>NC_132854.1:54419497-54728615 GCF_048164855.1 Canis lupus baileyi | reverse complement strand
ACACCAAAGAGCCAACTGGATCCTCCTTGCTCATGAATGGGGCGCTCTGGTGAGCAGTTCACATTCAACCCTTTGGCCATCCTTAGGCTCCATGCTGAGACATCACATGGTGTGGTGCCCAGAGCAAAGGTTTGGACATCATAAGGCACGGGATTAAATTCTGACAGACCCATTCATCATTTCAGAAAACCTGGGCAAATTGCTGTAATTCCTCTAGCTGTGTCCCCTACTTGGAAATGAAGAAAACAATAATCCTTATATTAGAGGACTTTTCTGAGGATCTGATGAAATGGGGTATGTGAAAGTGCTTTGTAAATGCAATTTCTGCAAAGCCCAGTTATGCGTGTTAAAGAGGCAGTGTGGATACTAGAAAGGCATGGCATTCCAGTGTGCAGCCAGAATGACCATCTGCAGTCACGTGAATTTGACAAGTTTCTTTAAACTTCCATTTCCCCATCTATAAAATAAAAATTATAATACCTTCCTCATTGTGTGTGTGTGGTTTTTTTAAGTGAAAATTACATGAGATAGTGACATAGGGAAGGAAACTCAAATTTATTAAGTTTACCTGCTATGTCATACACAAACTAGATGCTTTTATATGATAGTAAATACACAAATATAAGGCATATTTCCCTCCAAAATACCCCTTGATGTAGAGAGTTTTGCCTTACATTCAGGTTCTTACAACGTCTCTAACTGTGGGATGTTCTCTCAGTTATTTTATATGTGAAAGACAACATACCATTTGGAAAACACACTAGACCATAATGACTCAATGAATGCTGGTTTGGGACACATAAAGGTCATTTGATGGGATCCGGGAAATAGGAGGCCTGAGCGCTGAATCAGGAAGCAGCATTCCAGATGGTTAACCAGCACATGAGGGGCCTGACTGTGAATCAGCATCTTTAGAGGGGGGTTTCTAGCTCTCCCTACATCTTTAGTGAAGTCAATTCTTTGGTACAATGAATAGGTCAAGACTGGGGACTGGTTAGGTATGTTGTAGAGACTCCACCCTCTTTCATAAGACAAGAAGATGGCAAATCTACCCATGCCACCAGCCCCAAGGGGCTTTTGTCCTTCCCTTTACAGAGGATCCTCTTGCCCAATCCAACTCAGAACTGCCCAGTGTCTTGTCCCCATGCCAGCCTTTCATGCTCCATGCTCACTGGACTGCTGGGGGCCTCTCCAAACTACTGAATGAACTGAATGGCTGTTTTTGTGCTTCCTTGCCAATACATGTCTGTATGTTTGGTGGGGTTTAGTCTAACACTTCTGAGGTTATAGGAGAGGGGATTTATAGTTCTCCATGTACCTCTAACCTGAAGAGCCTATCAGTCGTTAAGAGAAAGCCCTGATGTTTGCAGAATGGCCAAATTTGCTGAAGTCAGTTCTTCAAAAATCTTTCACAATGCTGTCTGTCTCTCCACCAGGACATAAACACTTTTAAAGTAGAGATCATGCCATTTCTGTTGACCTCTTTCAAATGCCTAGTATGGTGCTTTGCACAAAAGTAAACATGGGAAGCAGATACCCTTAGTGACTATAAAGGTTGGATTTGGAATAAAACTTCCCCCATTAAGTAGGTGTAAAATGTTTGTTGAGTAAATTATTATTAGCAGTAGTACAGGATTCTGATAATTGCACAAGAGTTATGTCCAGGCCAGCTACTATTGTGCAATCAGTTGTCATAAGTCAACTATTGGTTCAAATGTATCCCTGTCAATAAATTCACCTGCACCACCTACTAAGCCACCCCCGGCAGGGTTGGAGGCAGTCCACACAGCTAGCCCCTCCATCTCCCATTCCTGCTTCTTGGGAAAAGCCAGCAGGATACTTTCTGAGAAGGCTGCCTGAGATCCAGTCCCAACTCATTCCTAACGAGTACTGTTTTTTCCAGTCTAAGTGACCTCCGCATCAGGATGTTGATTATGACAAATGGTAGACATTTTTTGTGCCATTCTATCTCAAGACTTTACACTGCTCTTTCCCCCTAACTATGCTAGGTGATTCCCAGAGGGGGAGCTGGAATGAGAACAGAGTATTTGTTGACTCTTGGAAAATAATAGCTTTTCCCATCAGAGTTGGATTTGGCAATTGTTTTGTGGTTAGGCTTACATGCGTGGTGCTTGTTCTGTTTTGCAGCATCACGTGGGTTTCCACACACATGCCCAGAGGCACCAGTATACCCATACAGATCTACGGGAGAGAGGGGACTGGTGCACCTACATGTGTACATAAGCCCCTCCTATTCTCTACACAGATTCCAAACTTATCCTGAAAAGACCTGGCATGGGGAGAGAAGGGAGGGGAAGCAACTCACTTTAGTCTTATCATATTTGTTTTATAATTGTTTTTGAAGAATCAGGGCCTCTATACTCATGTTCATTCTTTCTCTCTCCCCGCTTGGCTTCCATCCTGTCCTCCACCCTGGGAGGGCTCCAACTGTGGGCATAAGCCCAGGTGTGTGTGTGCTGAGCTCAAGATGATGATTCACTCCAAATATAGCCTTGTAGGCCCTATATGTGTCCAGTCAGGAGGAAGTCAGGATATTGCCCTCCCATATTAACCATCCTCTCTGCTTGCTTGTGGCTGTGGTGCTTAGGATAGTCATAGGGAACAGGCATTCTAGACTTGAGGGGTGATAGTCTATCTTTCCAGGACTGCCTTCATTATTTTAGAAGCTGCTTATCTCAGGAGACTGTGCCTTTGGGATCCCTAAGTACTTAAAGGCTGCTGGCTCCCACATCCTTGAGATGGTCCCACTGGGTTCAGTTCATTTCAAACAGTTTGAAACTAATGTTGCTTGTCTTACATGTCAAGACAGCAAACATGAGTGTGAGTTCCATCAAGAGGAGGAAAGGCCTCTCCTTCTCGTCTAAGATGGTGACAACATGGCCCTACTCCTCCTACACGAAGGAGGTTCTTTATAGTTAGTGTCTAGGGCCACCAAGGCGTGCCTCTATAAATGGAACTTTATAGATAAACTTTCCAAGCGAATTTTATCAGGCCCCTCAATAGTGTTGGCTGACAGGGAGAGGCAAAGCTGTATTAGCTTTCCACCAGCAAGTATGTATGACAAGTGAGATGTTAATGAAGTTGAATAGGTAACTCCTGGCCTAGAGAAGAGCAAGAGATAGACATTGTTTAAGAGATATGGGCTCTTTCACCTGGCACCTATGGTTTGTCTCTCCACTGATTATGCGCTGGCTTCAGCAAAGAGGGTAGGTAATATAGGTAAAACATGATTGTATTCTGGTTGTCAAGGATACAGGAAATCTGTTTGCTTAGCTCAATACATAAGCAAACTTAGTAAGCACAACCCAGCATTTGGATTTCTGGGCCTTTACCAAATCTCTGCATCTCTGCCCCAAAGCTATGCTAAGTTTCATGATGTGTGGCATCTTCTTTCCATGTTCCTTTTCTCTCTACCACACGGTCGGCCTATGAACTACTGACATAAAATGAAATCCCTCATGGCAAGGGAGTTTCAGCCAGCAGCAGAGTTTGCCTGATGTTGTTCAGCCCTCAGAATGATAGCACTAGGCGAGGAGAACATTCACAGCCCAGCTCCCAGCACTGATTCCTCAGGACTGTGAGGAAAGCAGAGATTTCCTCAGCTTGTTGATTGGCTTGGTTCAAAGGACAGGTGACTGTAATGGAAAATGTGATGTTGAAAGGCTGAAGTAAAAGGGTCTTGGAGCCAGAGAGAAACATTGTAGACCTGAGAGCAAGAAGGCTAAACCATAGATGTTGTTGACATGTTTTCATATCAATCAAGTGCCCGGGACCCAGGTACTAGAATGGCAGGGTCCTTCTGGCAGGATGGTGGGGAAGCTTGTGGGACTTGTCAGGCCATGGTGAGTCTCACTGGCTGTTCTGTTTTCCTGGGATCATCTCTCGTGGAGTCTGTTTTCCTTTCGTCAATTGGCAAATCATTATAGAGTCACAAGTGGACTACATGTGAATGTTCCCCAGGCTTCATTAGCTTTGCACAAAAATGAGATTGTCAACCCTTAGGATCAAATTTTGTTTGCTCAACTGCATCCTCCATGGGATTTTGGTCTTTCTTTCACAGTTCTGGCCCCACTAGTATCTCTTGGAGTTCTGAGGATGTGTCTTTTTTTTTTTTATTTTTTAAGATTTATTTATTTATTTTAGAAGGGCAGGAGAGGCAGAAGGAAAGAGAGAGAGAGAATCTGAAGCAGACTCCCTGCTGAGCACAGGGCCTGATGTGGGGCTTGATCTCACAACCTTGGGATCATGACCTGAGCTGAAATAAAAAGCCAGATGCTCAACTGACTGAGCCACCCAAGTGCTCCAAGGATATGTCTTATATGCTTCATGGTCAGTCCAGATGCATGGAAACAGCACCCTGTGTTCTGTGAGCCACTGTTTAAGGGGTCGCCCTTTAGTAGATCAAGGTTGAGTTATATATGATCCTTTCTCTTTCAGGCACACCACAGAGGATAGTGAGGGTAAAGTCCAACAGAAGCCATGCATGCCTTTCACTTACACTGTACTCTGAGATGCATTCTCCCTGAGTAGGCTCATTCTTCCTTTATGTTTGCCTTCTTTTATCCTCTCCTCCCCTGTTACAGTTCACTGGTTGAAGAAGCCAAGTTCACAGAAATATGTTTTTGTAGCTGAATGAATCAAAATGTACAGGTAAGTGTGGAAAAATCTGATTGCATCCACAGGGAGGAGGGCCTGAGGGAGCAAATGAGGGGCAGGCCTAGAGAGCCCCCTGGGAGAGGTTTGCAGAGCATGGAGAGAGCTGAGAGATGAGGTTACTGGAGATGTGGGAGGAGGACATCCTATGTGCCTCCATAGCAACCCAGGCTTTCCTGACTTGCCTACCACAATTACAGTGCCTTGTAATTGCTCTTTCAGCTGTCTCTCCACTAATCTATGAGCTTCAGAGACTGAAGCTTTAATCTCTGTATTCCCAGAATCCAGCTCAGTTCCTGATATATAATAGGTGTTCAAAACACAGAAGAATGGCTTGAGCAAAGATCTGGAGGCGAAACAGGCAAATTGCGGGCTGGAGGCAGTAAACAAACTTGCTTGGTTCAAAATGATGGAGATGACTCTTATGAAGGAAATGACTCTTATGAGGGAGGGTGACACTTTGGCAGTTAGCCTTGAGTACTTGGATTTTACTTAACTGTGAGTCAGTAGCTGGAATCAATCCTTTAATGTAGATCCAACAATACAGTTTAAGAATTAATATTCAGAAGGTGTGTTTAGAATGCTGGGTGCAGGGACAGGAGGAAGGAAGCTAGGGGCTGAGGGACTTACCTAGAAGATGTTATAGGTAGTAGGCATGAGATGAGAGAGGTAGGGACTGAAGGAGCATTTATGGAAATAAAAGGGGGGGGAGGCAAGAGGGAGGTTGAATGAGCAGGAATCAGGCTGGACTATTTGAAAGAGTTATAGATGTGGATTCATTCATTTACTCATTTTTCATGAATTCATGTATGCTTTATATAGCGTTGGGTTGTGCCAGGGCCCTTGCTAAGCACTCTTCTCTGTTGTTGACTGTCAGATGATTGTGGTAGCACACACCACAGTCAGTGAGTAACTGTGCAACACAGTATGGACTCAGGCTTCAGTTTCTGCTGGTTCATGTCCTAATTCTGTCTGTATGCTTTTTGTCAAGTTTTTAAACTTCTCCAAATCTCACTCTCCTCGTCTGTGACATGGGGATAATGACCTGGCTCACAGAGTTGTTGTGAGGATTGCCTGAGCTAATACACAGAGAAAACTACAGCTAGCTATCATATAATAAATGCAGATGTCTTAAAGAAATGCCCATGTGTTAAGCACTGTGATATTAGGATATCCACACATAGACAGGGAAGATCCCATCTTGCCCCCTAGCACCCTGAAGACAACTTTGGGGGATGGAAATTTGCCAACTGTGCTGTGTAATATAATGTGGTAAATGATCTAACGGAAGGACGATGTTAGTGCCATGGAACTCACACCAAGAGATTAAGGGGCCTGAGGAGTTAAGAGAGATGCCATAAAGGAAATGGTCATGGAACTGGATTTTGAAAAGGAGTAGAAATTTGAAAGATGAGAGGACGAAGGAAGAAAAGGAATTTCAGACAAAAGGTAAAACTGTACAAAAGAACAAAAGAAAATGACACACCTTTCTCGCAGTGTTATTGTAGGGGCTGGACTGAAGTACCACAGATGCACTGTACAAAAACCTGCAAAGTGCATAGTAAGCACTCAACAAATCAGCAAACACTAGGTCTCTCCAGGCCTTTGCTGAATATCAGCTGTATCTTCTCTGGAAAACTTGTAGCTCAAACCAAGAAAGGAGGTATGCTTCAGAAAGGAGAGGAGAAAGAAAGCTGGGGTTCTAAGACCAAGGATTTTATGACCCTGGTTAATGAGTGAATGAAGAGGGAGGAAAGCAAGTGTCTGCAAAGGAGGGTGACAAGGTCACTCAGGGTAAAGAGCAGAAACAAGATGATTCATGTCATAGAAGCCAAGGAAGGAAAAGTCTGAAGAATGAGTCTGGTCAGTTGTGTCAAATGTAATGTGAAGTAAAAAATAGAAGAACATTCTCCGTAGTGCTTCTGGTGGCCTTCAGCATCCTCCTCAGAAGTTGCCATGGTAACCACTGCAGCCACTCTAAAGGGCTATCTCTCCAGTGTCTACTCACAGCTCCAGAAATGGTTCTTCTTCCTCTGGCATCCCTACTGTCCTCTGCATCCCATACCTTCCCCAGGTTCATGGTGTAAGCACATCCCAGAGAGGTGGGAGCAAGAGGGCACACTGCTGTACCTAGAGCCACCCTACAGACCAAGCCACTCTCCCAGGACAGCCCCACCCACCTGAACTTTTCATGGTTACAGCATCTATGTAGAAGAATGCCACACACCCCCCCCCCCCCCGAGGAATTTGGTCACTGAAATAAAAGCAAAACAAAGCTTTCCCATGTTATTGTTGCTGGGATTGGTCTTCAGATTACCTATTGGTACAATTCTCCCAGGAGATGACCTTAAGGACTCAGACCTCAAATATTTAGTGACAAATAAATAGGGTTGTCAAGATAAAGTCCTATGAGACTGGGTCACTCACAAAGGCACTGATAAATAATGAGACCATATCAAACTACTAAAATGTCAATCTATCCCAGCACCTATAACAAAATTCAGGGAACTTATAGTTCCTAAAAACTACAGATCAATAGGCCTTCCTTTGCTTGAATCATATACCAGTGCATCAGGACATGGGCTCCCTCCGCTTTATTTACAGTTGAAAAGTAAAGTAGAATAAAATGGAAGTTACTCTGGAAAGCACAGAAATACAATGGAGGAGGCAAACACGATCGGAGGTTTCCTTTTTTGTGTCTCTTCTTTGCCTCATATTTTCTAAAACTTAGTGAATCAAATCTGAAGAACTACTCCAAAAAAGTAGGATAAACTAGTATGCTAATGTTTAATTCACGTTTGGTTGATCAGTACCTTAAAACTTTGACCAAAATGGACTTAAAAGATGAAAGGAGATCTTGATATAATTTTGGTGGAGAAGTAAGGGCAAAAGCAAGTAGTTAAGGAGGAAATAGTTTGTAAGGAGGGAAAAAAGCTACAGCTAAGAAATTGGCAAACAGAGCAGTGAGGATGGAAATCTGTGCTAGAAGCTCTTGCCTCTTCATCGGGTACTGAGCTGTGTTCTCACTGTAGTTCCCATGCTGCTAGACTTCCTCACTCCATGCCCAGTAAAACTTGCTCCTTGGTCACCCAATAGATCAGTCCTAACCTAGCATCTGCTAATTGCAAAGCAGAACACTGAGCATATGGAGCACAGAAAGAATAAAACTCGAAAGCCTCCTTCCTCTTCACCTATCTCAGAGATCCTCCTCTGATCCCCCCCACATGAGATCAGGGCCCTCATCCTGGGCTTATGAAACACCCCGAGTGTCTCATTCACAATAGCTATCACCCTTGTGTTTGATTAATTTCTGTCTGCCTATAAGATGCAAGCTCTAAGAGGGCAGTGACTCTTGGTGAACTGATCCTACCTGTATCAAGGGCGTCTCGTATAGTGCCTTACACAGACAGAGGGGCTTCCATACAGGATGAGGGAATGAGTACACAAGCAATGGAAGAACGGATACCATTTCTAGCCTATGGAGATCATTACCTCACCCCTCTCTTGGAACAGCAATGGCAGGATGTCATTCAAATATCAGCTCATTCTCCCCTTCCTTCTCTTTCCTTTTTTTTATGCTTCTCCTCATACTGCCACATGCTTCACTCCTCACCCCTCCCACCAGCCCCTCAAATATTAAAATAACAACATCATCAAAAACCACAAAATGCATTCTGAGTGTCTGCATCCTGGAGGAGGTGGTGGTGCCAAAGTGGGCTGGATGAGCACAGCCCACCTCCTCTGCTATGCCGCATGGGGTTTTTGTATAATAGGAACATGTCGATTGGCATGTTCTCAGTTTGGAAAGAGAAGCCATGCCTTGTTGTGGCTTTGAGTTCAGACCAATTTTTCTTAATCTTTGAAGATGAAGAACCCTATAAGCAAAGCAAGTCAAAATGAGCCTAAGTGCTTCAAGCTCTAGGCAAGGCAGGAAGAATGCCATGCGGTGGTATTGTTTAGAAAGAGACTTGGTAATTGCTGTACTGGAGAGCCGACATTTGCAGAACTCAATTGTGTGGCGTCCGACTGAGTAAGTTAGCAAAATAAAGACAGATGGCAATGGATTAACTCCAACACGCCCACCAGACAATGGCAGCCAACATGGAGAACTGCGGAGCGCTCTAAAAATGCGCTTTCTGGAATAGCTCTCCAAATGCCTCTATTAGATGCCACCTAGTGACTCCCCAAAACATTGCATCTTGTACAACCACGTAGGCTGAGGACACAGGTTAAGGAGATCTTGCCACACATAGATGGCTTTTTTTTTTTTTTTAATAGGAAGAGAGTGAGAGATGGCAGATCATGAGGGACTTGAGAATTTATAGTTTAACGTCAGTTCACTGAGAAAAAATGGTTGAATTCTGTATTCTAACTTGTATGTTTAGAAGAGAAAAAGATGAAAGAGAGAGAGAAGGAGGGAGGGAGGAAGGCAGGGAAAGAGGAGGGACAGAGGGAGGGAGGAAGAAAAAAGAAAGAAAGAAAGAAAGAAAGAAAGAAAGAAAGAAAGAAAGAAAGAAACAAACAAACAAACAAACAAACAAACAAACAAAAGAAAGAAAACAAATCCTGCAAGACAGGCAACTATCTTGCATTCAGAAATACATGACTCAGAGGTAGGTGCAAGATTTAGGACAGTTTATGCATTTAGGTCCTGATTTTATACAAACTAAAACCTAGGGTAGTGAATCATTTCATTTTTTAAAAACGTATTTTATTTGAATTCAATTAGTTAACATATAGTATATCATTAATTTCAGATGTAGAGTTAGTTATTCATCCATTTCATACAACATCCACTGCTTATTACCTCACGTGCCCTCCTTAATGCTCGTCACCCAGTTACCCCGTCCCTCCACCCACCTCCCCTCCAGCAACCCTCAGTTTGTTTCCAGTAGTTTAGAGTCTCTTATGGTTTGTCTCCCTCTCTAATTCCGTCTTATTTTATTTTTCCTTCCCTTCCCCTATGATCTTCTGTTTTGTTTCTTAAATTCCACATATGAGCGAAACCATATAACTGTTTTTCTCTGATAGACTTATTTTACTTAGCATAATAGCCTCCAGTTCCATCCACATCATTGTAAATGGTAAGATTTCATCCTTTCTGATGGCTGAGTAATATTCCATTATATATATATATATATATCACATCTTCTTTATCCATTCATCTGTCGATGGACATCTGAGCTCTTTCCATAGTTTGACTAGTTTGGACATTGCTGCTATAAATATTGGTGTGGGTGCCTCTTCGGACCACAATGCTCGTATCCTTTGGGTAAATTCCTAGTAGTGCAATTGCTGAATCATAAGGTAGCTCTATTTTTAACTTCTTAATGAACCTCCATACCGTTTCTCAGAGGGGCTGTACCAGTTTGCATTCCCCTCAACAGTGTAAGAGGGTTTCCCTTTCTCGGCATCTTCATTAACATCTGTTGTTTTCTGACTTGTTAATTTTAGCCATTCTTACTGGTGTGAGATGGTATCTCATTGTGGTTTTGATTAGTATTTCCCTGATACCAAGTCACATGGAGCATTTTTTCATGTGTCTGTTGGCCATTTGTATGTCTTCTCTGGAGAAATGTCTGTTCATTTCTTCTGCCCATTTCTTGACTGGATTATTTGTTTTTTGGGTGTTGAGTTTGATAAGTTCTTTACAGATCTTGGATACTATCCCTCTATCTGACAAGACATTTGCAAATGTCTTCTCCTATTCTGTAGGTTGTCTTTTGGTTTTGTCAATTGTTTCCTTTGCTGTGCAAAAGCTCTTTATCTTGATGAAGTCCCAATAGTTCATTTTGCTTTTGCTTCCCTTGCCTTTGGAGACATGTCTAGCAAGAAGTTGCTGCACGTGGAAGACCTAAATGTACTATATGTTGGCAAATTTAATTTAAATATATTTTTTAAAAGACCTAAATATGAGACAAGAATCCATCAAAATCCTAGAGGAGGACACAGGCAGAAGAATCATCCATTTTAAATGCCAGTTCCAATTGACTAGCTGAAGCTCTTTGGATAATGTGGAATTGTGAGATGGCTTCCAGGCACAGAGTTGGCACTTTGTGGTCATTGAGGTTGTCTGCAATCATTACAAGATGAGGGGACTAGTTATGCTTGGGTGCATATTAGAGAACCATATATCAGGCTATGAACTCTCCTAATTTGTTTAATAGTGGATATTTAGCCAAAAAGCTCTTTGTATTTCTGATTGTCTGAGGGCAGAAGCTGAAAGGTGCACAGAACCTATAGAAAAGGTGATGCTTTTCCATCTAAAGGAAAGGTGAAGAAATAATACAAGCAGTTTTGCTAGGTTCCACCAAATTAGGGTTTCATTATGTTTGCTCTTCCATTGTGGAAGGTATTGTTTGACAATTTGCACCATTAGCACATAAAATTTAAGTCTTATAGTCCTTGAAAATGTGCTTAGTGATGAGATATTGATTATTCCTAACTATAGGATTTATTTTACAAGTGAAGGTCTCGACAATTTCAGTAACTGACCCAGTATGCAAAGTAGTTGAGGAGAGAATGAGCTTTAGTTTCTGGGCATCTCCATCTCTACTACCATACTGAACTGACACTGTATTTCTTGTTTCTTCCTGGCAGTCTCCTGGCTGCATTTGGGTCAAAAGAGAAATTCTTTTCTCTATTGGTTTTTAACAGCTTTTGGTGACCAGAAAACAATGCCAGCTGTGTAGATTTTGGGGACTTCTAGTCTATAGGGTCAGGTAGTTGTGTGGTTAATTGATTTGACTCTATCCAACAAGATCCATGTATCCTAGGTGAGAGCCTGGGTCCCCAGCTGCTACAATTCTGTTTTCTCAAGCAACTTACTCCTTCTTAGAGGAGTCATGACTGAGGCCATGACTAAGGGATGTGAGAGCTAAGTGAAGAAGGTGACATTTCAGCTGGGTCTTGAAGGGTGAGGAGGAGTTGGACAGGCCAAAGATGAAGGATTAGCGTTTACAAGGGCAAGGTCACATAAAAGGCAATGTGTGATGCAGGAATAATGAGTAGAGGTCCAGGTTGACTGAAATACAGTAACAAGAAGCCATTACTAACAAAGCCAGGAAGGCTTTTTGTATCACTTTTGCTTTGACATGAGCTTCATGTTTGGACTTTATCCTGTAGGCTATGGTCCCCAGTATTCACTCTTAAGGACTCCCTTTTTATACTTTCTTCCCAATTGATCATGTCGTCATAGATTTCTTTTTAATCTTCCCAAATATCACCATTAAAAAGAAGTAACTAATTGTTTCCCATTTTTTAAAGTCATCTAACTTCCATGACTTCCAATTGGAGCCATGGGTAAGTATGAGATACAGCATATTACCACACCGAGTTGATAAAACACCATTCAGGAGAAAAGAAGCTCTCCTATTCAATGAACCATATCATGGGGTATGTTCCAGATATAGAATTTCAGCTGCTGTATCAGACAAACCCTCAAATCTCAGTGGTTTAACACATGAAGGTTTATTATTGCTCAGGTGAGGTCCACTGTGGATTGGGAAGCCCTCCTCCATGTTGCAGCAAGGCCACTGAGAACAGTTCCTCCAGAGTTCCTGGATCAGGGGAAGACAGAACACGGAGGAGGCACCCCATCTCAACCTGGAAGTCACACTATCACTTTTACTCATAATCCATTGGACAAAACTAGTCACGTGCTCCAATCTGACCTCAGAAGAGGGTAGATCACATGGGGATGCATGCAGAATATTTGTTCATCATTTACTGACTCTACCACATAGCATAAATGTGCAGTTTTGTTCCGGGGTTCTTAGGAGTTCAGGACAGCATCCAGTGGAGAACCACTACTCTGGCAATAGGAAGCAGGGGAATGACTGGATTGATTTCTTTCTCAGAAAGATCACATAGGTGGTGTTTCAAAGAATGGACTGTAATGGGTAGACTGGAGGAGGAAAGACCAGTTTGGAGGCACTAGGTCCAAATGAGGGAGGATGAGGGCCTGGCCCAAAGCACTGGCAGTGGGACAGAGCAGGGGAATGGGTTCTAATAATAATCTGGATAAAATTCTTTGGTATTGGACACAAGATATAATGCCCTGAGGGTGTTGGAGGTGCCAAAATTTATTCTTGGGCTTCTAGGCTGGTTGAGTCAAAGACACTATGACAGCAACAGCATGAGTCAGAGCAGAAGGCAGGGCCTCCTTCAAGGTTGCAGGTATAATGGTAGCCAGTCATTCTTTTTCCTTCTGACCTAGTCATTTGCCCTACCCCCTCCCCACCCAAGAGAAGGCCTTAGTCACAGCCTGTGGGAATTCAAAAGCCAAGGCACCAGAGTTAGGGCAGGTCTAGCTAGAAGTTTCAGAGTTCAACCCAGGGATAAAAGGCTTTGTTGCTCTACCCATCATGTTTAGGTGCTCTATTAAGTGTTTGAGCCACAAGTGCTATCACCCAGTGCTCCTTCTTCTCTTCTACTCACTTTCTTTCAACAGTTTTTTTCCTCTGAGACCCTTCCAAATTATCCCCACCAACCTTTCCAATTTGCACCAACCATTACAGCAATCTCCTACTCACTCTGGGTATATTGGAATCAAATGTATCTGTGCACTTCTTATTCAGAAACCTAGTCTGTCCTGTCCTGTCTCCCAATAGACAGCATCCCTGAAGAAATCACACCTTCCCAACTGCTGTGAATTGAACAGGGGGGGTGCAAATCCCACCCTTTTCATAAGAGTGCTATACCCTTTACTAAATCTGGTGTACTCTGGACATCAAACCTTGAAACACAAAAATCAACAGTGTTCCCTTGTTTGAAGCATCTGCCTCTTAGCAGAATCTGATGTCATATGGTTTCTTTGAACTTTATAGACAATTGAAAAAAATCACTAGAGCAGAATTAAAACCACACTTATGAATAATCTGTTCAGTTTCCTCAAAGTTTATTCCATTCACTCACTACAATGAACTACGAATCAGTACATGACCCTTATCATGGACAGCAGTAAAGAATGGTCTTGGGCATAAGCCAACAAAACCCTTGGTACGGGGTTGTACCTCTGTGGTTTACTACATATTACAGGACTTCTCTGAGCTCATCTGCGAACCAGGGGTGATAAAAGGCAAACAGCAGTGCTGTTTGGGGTTTGGGCACATGACTTGTAGAGAATTGAGTGTAGGCCTTGCCCAATAAAAGGTAGCAATACCATAGTTACTATTCAGTTCCCTTCCTTATGGTGTGCGATATTGCAACTCCAAATGTTTCTGCCTTCCTTCCTACCTGGGTTCCCTTGGTTTTGACCTTCTTGATTTTTATTATGCACTGATCCCCATCCATACCTCACATGAAGCCTTGCCCTCCTCCTCACTTCTTAGATCTAGTAGTAATTTTAAAGAGTTCTCAGTATTTTGTTTGCTCAAAAGTTGAACCTAAAAGTACAGAGTTTGCATCAACTGCTTTTATCCATACAGTCTCAGTTATTTATATTTCCATTTGCTGCTCTATGAGACCGTGCAAATGCCAGAGAGATTTGCTTCCAATTCTCTGAGAGCTTCCTGGGAATATTGTCTTGTGGTAGAGGAAGCCGAGCCAGCAGATTCTCCTTTTGCCAGAAGTTCAATAAGTCTCCCTGCCTTTCAGTGGGAAGAGAAATATTTTCAGCTTGAAATGAATACACTGCTCAGAGATAAATTACTTCACGATCTGACTTTTGTGTGGCCATTAATTATCCATGTTAACTGTAGAAACTGGGGTTGAAATCCAGACTATTGTTTCCTTGCTGCTGTTGTGCTCTTCAACCATTTCTCACCGTTTATATGTGTGGCACCAGCAACTCTATGCCTATGTGCACTCTGGGAAGTACTTAAATTTCTTTTTGACATGTGTGATACATTCCTGACCTAGTCTGAGCATTCAAAACAGCTCCACATAACCTTCTGAGGAAAAATTTGTAGGACTATACCCAAAGAAACACAAACACTAAATGACACACTTTTCCATCTGGGCCTGCAGACAGTGTCATGGCATCCTTAGGGTATTTTAGTACTTGAGTTGCCTTCCATCTCTTGCAAATGTTTGACCAGAGCATGGAAGTAACCACATAGGAAAAAGAGAGAGGAAATTACATCTTGGGAGAAATAGCATGGCTGGAGGTATGGCTAGAATGGTAAAAGAGCACATGGTAAAGGAGAGGAGGAGGTGGAAATGTGCTACTATGGGCTGAATTGTATCCCCTAAATTTATATGTTGATGTTCTAACCCCTGAGAAGGTGACTATATTTGGTCTTTAAAGAGGTAATGATGTCAAAGCAAGGTCATTTAGATGGGCCTCAATCTAATATGACTAGTGCCCTTATTAAAGAGGAGGTTAAGACAGACACCCACAGAGGGAAGACAACGGGAAGACACAAGAAGGAAATGATGGCCACTTCCTGCCAAGAAGAGAGGGAGGCCTTAAGGAAACCAACTTTGCTGACCACCTTGATCTTGGACTTCTAGCCTCTAGAGCTATGAGAAAATAAATTTCTGTTGTTTTAGCCACCCAGTCTATAGTGTTTTGTACCACAAGAAACTGATACAAATACCTTACTGGTATATAGCAGCAAGTGAATATTTAACAAATAAAGAAGTTTAGGAAGGCTGGACAAATAATTATGTATCTCTAAAATATTGTATGTAGGTATGTTGCTATTTTATATATATTTGAAGTCACTTTCTATCTCCTACTCCTGAAATGCTTGCTCAAGTTTAAATTGTTCCAGATCTTGTGGTCCATCTCACTTAAATCACACTCAAACTCCCCTCTTTTAGAGAGAAGAGACATTAATTGGTAATTCTCAAACTCTTCTTTCCAGGTATTTCTAAAAGCAGATAAGAATGGTTGCAGCAGTGAATTAGCCTGGAAGGGGAGTTTGAAGTAACCTGACTCTTTTAAGAGTCAGGTTTATTGAGATATAATTTACATAAAGTAAAATTAACCCTTTTAAATTGTACAGTTGGTTAAATTTTTCCAAATGTATACAATCATGTAACCACCATCACAATCAAGATATAGAACATTTCCGTCATCCCAAATTTCCTTGCGCTCCTCTGTAATTTCCTTCCTTTTCTTCCAACCCCTGGAAGCCACTGATATAAATTTTATCCCTATAATTTTGCCTTTTTCAGAATGTCATATAAATGGATTCACGTGATATGTAGCCTCTTATGTCTGGTTTCTTTCATATTTTTTGAAGTCTATTGTTTTGATTCTAAAATTTATTTGAATTTTATATGCAATGCTGCTATATATGTATATATATATAAGGTACATATGATATATCTTCAATGATGATATAATACATATATACATATATGTGTGTGTGCATATATATGTATATATATAAAATGCTGAATAATATATTCATATTTGTTTTAATATTGCAATACATTTGAACCTACTTACCTAGTTAGGTTACTTAAGTATGATCTAATAATAATTAGATAAAATTAATGCTCCATGAAGGTGCCCCATTTACTAATTTAAAAATATTACTACTAATTACAAAGATGTTGGTTGCAAGACATGTCCAAGAAAGTTCAAAGAGATATTCTTTAAATACTGGAGAAATATGGAACAGAGAATAGTGAGCAAAAGTCTTCCTACCTTTTACCAGAGACAGAGATCATAAATGACTTCTTGGGGTTTTAGAGACAACATTATATGCAAAATAAATGGAAAACATTTTTAAAAAGAAAAAAGTATCCAAATAGGCCACAAGATAATCTCAACAGTGATATATCATTAAAACATGCTGAGGTCCAGGGGTGCCTGGGTGGCTCAGTTGGTTGAGTGGCTGCCCTCAGCTCAGGTTATGATCCCAGGACCCTGGGATCAAGCCGTGCATGGGGCTCCCTGCTCGGTGATGAGTCTGCTACTCCTTCTCCCTCTGCCTCTTCCCACTCATGCTCTCTCTCCTTCTCTCTTGATCACTTTATCTCTCAAATAAATAAGTAAAAAAAACAAAAACAAAAACAAAAACATGCTGAGGTCCTAAAGTTTACTACTATCCTGATAGCAGTGGTAGTAGCTATGGAGACTACTGTTTCAGCCAGTACCCACCAAACCACTTCCTCACAACTGGAGGCTTTTTAGTTGGTTGTTTCTCTGGGCCATAGCCTATCTGCAGGACAGGTTTCATATATGTTTCTAGATTGGTAATCAAAAAATAGTTTTGGGGGCACCTGAGTGGCTCAATTGATTAAGTATCCAACTCCTGATTTCAGCTCAGGTCATGATCTCAGGGTTGAGACTGAGCCTAATGTCGGGCTCTGTGCTTAGCACAGAGTCTGCTTGAGATTGTGTCTTGGTCTCTCTCTGCACCTTCCTCTCTTCTCTCTCTAAAATAAATAAATAAATAAAATCTGGAAAAAAGAGTTCTTGAATGAAGGTAATTCTTTTCATGCAAGGTCCAGGTTTTGGAGGAGATCAACAAATAGAAGGAGGGGAAGAAGAGGCACCCACTTGATCTGCTGGACAGTACATTTTCTGCTCTTTTCACAGTCTCCTTAAAATTCTTTAAGATCCCACTCAAATCTTACCTCCTGTAGTGTCTCCATTATGGCCCATTCCCTAACTCAAGGCAGAATGAGTTACTCTCTCCTTGGACCCCTTCTAACATTGTGCACAAAGAGTTAGCACATTTTATGATAATTAGTTCTTTATGTGTATGTGTCCCCTGCTATTCTTTAATGAGCTTGAAGACACAAAGATTGTCTTATCTCTCTCTGTATCCCTAAATCCTTGCATACAGCAAATACTCAATGAGTATTTGCTAAATTTAGTTGGCCCCTATAGCACAGGATATGCCACATGTCACAGGCTCACCTCAACAAGACTTTGGAGAACTAAGAACTGGCCTGTGTGGATGAAAAGCTAGCCTCCATTTTAATTTGTGCATCAGGCCTCATGTTTCCTGCCAGTCTGCCAAGCTTTTGACCCAGATTCTTTCTCTGAGCCTATTTGCCTGGTCCAAGTGCAAATATAATTCCTGATCTGACCCAGATCCACTGCTTCTACTTGTTCCAGCTCACCAGGGTCTCCTGCTTTGGCTTCATCTATGAAACCTGATGTGTGACCGAGGTCACCCTGGTGAAGGGCCAGGTGGGACAAGCTGGATTGCAAGGTCCCAGAGTGACATCTGATTCTCCTGCCTGTCTGTGAGGCAACTGGGTGGGCCAAGTAGAATAAGCCTTCATGGGCTCAAGTATCCACATGCTCCTCACAGTGAATCCTGAGGCAGGAAACAGGTGCAGAGGTGGGCCAGAGCGGAGCCCAGGAAGGAGCAGATTGGTTGGTTGGAATGTACTGCTTGTCCCTCTGGCCGTGTTCATCCCCTTGAAGAAGTATGGATGAGATTGGAACAAGAATACAGGGAAAATAAACAGGAGTATATTCTATTTATACCTAATTAGGGCCCTGTTACCCCTTATAGTATGTTGAATAGTTGGCCCCAAAAGGTATGTCTACGTACTAACCTCTGGTACCTGTGAATGCAAACCTATTTGGAAAAAAGTGTCTTTGCAGATAAAATTAAGTATCTCAAGAATTAAGCTGAACCCTAAATCTAATGACAGATATCCTTAACATGGAGAGGCAGGAGGAGATTTGGGACAGAGACACACAGAGGAAGGCGGCCATATGAAGACAAAATCAGAGATTGGAATTTTGCCGCCACAAGTCAGGAAGGCTTGGAACCACTTCTTGGAGCCAAGAAACTGGACGAGGCAAGGAAAGATTCTCCCATAGAGTCTTCAGAGGGAGTGTGGCCCTCTTGACACCTTGAGGTCAGACTTCTGACTCCAGAGCTATGAGAGTATGAATTTCTGTTGTGTTAAGCCACCAAATTTATGGTACCTTGTTACGGCAGCCCAAGAAAACCAATACACCCCTCCTTTGCTTATATACCAGAGAAATAGGTATACATTGGTGCGCTTGGTCCATGAAGGAGGTTTTAAGAGGATTAGTGAGAAAGGCAAGGCACGAGGGAAGTGACTGGCTCAGAACCACTAAGAAATAACTCCTTTTCTCCCCAAATCATCAGTAGAGACCAAAAGCAAGCACAGGAAAAATGTTTCTACTATTCAATGAAGTTCACTCCAAGAAAGTATCTTCCACTTATATAAGAAGTAATAGCAATAGAAATATTAATATTACAGAGAGCATGCCATATGTCAGGTGCTGTATTACGTGTTCCATTTTTCCAATGAGAAAATTGAGGCTTAGAATGATGAGGCAAACCTTTATACAGTACTTAGGATATGCCAAGCCCTGTTCTAAGAACTTTACAATGATTAATTCCATCCTCAAAACAACCTGTGAAGGAAGAGTTATTTCTGTTTTACTGATGAGAATACTCAGGCACAGAGAGGTTACATAACATGTCTAAGGTCACACAGCGAGGAGCTGGGATTCAGATCAAGCTGGGATTCAAATCTTTGTCCCAAAGATTCTTCTTTTACTTAAGTTATTCCATAGCTCTCGGTTTAAAAAAAAAAAAAAAAGGATTTGAATGCAGGTGTGTCTGACCCCAAATCATATGGTTATTCCATAAGCTACATAGCCTCCTAAAAAGACTGAGAGGTAAAATCACATTGTGAAGAGTGGTCCTGCCCACATGGCCATCCCAACCTGCCCACTCAGTTACAGGCTCTGAGGGTCTTCAGCCAGGAGGCCTGATTCCTCCCAATTGCTTATACAATCTTGAGCGTAATTACCAACATAGATAGAAGCTCAGATCCACTTTGGGGGAGAGACTGAAATTGGTTTTGTGGGCCAGTCTCTGGGAGGTCACAAGAGAGCCCTACCCACCCCTTTCCCTGCTCCCTCTTGCATACTGTCCTGCCCATATTTACCCAGTTGTGTAACTGAAGTTTTTATTGTTTGAACAAATATTTATCAGGCATTTATTGCATTCTATGCAATATGGCAGATGCTGGAGACAGAGTAAAGGCCTAGGTCCAGGCAAGGCATGCATAGTCTCCAATTCAGAGTGATAGATGCTACCAAGGAAGAATAATATTAATTAACAGCCAGTACTTTTTTTATGTGCCAATCATTATATAATCCTCCTACCCATGCTGCTCTGGCTTAACATAGGAGGGTCATCTAACCCAATCTTGGGAAGTCAAGGAAGGCTTCCTGAGGGATGAGTGGGGGTTAACCAGGTAAAGAAAGGGAGCCACAGAGAATGGTCTTCCAGGCAGAAGCCTGAAGCTGAGAAAGCACATAGTATACGTTGTAGAAAGGAAAAGTAGCTTAATATAGTTGGGGGCAGAGCAGGAAGTAGGAGTAGTAAAAGATGTGGTGGGAGAAATGTCTGTAGGTAAAGATTCCCTTGGCTTTGGAAACCAGGATAAAGGTTTATTAGTCCAGCCAGATTGGAGTCCTCCCTATTGGCACCTGTCAGCAGGGGCCCTCAACATCTTTCCCCTTTTGCTGAATTCCCTGCCCCTGTCTACTGCCTGGAGTCTTCCTTCCAGGTGGATGAACAACCCAGAGCTATGACTCTCCCACCCAACTGACTATAAGCATCATTATTGCCCAAAAGCTCCTTGGATATTGACACTGGCCTTAGTGGCTCTCAAGTTCACAGCTCCCCACACCTCCAAATTGATGGTTGGACACCACCAGCCCTTTAGAGCAGATCCATAGAAAAGTTATTCCTCTAGGTCTGGCTCAGTTGCCCCTTCCTCCTCATTATCTGGTTGCTTAGAGGGTCCCTGAATGTTTCAGGAAGATGTCTACCATCTGAAGGTTAAGAAGAGATTCAGAGCTGTTTCTAAACAAAGACTACTTAACTGGTTAGTGGGAGGGCACCCTAGCCTCCTGACTCTATGTCCCCAGTTTTGGTCAAGTGCAAGGGTGTAGCCTGTATCTGAACACTGATTGTCCTGCTAACCAGTAGCTGGGTGATCTTGGAGCAAGTTACTCAGCTTTCCTAAGCCTCAGTTTCCCCAACTATAAAAAGGGATAAAGTTTCTCTACCTATTAGGATTATAGTGAGAATTAGAGTGTGTATAAAGAACTTAGCCACACGGCCAGGCATTCAGAAGACTCCTATTATGAAGAGTGTAGTGGATATTGTGGAAACATGCCAGGTTTCCCTTCATGTCTGAAGCATTCACTCTCCTGGTGCTGATGGTTCCCTAGGCCAAAGGTAGCTTTCTTGCTCAAGGCCGTGGCCCTTTTCTGGGGTAGCCCACATTCAATGATAGGTTGATGTGGGAATACAAATTCTGACCCCCTTTGCCCCATAAGGGTCATCAGAAGAGTCTCCTTCCATCTTCAGAGTTCCTCCTGAGATCAGCTGAGGTCTTTGTTGCCACTGCTGGGGAGCTCAACATCTTCCAATCCCATTTCCTGGGCTTTCTCACAACTGCAACCCCCTGGAGCAGTCCTGGATACATTTTCAACATGCATATCTCAAAGTTTTAGATGACCCAAGCTGTAATGATGAGGAGGAAGATGGTGTGGTGACTGTACCTCACTGCCTTTAAAGATCAAACCTGCACTGGTATTGACAAGAATATTAAACTGGTAGCAAATTAACTTACTGGATTTTATTTCTTACTTATTCTCAAATAAGTTATTTCTTTGTTTATTTGAAGTTCCTATTACAAAGAGAATATACAAACTCAAATTTCACATGTATGATTTACAAAAGTGTGATACTTCTTAAGAAGCTAGCTTCAGATTCCTCCTTTCAGACATTGATTGTTCTCAGTAAGTCACATATGTGACTTAAGCAATATTTATCATTTATGTTAGAACAGAAAATCAATCAATATCCAATTGGTGAATTCAGTTATAATTGTTGTTAACTATTTTTTCTCAAAGTCTAAATCATATACATTGTAAACTCTATTACTAGGCTTGGTAAAAGTATGGGACCATTTGGGCAAACCAATATTCTGATAGAGTTACTACATTTCCACACATGCTTTACCAATTTTAATGAATTAGAAAACTGTAAAACGTATTTAACACTAAAAGTCTGCTGTTCACAGTTCAATTTTATTTTTGATAATTTCAAAGGCATTTGACATTTGAAAGATTATCAGTGCATTATAATTGTGCAGAGATAAGTTACTGGAGAATGACAGATAGCCAATTTTAATCTGCGTCAATGATATACATGAATATCCATATTTGCATATATTAATTTTGTTTAAATATAAATGAGGACTATTATAAAAATTGGTAATTGGAGTATAGCTGTTCATGGGCATAGTAGGGGACTCATCTATCTGAGTGGGATTAAATAGCTCAATTTTAAATTAAGATAAAATTTACATACACTGCACATCAAGCATACAGTTTGATGAATATTGAAAACTGCACATAACTATGTAATCAACAAACTGATGAAGATGTGTCCAAAGCAGGGATTATGTGGGACAAGTCTTCTGGATTTCTGAATGTCCTCAACAGTATGCTCAGCTTCAATAGAGAGCTGGTCAGCTGTTGGATCCTGGTGCCTGCTTCACCCTTCTGATCTCCATTGCTTCTGGCAACTTCCATTGGCATTCCTTGCCCCTCTTCTCTGCTGAACTTCACGGCACATAGTTGTCATCAGATTTGGAGGTGACTTCTTTCACTTTCCCAGACAAAGGCTGTTTCCATTTTTTCCTTGAACACACACAGTGATCAGATTTCTCCACTCCTTCCAGGACCTCTCTAAACCTTTGTTCATAAATCTTCCCAGTACAATCCTGGGTGATGAGTGGGCAGCAAGTCATATGCTCTGCTTTTATAGATGGAAACCTTGAAGCAAAGTGAAGTTAAATGGCTTCCTGACCAAGGAGACTGACACTGACTCACAATTATATGACCCAGTTTGTGCCATGATATTGTTTTATTTTCTCCAGAAGGAAGGAGAGTATGGTGGAGTTCAGGAGCCACTTTATCTATTGAAGCCTCTCTATTTTTTCCACCTCTACCTGAGAGGTTACTCCATGGTTCAGGGGTGAGGACAGAGCAGCCTGGAGGGAGATGCAGCAGTAGGAAGAGACAGAGATTTGGTGTGAGAAGCCCTGGGTCTTGGTGATGTTTTTAGAGATGAGAAGCAAAGGAGAAAGAACCAAGGGCGGAAGATGGTCAGACAGTGCTTCTTGGGGCACCTGGGAGGCCTAGTAGGTTAAGTGTCTGCTTTTGGCTCAGATCATGATCTCAGGATCCTGGGATCAAGCCCTGCATCGGGCTCCCCGCTGCTTCTCCCTCTCCCTCTGACACACACTATCTTTCTAATAAATAAATGAATAAATAAATAAATTTTTTTCATAAAACAGGGGTTCTTAACACTTCTTGCAGTTTTATCTTCAGTAGCTTATATTGGCATTTTTAATTATCACTATCAAAAAGATGGTGAAGAAGTTTGTAAAGAGGTCATTGAATTTTACTTTTTAAGAAGGCATTGAATTTTCTAAGAAATCCCCCTTCCCCACTGCAAACATTTCTCCCTCCAAATGTTGTTCTTTATGTTAACTGATTGGCTTTGTTGAAATAGCCACATTTAGTTCTTAGGAGGAATATATATATTTAGAGGCTTAGGAAATTGTACCAGAGGATTTTCCATGTTTTCAGCAATGGGAGGTGTAGCCACCCAGTGTATTAAATTTTGTAAAAGGAACTGTGGGGCTGGCTTTGCCCCTGCCCTACCTCTCCAAATGGAGCCAAGAGACTGGAGCAATCGGAAATGGTACCACTCTCCAGCTGTTCTTATTGGCTGGCTCACAGTTCACCTCATCTCCTTAGCATAACGACTATGCTGTGGGATTTGACAGTTGCAACATCAAATTGCCTCAAAGGCTCTTTCTCGTTTCCAGGGAGTTCCACTGGCCCTCCCTTAGTTTGGTGTAAGAGCTAACCACAACTTTAATTATTAGTCTTCTTGAGAGAACCAGGGAGACTGTCTCTCACACTATGACTCCATCTACTCAGCTCTGAATGAATAATCCAGCTTTTTACAGTTAACTCCCCAAATAAGCCTGACACCCCAAAGAGTGAGTAAAATAACTATATGCCTTATTCATCACTACCTGGGCATGCCGCTCCTATTTTGCTCCTTACAAAATATTTTACATTTATCACAGCCTGAGTTAAACTTTCTCTGGTACCTTCTGACTCATAAGAGCATCAACCTAATCCACTGTAGACAATCAAGAACTCTCTTTAACTGTATTTCTGGAAGAGGCATCATCATCATCAAGGTTGCTTAGCAGCAGAAATTGGTTTATTAAAAACAACTTTCTGTGAGGAAAGCACCTTCACATTTTTTTGTGGATTCACATCTTCTTGTTGACTGACTTGCTAACTGAATTACTCAAAAGGTTTTCTCCTTATATGTGCTGGGAGGGGGGACCTAAGGGGCAAAATGGCTGGGAAAGACTTGATATTAGAAAGTGGATGAGACACCTTGAAGCAACTAGGGGAACCATGTTTCTTCTGTCCAGAAATAACATGTGTACTTTGCCCTGCTGTCCAGTCTCATTATGGGCTCCTGCAGGATGAGGGAGAAGCTCAGACAAGAAGGGACACATGTCAGGCTGGGGATGGGGCCAATGAACCCAGGAGATGTTGCAGACGTGGGTTATTATCTAGTGACCTGAGGCACCACAGTTGCCAAGCTCATTTTTTTTTTTAACTATTCAGACCAACAGTTATGCTCTGAAAAATAGCAAAGCTACCTGTGTAAGGGAGGTGAGAGGGGAATCACTGACATTTACTGAATGATTATTATATGCTAGCCACTGTTTCAAGCATTTTTCTGGACGCAAAAATAAATACTATTGGTTTAACATTGTCCGTAAAAATGAGAGACATAGGGCAGCCCAGGTGGCTCAGCGGTTTAGCTCTGCTTTTGGCCTAGGGCGTGATCTGGAGATCTGGGATCGAGTCTCACATCAGGCTCCCTGCATGGAGCCTGCTTCTCCCTCCGCCTGTGTCTCTGCCTCTCTCTCTCTCTCTCTCTCCCCCTCCTCTCTGTGTTTCTCATGAATAAATAAATAAAATTTTTTAAAAAATGAGAGACATGGGGCACCTGGGTGGCTCAGTCAATTAAGCATCCAATTCTTGATTTTGGCTCAGGTTATGATGTTGGGGTCATGAGATTGAGCCCCACATCAGGCTCTGCGCTGCGCATGGAGCCTGCTTAAGATTCTCTCTCCTTGCCCCTCCTCTACCAGTTCATATATATATGTGTACTCTCTCTCTTTCTAAAAAACGAAAATAAAAACCAAAATAAAAATGATAAGCCAAGATTTTGAGAGGTTAAATTGATGAATATGGTTATCTGTAAGTAGCGGGGATGGGATCTGAACCCTGGCATCCAACACTCCTATCCACTGCACTTCTTAGCCACAGGGGGAATTGTGGCCGAGTTGTCAGATTTTCCCATTTTTCAAGGAAGCCAGTTTATTTGAATTTATTAATGAGAAATTTCTGAATTTTTAAATTGTTGTCAATATCTTTTTAATTTTTTTTTGTTTGTTTGTAAAACTCATTTCAGGTCAGCAACTAAATGCAGGCTGAACGTGATCAAGGATTACTTCCTTTTTGCCAGTCATTAGGTCATTGCTCAACCTGTAACTCTGTGTACATACGGGACAAACCTGGACCAAAGAAGTAGAAATGTAAACAGGAACCTGCACTAGTATCATTGTAGTAAATGCTCATCAAGGAAGCTTTGAAAGATTGGGTCATCAGAGGGAGTCTGACTCCCTCGGCTTTTGCTAGTTTCACCAGAAACCAAGAGAAAATGTGGATTTCAGATTTGTAATGGAGCAGAGTCTAGACCTGTGTGTTTCAGCCTTAATGCTATAGTCTTATGGTTCAAAGAGGTCAGTGGGTTACAAGTGAGCTGAGATACTGGCGCTTTCAGTCCTCAGGGGGCTGAGAGTTTCTGTGGTCCAGAAGTCCCTCACTTGGTCACCTCTGGCCTTAGGTAACTTCTCCTTCTAGTTCACCACATGTCGCAGACATTATAATTTTTAAAAATGTGTGCCATGAAGTTAAAACAATTAGGAAGCACTATGATGGTCTGTTTCTTGTGTAATGTGGATTGTTCTAATTTACCATCAAGTTTTTTTTTCTTCCTGATGAATGGGATTTACATCTTTATATGAATCCTTTAATTTAAGTTTTGTCTTCTTATGTTCACCTGGATAGTAGGATATCCTCCTCCCGCTTCTCTCTCTCTCTCCCCCATTCATGGATCTTTTTATTAAAAGCAAATTATAAAAAATAAAATAAAATGAAAGCAAATTATTTCAGGGTGGTTCAGTAGGATAAGCATCTGCTTTTAGCTCAGGTCATGATCCCAGGTCCTGGGACTGAACCTTGCATCTGACTCCCTGCTCAGTAGGAGCCTGCTTCTCCCTCTCCCTCTGCCACTCCCCCTCCTTATGCTCTCTCTTCCTCAAATAAAATAAAAATCTTTAAAAAATTATTTCATTCATTTGTTCATTCGTTCATCCATTCATTCATTCCTTCATTCCAGTTTTCTTCCTGACTTCTTCTATTTTTTTTCCTTTTTTTTTTCTTCCTGACTTCTAATCTCACATGGCAATGTGGTATTATTTGGTATCAATTCATTCAATAATTATTTGTTATTTGTTTGGAAAGGGGAGAGGGTAAGGGACCTACTGGGGCAATCAACTTATTTCGGTCTTCCTGGGACATCTGTAGCACTGAAAGTCCCATGGATTCCCTCCTTAGTCTTGGGCTAATCAGAATAATTAGTCACCCTAGGCCCTAGCAAACATGTAAAGATGTTGTTATAGACATAATAAAAGACCATTCTTCATTTGCACATCTAGATATGAAGAAAACCAGGGGCGAATTTCAGACAAAATAACCTCAGTTTTTTACTTAGATAGATGTAAGCTCATCTGCTGGAAAGGAAGGTGAACAGATGGTAGAGGAACTGTCACTCAATGAACCCTCCCCCCCCCATATTCTAAATAACAAACCTAACAAGTTATACTCACTCAAAATTGGGGGAGATGTGGCTATTATGGAGGGAAGCACCTAATGTGAACCGTGGCCCATAAAGATCCAGTGGAGAGTAGATACCACCAGGTTGTGAGAGAAGCCAAGGACAGAGCAAGCAAAACTCAGTGTGTGACCTGGCACAGGTGTGTAAATGTCTGTGCCCTGGGCCTCCATCTGCAAAGTGTAGGAGTGGACCATGCACACCCCAAAGTCTCACATGCATTCTAGAATTCTAGCATTTATTCAAGGATTACATGGGGAGATAAACAGTTACAAACACACACAAACACACACAAATGTTAGAAGTCCTTGGTATGTGAAACCAAAAGAATAGGCCAGGGATCCCTGCCAAAAATTAGGATTACGACTAGGATGGAGTAAACTCTGGCACACCAAAAACCAGGCAGCACCCTGAAAGTTTGGGATGAAGGAAGTTGCATTCCCCACATCAGAAACAAACTTCTCACTGTATACTTTAACAATTTAGAAAATATCATACAAATCAATAGCTTGTAGACTGAGAAGCATTTGAACATAACAGTATTTCATTTGATCCTCACATGATCCTGGGAGGCAGACAGCAGAGCTTTTACTCTCCCCATTTTATAGATGAGAAAACAGTTTCCAAGTAGCTAAGGACACAAAGTCAAGTCCTGGATTCTGTTCTCATGAATTTCTGTAATTTCTGAATTTCTGCTTAAAGAGAATGGGGGTCAGCTGCATCTTATCACTAGGCAGCCATTTCAGAAGCAGAAACCCTAGGCAAGAGCGTTAGGGACCCATGGGACACACTGTGCCCTTCC
Organism: Canis lupus baileyi; assembly: GCF_048164855.1. Lineage (NCBI taxonomy): Eukaryota > Metazoa > Chordata > Mammalia > Carnivora > Canidae > Canis > Canis lupus. The sequence goes on along the minus strand of NC_132854.1, from coordinate 54,701,150 downwards.
CGGACTGGAGCACAGGACTGTGGTTATGAATGCCATGGTTGGCTTGTTCTACAGAGGGCTCTTCTTGGTATCACCAGAGATGTCTCTAGATCTGAGGGTAGCCTGATCAGTCTCTATTACCCTCTCCTGGGGCTGTGCCCTTGTGGTCACACTTCTAATCAGGTCACTGCTGGAGTCCTTCTTCCTAAATGTCCCAGTGCCATCCGTAGCTTTGGGCTTTGGAAGGCTGTGGGATTGAAATGATCTGAGTCTATGAGGACTCTTGCTTTTCTGTTGTGTGCTGTTATGTGAAGCCCAATGCAATTGTACCACTTTTGTTGCTGTTTAGATTTTTTTTTTCCATCATAGATCATTATTCCAAAAATAGACTGGTAATATATTCTTATACATCTGAATTTAATTAAGGATCTTCTCATTGACATGGATGTTGTTTTACTGCTTCTGGCCAGGCCAGACAAGGGTGTCTAAGGATGGATTTCTGAATTGTGGGCTAATTTCTCTGATCTTTTTAACTTAGGGCCCCTGCTCTGAGATGGTGATTTAGGACTTTGACGTGCTGTCTTCCACCACACTCTGGTCACTAGGGAGTATATCAAACCTCACAGAAACACTGCTTCTAGGAGTCAGGGTTGTCCCCTCCAACCTCAAAAGGATCCTCATGGAAGTCAGAAGATTATTTAATGTTCAGTATTCTGAGGACTGTCAGAATTGCCCTGGCCTTACTGAATCATTTCATGACTTGGGAGGGTTGGTGATGGGATTAAATCTTCCACACTGTGGTCCATTTCTGATGTGTTTGGTCTATGGAGACTCCAAGGGCATTGTGGGCTCTACTTTGTTTCCCAGAAGGACTAACCAGAAACTCATGTACTATTTTGTTCGGTAGCTTCTCTATTCAGCAATACCTCACCCTTGAAGCTGATGCTGCCTAAAGAATGAGAGAAGGTTTGGCAGAAATGACAATTATTATTATTATTTAAATATTTTATTTATTTGTTTATTTGATGGAGAGAGAGCACAAGCAGGGGGAGTGGCAGGCAGAGGGAGAGAGAGAAGCAGGCTCCCCACTGAGCAGAGAGCCCGACGTGGGGCTTGATCCCAGTACCCTCGGAGCATGACCTGAGCCAAAGGTAGATGCTTAACCAACTGAGCCACCCAGGTGCCCCAGAGCTGACAATTGTTACCAAGTATGCTTCCCGTACCCTGTGCCCCTCTCCATATGTGAAGTCCACACCGCCTGCACCTGGGGCAGTAGAAGCCTACATCCTTTAACAACCTCACTGGTGTTCACCCCAGCTATTGACTCAAATCCTGGGGAACACTGACTGCCTTTTTGGTAGATGTCAAAATCAGGAAATTATGGCTCTCTTCATCTGGAGTTCACACCATTTGGAGCCCAGAATTTGGGTGGCAGAGATGATGGGACGACAGCATCCACCCATCCATTCATTCATACCCACCTCTAGTTATGGAGCGCCCAGTGTGTGCCACATGCTAAGCTGGATACTGGGCATTCAGCGGTGAATAGAGAAGTCAAGGTCTCAAGGAGGGGGTTCTGTTTTGACAGAATAGCCCACAGAACTCCAACTGCTTTTGCTTCAGGTGTGTTAGTTACTGCCAAGAGTTTTTAAGTATTTAAGGGCCTTGCTAAGTTTGGAAAGCTCTGGCTCCTCTCTGCTCCTTTGGAGCCTGGCCTTGAGTGAGAAGCTGGTTCCTCAAAGTGCCACTGTCAGCACTCTCCAGATGAGTACTATGCATGGGGAGGGCCCAGGGCGTGGGGCCCTCTGAGGGCTGTGTCATCCCCCGCTCCAGCCACAGAGGTTACATCACGAAGGGAAGCTGAGCTGTCAGCTTGTTGCTAGGCTGTGGCTATTTATTTTTATAAATGAGACTTGTGCTTAATTTAGAAATCTGCTTTTCCTTTTCCTTTCTTTTCTTCAGCATCATCTGGCTGTCTGGCACCACCAGAGAACTGCATTTCTGACCCAAGGAGAGCTGGTGGGTGGATGGGGGCAGGAAGGAGGTTGGGGAAAGGATGGATGCCAGCTCAGCTGCCTCATAGGGAGGTAGAAACACGTGGCCAGGCCATTAGCATCCAGTTGGGCTTCTAGATGGGTTTCATATGTGACACCTACATAGTCCTCACTTGGAACAACAGAGCAGAAAGCCACCCTGGTGCTAACTCCTCTTCTGAACAACCACACACTGGAATACAGCAGAACAGAAGGCAATGCCACAAAAAAGAGGATCAAAGTCAGCCAGAAGCAGGTGACATCTAGACTTTTAGAACTTTGGATGCAGCTATTTTAATATTTAATAATATTTAATATATTAATAATAAAATATAATATATTAATAAATAATATTTAATATTATTGCAGTTGTTCTGACATGAGGATATTTAGATTTAGCCTAAAAATTCAGCCAATAAATGTTCTGATTTTCAAAAATAAATAAGTAAAATGGGCATTTTATATTCCTTCTGTGAACTCCCTCCAACTCCAGTCTTCACCCAATTACCAATTCTACCTTTGGGCATCAAGGTGAATGGGTCAGGAACAGGTAGGGGGAAAGGGGGAGAGAATAAAAATGGGAGAAATACTGAGGATCAGGTAATGGTCAAGAATGAAGTAAATGTCAGGAATGAGGTGCCCAGTCAGGAGTAAAGGAGAGGAGGGTCAAGAGGCCTCTAAAATCAATAAGAAGGTCACAGTGACACAGAGCAGAAGCCACAGATAGAATGAGGGGTGGGAAATTGGTTATAAACATAAAATACAGTGAGTCTGCATTTTGGCTCACCTGTCTTGAGGTTGTGTGAGAACAGTTGCATGAGAAAACAGTCTACTTAGGATTCAGAATCATTCATGTTGGTTCTTCCACGGGCAGTGTCTGACTCATAAATGTCTACATATTTCACTTGAGGGCTGGAGCCTCAGTTTCCCCACATAAAATGCAGATGATTATGTCTATAATTCCTCTTTCCCCACCTTTTGCTCTCCCTGCAGGGGACATGCTGAGGATGAGCTAGCAGCTTATAAACTGCTCCCAGCCTCTTGGAGAAAGGTGCTTCTGTAAACAGTGGGTATTTGTGTATGTGACTCAGGATTTTGGAGTCGGGCAAGGGTAGCCGTCTGGTGATTCATGTGAACACGCTGATGCCTCTAGCTGGAATGTATAGTGTTTGGGATGAATTTGTTCTTGCCACCACAGAGAACTTCACCTTCCCCCAAATGCTAATACTTGAGGAGTCTGCACATGGTCACCAGGACATTAGCTGTGACAAGAGGTGAAAGGAATCTGGCCTTTCTGCCCATCCATCATCTATAGTTTTGTACAAAGAGCTATAGCAGCACGTCTATGCCAAATCATCCACTCCCCTTTGCCAGCAAAAATGTCTTCCAAATACTTCTGCCATTTGTCAAACTGGCCAAAGTCCCCCAGAGGCAGTTCTGTAATTGAAGGTAGATGGAAGAGAACACTCTCTGCCAGGCTTAACTACCTTCTGTGTTGACTTTCTGTATTGCAAGGTGAAACCTCACTGATTTGATCCTGGAATGTCCTTCTGGAATTGGTGCGAGGCAGCGGGGTGCTGGGGCCTCAGCTTCCAGGAGCCTGACCTGAAGTCACTACAACTGGGCAGGGACCTTCCTCTAAGCCCTCAAAATGGAGGTGAAGGAGGCACATATCTGCAGCTCGGCTGCCCCAGCTCTTCTACCAAGTGTGAGCTGTCACCGACCCTATTCTAGAAGCCAATGTGCCATCTCCTTTGGTACAGTTAAGCTTTGTTCCTGCTACCAACTCATCTTTCTTTGTTATTTCTCACCATGTCCCTGACTTCAGATTTCTTATGGATTCCTTTCTCAGACATCGTGTTTTGATTCCCTCCTCACATTTACTTCCAATTGCCAAGAACAACTCTGTTCAGGCAGGAAGATATTATTTGGCTTAAAAGAGAGCGAGCAGTGGCTTTTCTCCACTAGCATTCTTTGAATTTACGTGGGAATGTATTCTGGGAACTGCTCAGAGTCTCCCTCAAGTCTCTCCCTCACCATCAACATGTTTCCGTCACAGCGTTGCTTTGCTTACATTGTTTTTAACTGGGTAATGATAAGAGTTTTTCTTCTGGAGCCCTGCTGTAGGGCTCAGCACCCTCCCCATGCTAATACTCCCCAAGGACCTTGGCTGAGCCCACACTGAATATTACAATGGGTTTGTTACTGTTGTTACAGACCTGAGCATTGTTCCCCGTGTTTGTGCGATAAACCTTGAGTCTACCTTCAAAGTTGTTCGTTTTTCCAACTCTCGGGCATCAAGTTCGCCCTTGAAGGCAGCCCATCCCAAGGAAATGACAAGCATTCTTGATTCAGCTGGACAGATAGGGTCCAGCTGACATGGGCTTCTCTGTTGACATCCCAGAGGCCTGAATGACACATGTTAAGCATAGTGGCTGATCCCTAGCCATGTTCTGAGGAAGTTACATCCCTCCAATCACTTTGTATAGTGATTCAGGAATCTGCTGTTTGACATAGAGTTAAATGATAGGAGGGGCTGGGCACCACCCAGACAGCAAGCAAGTCTGCTCGGCCTGTTCCCAGAGCATGTTCTGAGAGCCCCTGAAAGTGTCCTGGTCCTGGACCTGATCTGCCTGGACCAATTGCAAGTAACAGCCTAGTCCTCCAGACTAAGGGACATGCTGCCCTCCCTGAACAGAATGCCACACTGGGGGTGAGGGAAAGATCTCTTTGAGAGGGCTCAGCCAGCAAGACCAAAGTCTCAGAGCCTATAATCAGTGGAATGCACCAAGGCTGAGCAATGAGCATCCCTTCCATGTGAAGGTGCTTCCAGATATATGATGGGCTCCTTTGAGTCTGCCCACAACTCCTGGAGGTGAATTGAGCAGGTGTTACTACTCAGATTTTAACAATGGGGAAACTAAGTTCCAGAAGTTCCTCCTAAGACAGTGGCCCAGCTCCTTCCTCCCGGGAGCACCACATATGTGGGGGCCTTCCACACAGTCAGGCACCTGCTGAGAGTGGCAAGCGTGCACCTCCTGGTTGGGCACTGCTCTTCTTCAGCCACTGAATGGGAAGACTGTGACTCTGCTAGTAATAAATTACAGAGCTCTTCAGGTTGGAAGAATGTCTTCTCCTACTTATCCCGGAGGGCCCCCGCATCAGGGCTGCATGGATGAGAAAGAGAGAACTGAACTCAGTGTCTTAAAAAACAATGCCAAGTCGAAGTAAGTGTGGAGGTTCCCTGTTGTTTTATCTCGTTTTGCCGACCACATGGACTTCTGAGCAGGTGCGGCCTCAGCTACTCCTTACTAGCTCTCAGGCCTGATGAGCAATGCCATAAATGCTCACTTTCGTTGACTGTGCCTGGATTGACTTGCTCTATAAATTCCTCTTCATGCAGCAGCAAGAGAAATCTCTGGAGCATGGGAAGGTAGAGCCAGAGCTCCCTGGAATGGAAGTGGGTTCCTGGATGCCACTTTCCCATCAGTTCTCCTGGGTTCCAGCAGACAGCAGATTGGACTTGCAACCAAGCAGACACATGAAAGCAAACGTGCGCTTCTAACATTTTGTAACCTGCCTCCCACAAAACAGAAGGCACTCTTCCCCTCGCATTATTCTCTGCCTTGTTCTTGACATTTTTAATGTGCTGAGTCTACAGCCGACTTTGCATTCCCGACACCTCCCACGTGAATTGGCTCCTGGTCCCTCCAGGCCTGAGGATCCCAGTCATGTGCTACACCCCAAGAACACTCTTGGCTCTCTTTCTAGCCAGGCTACACTCTCCTCACCTTGACATTTAGGGCCGGCTGTTTCTTTTCCTCTTCTGCTCCAATAAATCGGGTCAGTCAAGATTCACTGTTCCTGGGCAGGGTTTAGGGAAACTAGTGTTGAGATAAGGGGAGGGGGGGGGTCTGTATGTGTTCGGTGAAAGCAAGCATTCCCTTTCTGCTCCTGTTCCCTGGCTTTGCAATAATGTGAAACCCTAAGCAGAATGCCTGGGCTCTGTTTCCAGGCCTTTGTCTACATGGAGCTGAGTATATCTTTGAAGTTCTTCTGTTTAAACCAGACAAAGCTATACTGTCCCTTTCCTGGGTCCTTCCTTATTGATGGCCCAGGCTGAGTGGCTGGTTCAGCTCATTCACCTCACGGTGTCTGGCATGGAATGGAGTCATTAATAGCCTGAGGGACAGAGGTTGGACCAGTTCTGTCCCTCCCCTCCCCCCAATTTCACATTCTGGACTTTAGGTGTAATCCAGCCTAGGAATGAAGGGAAGTCAAGTGTCAGATGCTAAGTAATGCCTAAGGATACCTATGCATGGGATGATAAAGTCATCTGAAAGAGAGAAAGGGGAAGGGAAAAGAAAGCAGACAGGAGAGATAAAGAAGGGAAAGGAAGAAAAAGTACAAAGTGATAGTAATGCAGCAGAGTGGCTGAGTGCCACCTACAATGCTTGGAGTGGCACAATTGCCATCTGTCACCCATCCTCGTTTCAAAGTGACATCAGGAGCTGGTGAACACATATGCTTGCTCCAGAGAGGACACACAGCTCAGATTTTAGAACCATGTTGCCTCCTATGATCCCCTGGAGTACAAATGAGCAAAACCCTCCTTATTTAACCCTGAATGGTCTTGACCAGAGGACTCTAAAATGCTCTGTAAAAAAATAAATATAAGATGGTATTTTTTTTTCTCCTAGTCACCTCAACACTTGAACACATACTGTTAGCACAACCCTCCAAGGTTAATTTTAAGATGCTGGTTTACAACATTTTTAAGGGAAGAGACCGTGAAAGCTGAATTAGGTATATTGCCTGGCACACAGTGTGTGTTCAATAAGCATCTGAACTTGAATTAGTGAATGAATGAACATGAGAGAAATATAATGAACAATAAATGAATAAGATATTTGAATATTTAATGTCACTTACTTTAAAAAAACTTCATGGCCTTTGTTCAGGGCCCCAAGGACGAGTGAACTCTGATACGTAAAGTCAATAGGTGACCTGAGATCATATGCCCACACTGGAATGCTTGTGCAAGGAAGACATGGACAGGGCACAGGGATGAAGGTGGCAGACTGTGCCCAGGAGCTGCTGAGGTCTCACCAGGCCCTGGATGATAGAACAGGACAACAAAGTATGAAACAGCCCATTGTGTCAGAGAGCTCAATACCCTAATACCAGGGGATGGCTGGTGTAAATGGAAAGGGTATGTGTGAGGGGTGGGGTGGGATTGTGGGGAAAGCAGGGGCCTTGGTGCGAGAAAACACAGACAAGATAGAGAGCCTTGAATGCCTCTGGTAACCACCAGCTTTTGCTGGTGACCATAGGTATTAGAGTGTCTTGTATAAAGGCCAAGCACTGGCAACAGTAGGTTTCACTTATCTAAATCTTCCTGGAAGGCTGAAACTTCATGTATAAACTGCTGCTTGGCCACTGGGGAGTGTGTGGGTATCTCCATGTCTCCTTATAGCCTCCAAGCTGATGGAAGAGGGGAATGATCTCTGACGCCTATGTGATTTCTGGTCTGTATTCCTCTCTGCTGTGAGCCACTTAAGCACAAAATCTCCCTGGTCTCTGAGCAGACTGAGCACAGCAGAGCTTTACTCTGTATGTATGTATGATAGATGAACATATGGATGTATGTATGTATGTAAGGATGGATGGATGGACAGACAGATGGATTGGTGGATGGGTGGACGTTCAGAGTCCTACAAAGGCCTTTATGCCCCACCCCTCTCTCCTAAGGGGGCAAAATTCATCTTTACCACCAGTACTTGTTCATCATTAGCCTTGTAGTCTCTCACAGGCACAGAGCCCAGAAGAAATCAATCTGGAATGAAAGGAGACAAGGCTGAAGCCTCCAAAGAACTTAGAAAGAAACTTGGTCAGAGCTTATTGGAAGCATGAGCAGCACAGACTCTAAGGCCTAGAAGGAAGAAGGGGCTCGAAGGCTCTACAGATCCCCGGGCTCTTGTGTGCCCAGCAGCACTGGCACAATGGGCCCAGGGCTGGAACACTGTGAACACTTCTGCTGCAGAATGCCTTGGGAGCCAAAAGATTTGATAAAGCCTGAATCAGAGCAGATAAAAGGCAATTATGTTCCCACATCCTGGGCTCCTGCCACCCTGCGGCTCCCTGGGGATATACTTGTGGCATTTGGATATTTCTCTCACAAAGGCCCGCAGAGAGAAAAACAGCCACTCAACATCTAATAAATTATCTGCCATGCCACTGCTTCTGCTGGTCTCATTCTGACACTTCTCTCCTTCTGACTGTAGACAATAATTATCTTCTAATTGCTTAGATAATCTTGTTCATGGAGCTACAGCAATGACAAAAAGCTCTCATTTGTTATTGCTTATTCTGAACGTTGATTCAAGCCGAATTACACCTTGGGTGTACGTGTGACTGTATTCTGAAGAGTAGAGCACCCACCCCCCACCCCTACTGATCAAGGTCTCTAAGTGGGTATCAGCATGTTTCTTGCCTCTTTCTTTGCTCAAGGGCTGCACTTGACTTCTGGGAGGTCATTACTCAGCTGTTCCCCAAATAAGGCACCAAAGTGGGGTCCTTGTGTATTTGAGGGCCACCAGCCAGCCAGCAATGGATGGAGAATAAGTACAGGAAGGCAGTGAGTGAATCCAAATCCCCACCCCTCTAACAGTGGATATTCCTGGAATTCAGAACCAGTCTTTGACTCTGTGTGTCATTATCTCTTTTTTCAGAGCACAGAATTGAATAACAGAGAAATATCACAAATCATTGACTTAAGTAGTATTCACTTCCTAATGCTAGATGCTATACAGTCTTTGAGAAGCTTATTTCCTGTAATATGAGCACAGATTATGCATTGAAGGCACCATGAATATACAGAATATATAGAAATATGAGGTGAAGGTGCAAATCAGACATAGCAATGAGCATGGATTTTCAGAGCAATAATCAAATGGAGAATGCTTGAGTAAAATACCCAAATATGAGCTGAAGGGCAGGAGATCAGGCTTGTAGATCTCAGTTGCTGGACTAATTACTTGGTTCATTTGTTCAACTCTATTTATTGAGGACCTACTAAATGACAAGTACCAAATGAGGTACAGAGAGTTTTAAAAAAGAATAAAACACTGCCCATGGCTTTGAGGAGCTCACACTGTGGTAAGAATTAAAGCATGAATGTACCATATGAATAATTCATGTACAACAGTACATAGAAAAGTTGGGGTATTAGAAAAGCACTGACGAAAGATGAACAGACTCAGCCTGAGGAGATGGGACTCCCATTTCAACTGGGCCTAGGAGGGTTGATAAGCTTCTGAAAGCTTTGCTGAGGGCATTTTAGGCCTTGAAGCTGAAAAAACAAGGAGTCATTAAAAGAATGTGATACTATTCCATGTGACCAAAGAATATGTGGAGGGAGGCATAGTGAGGGGATGTGGCTGGAGAGGCTGGGGCTAGTTCTGAATAACATGTGATGGATCTGGGCTTTTACTTCAAAGACTCTAAGTGGGGAGAGGGCATAAAGAGGTTCACTCTGGCCAGTGTGGAGGGAAATGGATGGAAAGAAGGCAGGCAGGAAGCAGACACAGTGGAAAAGTAGCAGAATTAGTACAGCAGAGAAGAAGCTTCCAGAGACCTAAGAGAGATGGAGGCTTTGTATTTTCAGTGCATGTGGGGCACTGTTACACAGAGACGTTTTATTATTTGATTCTCGTAACCTGCTTATTCTAGAAACCTGTCCCCATTTTCTTGGGCCTTGAGATCTAGCCATTATTTATGCAATGTCAGGGTGAACACTATTTTTCATCTTTGGCCAGAGAGAGATCCCAGGGTGTACACTCAGGTTAACAGAAGTTTCACGTCACAGGTTGGACTCAACTTGAAGCCCTTCCTTTATGATAAAAGTAATTATGCTTTCTCTTTTCAAGCTGACAAATTCTCACTTGAAGCTGAAGTTATTTGTGTAAGGACACAGATCTCTCCTTACTTCCTCTATCAATGGTGTTAATAATCCCGAGATCAAGTCTCAGCTGGACACCTGCTGTTTACTCTTCACATCATTATTATAGGTTGTGTTCAAGAAAGAATGAATATTGTTCAATGGCCAGAGGAAGGTTCAGGTCAGGTGTTCACAGAAATATGTAGTCCCTACCTGGTTTTGAACTCAGCCAACCTTAAGCTAATGGTGAACACCTTTTCCTTTCCAAAGTCCTGCCCATTTGCTTGGAGTACCTCTGATGACTCAACATCCTCAGACTTCCTACACACAAACATCTGTCTGGGATAATTGTCATGTTGTTTCCAAATGATTTCTGTGAAAAGTGATAAATGAAAGTGCTCTCTAGGAGCCCTCAAAAAATGCTCTACTCTGGACCTTGACCTCTCCTTATTTTCTCCACCAGCTGTGTTAATAATCCAGGGGTCAATAATCAGTCAATCCATGGTCAAAGATTTATTGGACACCTGCTGTTTACACATCACACCATTGTTCCAGGTTGTGTTCAAGAAAGAGTCTAGACTGAGTCTCAGCAAAAGTCCCTTTTAATTCCTCCCGCTGTCTGCAATCCTTCTTGCTACCTCAGAATAGCCTATGTGCTGTTGTGAAAACTAATCTCTCTTAAAATGCTTGCAAAGCCTGATGCGTATCAGTCATCTGCTCCTTACCAATGGACAGAGAAACAAGAGAAGGGCTAGTCTCTGAAATGCTTTTCAGATATAAATCTCCAACCATACGGAGGAAGCAGCCTCTCCCTCAGAGATGGTACATTGATTTGCCTAAAAACAAACAAACCTACATTTCTCTGAGCCTGTTTCCCATTTCCCAAAGGTAACATATTCTGGAGAATAAAACAAAATGAAAATATATTGACTCAGCATATCCTGTATGTGTGTGTCTCTCTTAAGCACCATTTAGGAACTATAGGGTCACAAAAAAAACAAAAAAACAAACAAAAAAAAGACTTGACCTCTGACCTCATAGAGCTTACATTTTACTTGAGGACACACAGAGCTTGATAAATACCTTCACAGGTCCTAACATGAAAAGATATGGTCCCTCCCACCCATATACAGACCAAAATTTTAAAAAAAACAAGCACAGTATAAAACACAGAACTACCTGTATGTAAAAATTCTAGATTTTTCTGATTGCAAAATTCTAAATGTTAATTGAATCAAAGCTGAACTTATCTTACGTTTTTGTACTCCTGCATTATTGACTCTTAATGTATGTGCTTCATTTGCCAACTAGTAAACCAGATGAGGGCCTTAACTATACACACCACAAGATACAGGACTGATCACACCAGACAATATTACAAGAATAAAAGGACATGGTGGGTCCCTATGTCATTTAGAGTTCTCAAGAGACATAGAACTAGTAGATTATATACATATGCTATATACAGTATATTTATAGTGCACATATATGTATATGCATATATATACATATGCATACAGAGAGAATAGATTTTATATATAGGTGTGTATATATATACACACACACATTTACATATATGTATGTATATATGTATTTATACATATGCATATATAGAGAGAGACAGAGACAAAGAGAGAGAAAGATTTATTTCAAGGAATTGGCTTAAGGAATTATGAGGGCAACTGGCAAGTCTGCAATGTGTTAAGTCAGGTCAGCAGCAAACTGGAAACTCTCAGGCAGGGGCTGATGCTGCAGTCCGCAGATGGAATTTTTTCTTGCTCAGAAGAACTTGTTTTGCTCAAAAGGCCTTTCAATTGATTAGATAAAGCCCACCCAGATTATCAAAGATAATTGTTACTTAAAATCAATTTAAGTACCTGTGAATCCTATCTACAAAATACCTCCATAGATGACTATAGCTTGGCCAAGTAGACACGTGACACTGACCATGACAGTCCCCTATAAAGGATTTGGCCAAGAGCAGGGTAGATGAGCGGAAGGAATTCTAGACTGTTGAGAGCTGGAAAGGGATTTGGAGATCATCAAGCTCAAGTCTTCTGCACACAGGGAAAGGGCCTACAGTGCTTGGTCTGTACAAAATTTTGAAAACTGATTTTTCCCAACCCAGAATCACATTTTATGTGAGGAATTCATGGGGATTGTTACAGAGGCCTGGGGTCTAGATTTTTTGTTGATCAAGGCCTGATGGAATAGAGTGTACACAACAGGTGCCCATATTTTTTTTCAAACAATATTTTAAAATCAGGTCACGTGGGTATTAGAACTGGGTCTGAGGCTTAGCTCTACGCTTTGAGGAAAGGGTCCAAGATGATCAATTCACTGATATCTCCCTAGGGCCTAGCCAAGTTGTGGTATGTAATAGGTGCTCAAAATTATTGGTGGAATTCATGAATTGAATGAATGCATGGAATTTAGGCCAGGTGGGTGTGCAATATCCTGGTTCCAGCCATAGGAATGCAGACACAGAAAGAAAATATTTTAAGTGTGAACTACGGTATTTTCTGAGTTTCCTCATCAGTCCAATGGAAATGGTAGTATATTACCTATTTAGTAGCTGTATTCCAAAGACAATATGGGTAGACAGATAGATATAACATTTAGCACAGCACTTGGTATATAGTAGGTGCTCAATAAATGGTAGTGATTACTATAATCACCATTATTTCACACTATCCGGTTCCAGCACATTCTGTTGGTGCCATACCCAGACTCCTTTTACCCGCCACTGCACCCATCCCCCAGCTCTGGGAATTGAGTGCTAACAGCTCACAGTTGTCCCCTTCTCCAGAGAATTGCCCTCCACTGAACAAAAGCTGTGTTCACCAGGCAGTTATGGTTCCCTGCTCCTAAAGGACAGCTCACAGCCAATGACTGACCCAAAGGAGAAACACAGCGTTAAGATGGCACCAATCCTAAAGCTCATGCTAATCAAACTGCAGCTAGTGCTGAGCTGGGCTTACATGCTGGCATTTCCCCTGCGCTTTTCTGTTCCTCTCACTCCCTTTCTCCTGAAAGCATGTCCTCAATAAATCACTTAGACAAGACTCCTCACCTCAAGCTCTGCTTCTAGGGTATTCAACTTAAGACACAGTTACTTGGAGACGGCTCCCCTTCCTTGTCTATGCAGGAATGAGCCAGTTTGCTCACTGTGGTTCTGCTATTTAGATTCTTGGGTAACTCACATGATGTTCCTAGCCAGAAGAGTAAAAGGGCTTTGCCTCTGCAGCTGGCACCTGGCTCATCTGCATCACACCTACCCAGTCGGAGAGGCTGAGTCCTCTTTATCTTACATTTTGCCTAATTCTTCCTGGCCAAGTCCATTCAATTAGCTTGTCTTGCTCTGTAAACCAAATAATCGGGCAGCCCGGGTGGCTCAGTGGTTTAGCGCCGCCTTCAGCCCAGGGCGTGATCCTGGAGACCAGAGATTGAGTCCTACATCAGGTTCCCTGCATGGAGCCTGCTTCTCCCTCTGCCTGTGTCTCTGCCTCTCTCTCTCTCTCTCTCTCTCTCTCTCTCTCTCTCTGTGTGTGTCTCTCATGAGTAAATAAAAAAATCTTAAAAAAAAAGCTTGTGTTAAAAATAAATAAATAAACAAACAAACCAAATAATCACGATTTTGACCACCACACTTGAATTTCTGGGAAAACATTCATTCATCTATCCGTCCATCCATCCACTCATCCATCCAACAGTTAGAAAGTATTGTCCAAGTAGCCAGGTATTATGCTAGGTGCTGGGGATGTGGCTATAAGCATAGATAAGATAGAGTACTTGCCCTCCAGGAACTCATTCTGGAGGGAGAAATGGACAAGCAAATAGGCAATTGTACATGATGTTTATAACCCATGCTCTAATATGATGCTAGGAGAACACAGAGAAGCTCCTATATCAGGCTGGAGGTTCAAAATGCTTGGTTTTTATTGTGGTTGATTTACACGCAAATAAATAGAATGGAGATCTCTTAGAACAAACCAGAGTGGTTCCTTCAAAGAATAAGGTGTTACAATGTAGAAAGAAGTGTAGTTTTAAGCACAAAGAATGGTTGCTTAGTGATGGGCAGCATAACAAGATATAAATGCAAAGGACTCTGCCTGCTGTGTTATTACTGCTGTAGCTTTGCTCCCACTCAAATGTTCACTTCCTGGGGGCCCAAAGAAAGAGGAGCTGGATTTTGGTTTCTGCTTGGGGACTGGCTAGATCAGTGGTAATAAAAACCAAGTTCTCCCACTGGCTTTCTACCACCGTCGTGGCTGATGGTCCACAGCATAGTCAGGATGCAGGGGTCTCATGGCACAACTGCCTTATTATTGCTTATTCCTCCCCTGCCATTCATTAGTCTACTCCGGCAAGACATGCAGAGGTTATAGCATAACTATGAGGTTAGGAATGCTAATTGTTCTATGTTGATATTAGTGTGGCTGGTGCTAATGCGAAAATAATTACTACTCTGTGCCTTTATGGACATTTTCATTGCCCTCTGGTGGTTACGCACTTATTTGGCTATAGATGGTAATGACATAATGCATGGCGGCTATTATTGCTTTAGCTATACAACTCGGGGGAGTCAGAAAGGAGAAGGTGTTTGGGAAGGAAGGCTGGGATTTGATAAATTATTTATTTCTTGAACTTTTTTTTTATTTTTTATTTTTTATTTTTTTGGTCTTTGCAGAGAGTTCTCTTTGGCTGTAAGAATATAAAGTCCTGGGATGCCTGGGTGGCTCACTGGTTCCGTTTCTGCCTTTGGCTTGGGTCATGATCCTGGGGTCCTGGGATCAAGTCCTGCATTGGGCTCCCTGCAGGGAGCCTGCTTCACCCTCTACCTGTGTCTCTGCGTATCTCTCTGTGCCTCTCATGAATCAATAAATAAAAGCTTTAAAAAAAAGAATATAAAGTCTTAAGAATACCAGTGATTTGGTGATCAAGAACCCCAAGAATTTATGCACAAGTCAGCTCTTCTGCGGATTACATGCTGAAGTCTGAGACATAAGAAGTGGTCCTGGAAGTGTTCCTCTCACTCCCCTCCCCCAAGCTTTGCAGTTATCTAGATACCTCCATTTCTCATATCCTCCTGTGTAGTCTCTTCATTGGCTATAGAATAAAATAAAAACTTCTTTTGGAGATGCTTCAAGATCTAATTTCTGCCTAGCTTTCTAACTTCACCTCCTTTCCCATTGCCCTGCCATTCCCAGTAGCCTGTGTCTGACCCACTGTTCTTCCCCAAGCATATCATGCTTTCTCCTCATATGCTGCTCTTACTCCCTGGAATGCCCTCATCCTTCAGAGGCTGGTTCATCTGAGAGCCATCCCTAACTCCACTAGGCAAACATGATCATATCTTTCCTGTGCACTGGAGGTTTTACCCAAAGCATAGAAACAACCCCACTGTATGATAACGGTGTTAGTTCACCTGTTTCCCCATAAGACATGAACTTCTAAAGAGAGGTTCATGAGGCTTTTCTCTAATTTCCAGTATCTGGCTAAGTGTCAGGCACATAAGTGATTAATATATGCTGGAATAAATTAATAAGGTGGGTTTCCTCCTCATGGGCGAGGTTCTTCTGGATTAAAATGACAGATAAATCAATTATACTTTATAAGGTTCACATGAGATGTTTATATCAACAGTCATAGTCACATAATCATATCTTTTAGAAGGCCAGTTTCCTTCTCTTCATGGACCTCACATCTGCTGTTCCTTCCACTTAAAACACTCTTGTTTCCACTCCATATGATTCCAACTTAAACATGTATTCCTTGGGATCCCTGGGTGGCGCAGCGGTTTGGCGCCTGCCTTTGGCCCAGGGTGTGATCCTGGAGACCCGGGATTGAATCCCACATCAGGCTCCCGGTGCATGGAGCCTGCTTCTCCCTCTGCCTGTGTCTCTGCCTCTCTCTCTCTCTCTCTCTGTGACTATCATAAATAAATAAAAATTAAAAAAAAATAAACATGTATTCCTTAAAGAAACTCTGAGCACCTTTCCAGTCACTATCAGACAGGCTAGATCCCCATGGCATCTGTATGTTGTTTTCCATTTTATTTACACAAATTATAATTAGAAAATATTTGCTCATTTATTTGTTTAATAATTGTCTAAGCTATAAAATGTTAAGCTCCTTGAATGCAGGGGCTGTGTTTATCTTATTCACCACTGTGTTCCTATTGTCTTGCCTATAGAGAGTTTACGATAAATATTCCAAATAATGAACTAAAAAAGTCCCTAAGGCAAGACATACTTCTGTTATCTACTTATATGCACACATTATAAGGTTAAATAACTACATCCCTTTTCAGAGATAAGCTGAAGTATATGTTTTCTTATGTAACATTTCAAGGAGCACACTGAAACTTCATCAACTTGGACTAAGAGGAATAGGAGAGAAGAAAGGTTTAAATATACGATAAATTTCAACTTCGAGCTTCTTCTTCCAGATGGGTTTAATTCAACATCTACTAAGCACTACTTTGTGCTAGGCACCATCCCAGACTCAACACAGGGTCTGCGAACATGAATACAACATGGCACCTGACTTTGAGATGCTTAAAGCCCTCTGAGAAGTGTCTTTCTTTCTGTAGATTCACTAAATTCATATTCACTCTAAACACAAATTGTTTTTTTAAATCATGTGGTCACCTCTGCCCATTTCTGTGTGCAATGCTCTTTCCTGTCTTGGACCATTTAGTTAATTATAATTTTTCTCTCCCATAACAAACCTTTTTGATAAGATCATACACTTCCTCCCTCCTTCCTTCCTTCCTTCCTGTCCTTCCTTCTCTCTGTTTTTTCCTCAGAATCCTACCCTCATAGCTCCTTCTCTGCTCTACTCTCTTGTTCTCCCAGGGCCTCTCCCCATAACACTATTCATTGCATCTTCCTCACCCCTTTACTCCTGTTCTGTATGCGTCTTCAGGACAGATACCATCATTTTGTCTGTCTCTAGCACAGTGACTGAGCCATAGGAGATGCTCAATGATTCTTGTTGTTATTACAGTGAATGAATAAATGAATAAAACTAGTGTTTATGATTAGAGGTCCTGCGAGACTATTTTTAATGGATTGTTTACAATTAGGAATACTCACTCTACAGTGATCTAGACCCTCAAAGTTCCTCGTTTGTTTTTTCCTTCAGTCAACTAAGTTAAACATCCCCTCATATATTCGAGATTCTATAAAATTCAGCCATATGAAGTTACAATTTTTGTGCACTCAAAACGACTATCAGCACTTCCCATGTGTCAATCTCTTAGAAAATCCACTTGCCAATGATGGTGCCAAGGTGAACATCAAAGTGTCTGTATTTAAATGTTCCAGATTCCAAATGTAAGAACTGTTTTCCTTATCTTGGCCTAGGTCTACCTGGCTTACATATTCAAAGCTATTCAGAAGGGTCTGCTAAGCCCACTGCTTCTTACATTCTCCCTAAGATCACAGATGCTTGGAGTGCTATGAAAAAATAATATTTTTTAGGATCACTTATGAAAGGTTAGCATGTTATAGCCAATTACTAGAAGCCTTGCACAAAGTAAATGTGAACAGAATAAAGGAGATGTACAACAAAACCCCAGCATAAAGTAGAGGTACATTCTTTGAGAACTAAGTAGCACAGGAGGTATTACTCACATCATGAAGAAAATCACCAGTTGGTGGGAATGCAGGAGCTTGTGGGATGGTGGTTTGGTGAAGTCCCTTCATTTCTGGAATAAGAGTCACACTGTTTGGCTATTGTCCCTGCGTCTTTAACTCCACTGCCCTGCTCCTGTCCCATGTGGCCAACACCTACAGGCCTGAGCTGTCCTCTGAACTGTCTAATCCACAGCTTCTAAGACTTTATCGCTCATGCCACCCTTTACTCCATTTTCCACACAACTGGTGTTGTTAGCTCCAAGCGTCTTGACTCATCTCCTGTCTATGGGATAATTACACTGCAAAAATCTCACAACCAGTATTTCTCTACCAGGATTGTCCTAGATTTCCCTCCTGAATAGAGGTCACTCAGAATATCATCTCAGGATGTTGACAGAGCCCCTGAGACCCAACCTCCAGCACCACATCTACTCATCTGTTGCTGTCTGTGCACCTCACTGCTATTTCCCAGCCCCTGAGATGGGTGACTTTGCCCCACAAACGACCTGTGGCTGCGAACACAGGCTCCTCTAAGGTTCAAACGTCACCTAATATTGGTCAAAACTTAGCCTCCACTCAGCTCTCTCTTCATATTTCATATTTCTCAGGCTTACCGGAAAGGTGAAAGAAGAGAAGCCGGATGAGAGGCGTGAAGCCCAAGACCTTGGGTATTTTTATTAGGTACGAGTCAAAACTGACCTGGACAAAGAGGAGCTGTGTATGGAAGGGTATTGTGTAGTTCAAGGCCACCACAGCTATACAGGCCAATGTCACTTTAGCAAGAACGCTGACCTGGTTCCCAGGGAGAACTGTTTGTTGCTTTCCCCTGTAGGTATTATCCCTTTTTGTCCTACAGACAAATAAAATCCCTGCTCCCACCTCACAGGATTTGACCTTCAGTTTGGGTCCTTGGTTTCCTCCCAGATCCCACCTCTCAATCTTCTTTTTCCTTATTCTGTCACACTTGCTGAATGAGGCACACAGTTTGCAGTCACTGCAGTAAACCTTGTGATTGTGAGGTAATTGGATAATATTATCACCTTCTCAGAAAAGTCTTCAAAAATTATCATGAGGAAGTGAGGCATTCCTCTCCTGGTAGGTATCCCTGTGGTCAGATAAGACGGCTGCTACATTCCATTCTGATCAGGTCATTCAGCCATTCTTCCATAGCGGGCACCTCCACGGAGACACAAGGGATGTGATAGTGCAAATCGCCTGGCTAAAATGGAATTCCAAACATAGAGCCTACACTTGGGTTTCTTTCTTTCTTCTTTTTTTTTTTTTTTTAGATTATTTATTTATTTATTCACGAGAGACAGAGAGAGAGGCAGAAACACAGGCAGGAGAAGCAGGCTCCATGCAGGGAGCCCGACATGGGACTCGATCCCAGGACTCTAGGATCATGCCCTCGGCTGAAGGCAGGCGCTAAACCGCTGAGCCATCCAGGGATCCCCCTACACTTGGGTTTCTAATAATCAGTCCATATGTAGTCTGTCCACAATCAAGGGCTTAGTTTGTTCTCTCTCTGTTTGTTTGTTTTGTTTTTGTTTTGTTTTGTTTTTGCTTCCTCTTGCCCTTCAGTAGTTTCAAGAAAAGTCAGCGTCATCTTGCAGATGGTGACAAGTGTCCATCATCAAAGTGAGCTCTCGTCACAAATCCCTTTTGTCATATGTAGCGTAAAGCACAACCATTAATACGTGGGGCTTTATGAGCTAGATTGGTTGGGTATAAACCTTCGCTCTGGCCATTTTTAGGTTTTTAAACATGAATACCTTACTTAACCTCCCGATGCCTCAGTTTCTCATCTATAAAGCGAGGATTTTAATAGGATGTGACTCACAGATCATTGGGAAGACTAAACACACAGCATGTGCAACAGGGCCTGGCAAAAGCTGACCAAAAAAAAAAAAAAAAAATATATATATATATATATATATATATATATTATTGACAGGAATGGTTAAAGATCATGTTCTGTATTTGCCTTAGAGGGGTGTCTGTCCTATGTGAGAACTCAGTGAACCCCTGAATGCTTCCCTGAACCCTCCGAGCTCTCTAGCCCCGGCACTGGGTTTAGCAGAGAGAGCCCCCGCCTGGAGGGCAGACGACCTGGGAATTTTTGAGGTACTTTTGAGGTATTTTTCACGAATAACCTACCACAGGCCAGTCCTGGCGCTAGACTCCGCTCCTACGTGTTCCTCACACCAGCTTCCCAAGGCGGACATTACTGTCCCCATTTCACAGATGAGGCAACGAGTCCGGAACATTGTAACCACCGGGCCGGCGGCGCCAAGCCGCGAACAGTTCCTTCTGGAGCCTTCACTGCGATCCCAGCAGGTGGGTCTGGGGCGGGTGCTTCGACCTGGGTGGCCCTTACGTGTCCGGCCTGTGAGGCGGAACTAGCCCTCGCGGGGTCAGGAGCGTCTGAGAAAGATTTCACGCAGGTCGCCGGAGGCCGCGAGGCTCAGGCGGGCGCGGACCCGCTCGGTGGAGCGCTGAGCGGAGGCGCACCTGAGGCGGCGGGGGCCGGGAGGAGACTGCGGCCCCGCCTCCCCGCCCGAGCCCGGATAGGCGCGCCCGGCTGAGTGGCAGGAGCCTCGGCCAATAAGGGCCGCGGAGGGCGGCGGGGGCGGGGCTGTCCCGGGGCCGCGCTGGGCCCTCTGGGAGGGCGGGCGACCTCGGGGGTCGTCGCGGCCGCGCGGAGAAGCCCGCCCCTCAGCGCGAGGCGACGGGCGAGGTGTCGCCGGCGGGGACGACGTGGTGCCGGGGCCTCGGCCGGCTCCCGGGCTCTGGCCGTGATGGCGACCCGGGGGCACCCCCGCCTTCTGCTTGCCCTGCCAGCCCCGACGGACCCAGGGGTCAGGGCCCGCCCGGGAACTGGGGACGGTTTTCCTCCCGGAAACACATTCGCCGTCCGCCTGGGAGGAGGAAGCGGGAGCCGCGGGGTCGGCGAGAAGGGCAGCTGGTTCCCGCGGTCGGGGCGATCCAGTCGCTGCTGCCGCCGCCGTCTGCTCGCCTGCTCCTTTATTTTTTTTTAATAAATTTATTTTTTATTGGTGTTCAATTTGCCAACATATAGAAGAACACCCAGTGCTCATCCCGTCAAGTGCCCCCCTCAGTGCCCGTCACCCAGTCACCCCCACCCCCCGCCCTCCTCCCCTTCCACCACCCCTAGTTCGTTTCCCAGAGTTAGAGTCTTTATGTTCTGTCTCCCTCTCTGATATTTCCCACTTATTTTTTCTCCTTTCCCCTTTATTCCCTTCCACTATTATTTATATTCCCCAAATGAATGAGACCATATAATGTTTGTCCTTCTCCGATTGACTCATTTCACTCAACATCATACCCTCCAGTTCCATCCACGTCGAAGCAAATGGTGGGTATTTGTCGTTTCTAATGGCTGAGGAATATTCCATCGTATACATAGACCACAGCTTCTTTATCCATCATCTTTCGATGGACACCGAGGCTCCTTCCACAGTTTGGCTATCGTGGACATTGCTGCTAGAAACATCGGGGTCCAGGTGTCCCGGCGTTTCACCGCATCTGTATCTTTGGGGTAAATCCCCAGCAGTGCAATTGCTGGGTCGTAGGGCAGGTCTATTTTTAACCCTTTGAGGAACCTCCACACAGTTTTCCAGAGTGGCTGCACCAGTTCACATTCCCACCAACAGTGCAAGAGGGTTCCCTTTTCTCCACATCCTCTCCAACATTTGTTGTTTCCTGCCTTGTTAGTTTTCCCCATTCTCACTGGTGTGAGGTGGTATCTCATTGTGGTTTTGATTTGTATTTCCCTGATGGCAAGTGATGCAGAGCATTTTCTCATGTGCTTGTTGGCCATGTCTATGTCTTCCTCTGTGAGATTTCTGTTCATGTCTTTTGCCCATTTCATGATTGGATTGTTTGTTTCTTTGGTGTTGAGTTTAATAAGTTCTTTCTAGATCTTGGAAACTAGCCCTTTATCTGATATGTCATTTGCAAATATCCTCTCTCATTCTGTAGGTTGTCTTTTAGTTTTGTTGACTGTATCCTTTGCTGTGCAAAAGCTTCTTATCTTGATGAAGTCCCAATAGTTCATTTTTGCTCACCTGCTTCTTTAGCATCTTGGTTCTGTGACTGGATTTTTCCTTCTTCAAGCTTTGCCCGTTGTGGTCAGGCTCCCTGCCCCACCCCGCTCCCCCCACCCCCTCAGTGATCTGGGCTACATGGTCCAGACATTCCCTCTGCAGGAAACCCCTCTGTGGTTCCCCACCGCCCTCAGGAGGAAGGCCCGAGGACCGAACATGGCCTTCAGGGCAGCAGAGGCTCTGGCCTCCGGCCCCAGCCCCACCTCCAGATACTTCTCACTGCCTTTCCCTAATAAAAGTGAATTATTCCTCAAACCATCAACAATAGTGTCAAGTGAGAAGTCCTCCATAATTTGAACCCTCGTGTGTTGGGTGATCACTTGAGTTGGAGAAGGCAATTCCGCCCCCAGAATCCCAAGAAACCTCCAATCCAGTTCTTGCTTATCTGCTGATTTCACTGTGTGATCTGTCCCATGTTTCTTCCAGTCTCTGTTACTTATTTATAAAATGATGTTTTCTTTTTTTTTAAGATTTATTTATTTATGATAGACAGAGAGAGAGAGAGAGAGGCAGAGACACAGGAGGAGGGAGAAGCAGGCTCCATGTCGGGAACCCGACGTGGGACTCGATCCCGGGACTCCAGGATCGCGCCCCGGGCCAAAGGCAGGCGCTAAACCGCTGAGCCACCCAGGGATCCCCATGATGTTTCCTTTTATTTCTTCTTTCTCAAGGTACTTTCAAAGATACATCCACAGTACATGGAAAAGGATTATAAATTCAAAGTATTGTTAATATATGTCCTTTAGACCAAGTCTTTTTCTGGGTCATGGGGAATCTCTACTTTACATACATTGCATAATACCTGAGGCCTATCTTTATATCGGCATGAATTTAAAGCCCCCCACAGGTTACCTTTTCCTATGGCTGGATCTGAGGGGCAGGCCTGACTGGTAAAACCTTCTCCACTTGTGCTCACTGGTTACTGTATGTAACAGAGGGACCTAGAGAGAAAGTAAGATAGAAGATGTTAGCTAAAGAGTCCTGCCTGGATAGAGTAAAAGATGGATCTGTCTTAAGAAAACCTTGAAAATTAATTCTTTTTGATTCTTTTTGTGCCACATATAATGATTGCTCTCAGAGGAATTGGAATCACATGGAAAATACTAGAATGTGGGATCGCAAGCTGTAGTAGGCCCCTGTTCATTCTATATTCGTAATCACCTTATTGTCTCAGCCTTCAGTGCCCTTTCCCAAGCTGGGGTTCATTTCTCCTTTTCTTCCCCCAGCCTCCTAACACTTAGCTAATTCTCAGAAGGTATAATAAATATTGAATGAATGAATGAATGAATGAATGAATGAAAAAATGAAAGGGTGAAGGATGGATGGAAGGAGGGATGCAAATATAAAGCCAGAAGATCTGGGTTCTTCTGTAGATCAATGCAACAACCTTATGAAGTAAATACAGCAGCAATTATTGTCCTATTTTGCACATGATGAAACTAAGGTTCAGAAAGTTATGTGATTCAGCGGAGTACACACTGTTCAAAAGCGACAGAACTGACCTTAATTTTTACGACATTTTTCTTCCCACACATCCTCATTCTTGAAGGTAAGAAAGACTTAATTTCTACATTTTAGGCAGAGAACAAGCTGAGAACAGGACATTGATATGCCTGTCTCCTTCACCACCTCCTCCTCCCCTAAGCAAGTGATTTCAGAGGCAAGCCAGTACTTACAGGCTATTTTAAAGACAGGGCTGGAAAGTGACACCTGGTAGGAACACAGTAAGGAAGAATTAGACATAATGAGATTTCAGCCCATTTTTGCACCAACTTTTAATGGAAGATTCAGTACAGTTCTCTGCTTTTGAAAGAAACCTGTTTCCATGGCAGAGGAGGAACTGAGGGAAGGAGAGAGAAAAAATGGTAAAAACATATTTTCTGGAGATTCCTAGGTGGCTCAGCAGTTTAACGCCTGCCTTTGGCCCAGGGCTTGATCCTGGGGTCCCAGAATTGAGTCCCACATCAGGCTCCCTGCATGGAGCCTGCTTCTCCATCTGCCTGTATGTCTGCCTCTCTCTCTGTGTGTCTCTCATGAATAAATGAATAAAATCTTTAAAAAAAAGCATTTTCTCAGAATCATTTTTCCAGATACACTGAACAATTCAAAGGATAAGAGCAGTTCAGTGACAGAGAAGTATGGCAGTAGGTGAGCTCTGAGAAATAGCCCAACTCTTTAGGTTTCATCTAATGGACAAGATAAATGAGAAACTTGGAAATGTTTAATTGAGCCCATGAGCCTGCCTGTTTCATTTATTGTGGCTCAAATCTCTTCATTTAGACTCTGAAACTAGACTTCTTGGATATTAAACCCCAGCTCTATCACGAAACGAGCTCTGTAATCATGGTCATGATTCTATCTATCCTTATCTATAAAAGGATGTAAATAATAATGAACACCTCTCTTGCAGGTTGTTGGGAGAATTAATGAATTCATTTTTATTAATACTCTATGATCAATGCCTGGCATATTGTATATGCTATTGTCACTAACATCATCACAGCTGCCTCTTGATAATTGAAGCAGGGCATATACTTTAAGCTTTATTTTCAGTTGCATCAGAAATGGAGGAAAAAGTCACAAGATCACCTGGAGCACTTTTACACGTCTGGTCTGCCTCTCCATCTCCTATCTCCTGCCTTCTGGAAACTCAGACTCAAGAGGTCTGGAGTAAGACATAGAGATCCATATTTTGAAAAAGCGTATCTAAAATGTTTTCTTTCATCTTTCACTTCAACCTGACACTCCACTGGAACCCCATTTTAAGGGATTTCACCAGAGGATGAAAAATATTTTTACTGCATGAGGATTAGCCAGGTAATATGGGCAGGGCATGTATGTATTATTAAGTCCATCTCCCTACCTAGATCAAAACCAACCTAAGATAGGATTCAAACTTCTGCATTATGATAAACTGATGAGCCTGCCTCCAATTCACAGATGATATTGTCATGATGATACTCTTTCTGGAGAAACTAAGCCCTGGTGATGTAAAGTTTGGTCATATGGTATTGTGTGCATTAGGCTGCAACTCACTTTTTTTTTTTTTTTTTTTTTTTTACTTACTGACCTATGTGGACATCCTTCCAGGTTCATGTACATAGATGTAACTTATTATTTTAATAGCTGCATAATATTCCATAGTATATAATTTCCATGCTTTTTTCAGCCATTGCCTATTGCAGAAAATGTGAATTGTTTGCTACCAGATTTTAAACACCAAATATGATGTAGCAATAAACACCCTTGCATGTATATCCTTACATACTTGGGTGTTTTTTTCTTTCTTCTTAGGATAGAATCAGAAAATGTAATGGCTGGATCACAAAGTACATACATTGTTAATTTAACTTCACTTTAAAGATTTTATTTATTTGAGAGAGAGTGTGTGCTCCCATGCACAAACTGGGGCGGGGGGGGGGGAGGAGGCAGAGGGAGAAGCAGACTCCCCACTGAGCAGGGAGCCTGAAGCAGGGCTCAATCTCAGGACCCTGAGATCATGACCTGAGCTGAAGGCAGACGCTTAATGACTGAGCTACCCAGGGGCTCCCACGTGGTTAATTTTAGATGATATTACCAAAAGGGTATAATAATAATGAACTTCACCACTGCCCCTGCCCTGAGCTCCTCCTGAGCATATTCTGTGTACTGTGGAAGGGGCAGGCTGACCTGGAATACCTTCAAGTGGATGCGGTTGTGAGTATAACAAGACTATGATTCATGGTTTGTGAGGCATTTTGCATTTTATGGATCTGCTAAAACCTCATCAGATCACAGGCCGCCTTCCCTTTTTTAACCATAACGGAGTCTGGTGTGGCTGAATTTACCACCCACCATGGCATAGCCACAAGCTTCGATCTACCTTCCATCCCTGTTCTTAGTTTTGTATGATACCTACTTGAGGGAGAGAGGGGGTGGGTGGGAGTAGATGCAAAAAAAAAAAAAAAAAAACACACACACACACAAAAAGAGTTCAGGAGCAGATAAAAGGAATGGAATTGTGGGAGCGGAAACTCAAGCTCAACCCAGAGACCACAGGAGAGAGGTCAGATAACAGGATAAAATCTATTTCCTTATTTTCATGCTCTCTCTGCTCAGAAACATATTCAGCTTAATAGCCCCTGACTTCGATACCACCCTCCTGTAATCTACTGCAAATCCAACGGACGCCGTTGTCACACTTCATCAGCTGTGCTATAATTCCCAATAACTGGCACACAATTGATGTGCTATCCCTGAAAAGCTGGCCCCAAAATAAATGGCTTCAGAGGGTTTAATGATAAATCAGTGGCATTCTGAATGGATTCTGTAAGTATTCTAAGTCAGTACAAATCCTCCCTGGGATCCAATTTGGCTGGTTCATTACCAGTTCTATCTCCTGCATGCAAAAAAGATGATAAACAACATTGTAAAGATGTAGATGAGATTGGCTTTTGTGACCTAATGTTTCTGGTGAAGGGAGAAGTACATGTTGTTAAAATGAGAAAGAGGCACACAACCCACTGGCAACAGATTATTATAAGCTTCATTTTGAGCAGGAATCATTTGTGATTTTATTACCGTGGAGACAAAGACCTGGCTGCTTTTGCATTTTATAGTGGCTTAATTAACCTTTGTGCGCAGAAATCTGGTACACCTACTCCATGAACAAAAAGCCACTTAAAAAAATCGAAAGCCACCAGCTATTTCTGATAGACTCAGACGGAGATTCTGCAGGGGCTTATAGTGGTGAAAGCAGAATTTTCTGGGGATGGGTCCCAGCAAGTGACTTAACATCTCTGTGTGTCCATTTCTTCCATTTGGAAAGTGAGCTAATAGTAGTTTGCACCTCATTTCTTTTAAGTGGCACGAAGACAGGCCAATAAATAACCAAATGTGAGAGGGATAAATAATCAAATGCAAAGAGGGAAAATTTAATTCATCAATCTAGCCTTGGAGAAACCATCAAGAATCATTGGCGTTTAGCTGTCACTTCAGGTTAAGAAATCTCCACATAAGGTGTTGGAATTGACAGTAGAGTATTGTGTTTCTGTTCATGGCCTTTGGAGTCAGGTAGACCTGGAGCCCTGGACCTGATGGCCTGGTCAGCTCCCAGATATTTCTTGAGTATTAGGTGTAACCTTGGGGAATTTGCTGACCTTCTCTATGCCTCAGTTTCCTTATCTGTACATGAGTATTGTTAGAGTACCCAGCTCAAGGGGTGCTCAAGAGGACTAAAAGGTGCCTAACTCACAGTAAACACTAGGTAAGTGTTGGATGTTACTAGGCACTTCTGTGTATACAGCTGGAGAAAAGATTGGGAACCAGGTAGGACACTTGCTACATTTCTAAATCTAGAAATCCCTACCATCTGTTTTTTCCTTTTGATTTCATTACTTGCTTCTAAGAGCATTATGCAGAGAACATTTTGGTTAACCAAGGACCATGGTTATCAGGACACTCATGAATTAAGATTTTTCTATATAATTATGTGCACTGCATTAGTAGACATGTAAAAGGGCAGATCCAACTCCATGGGGCTGGAAACTTGCATAATTCAGGGGCCCTCTTGAGGAAAAGGAACGCAAAATCCCAAATACAGAAATAGGCACAAAAGTGACTATTTACTTACAATGAGAAAAGAAAGCACAACAAATCACTGGTTCAAGCTGGTCCTGCACAGGAGGCAAATGAAATGCAGATTTCGGGGGCTGACCTGTGCACAGAGTGGTAATCTAGGTGGAAAGAGCAGCAGCTCCAGGAGTGGCAGACTGTATGACCACACCGACAGTCCTCTCCAGGAACAGACATCAATAAAATTAAATCCACCAGTGCATAAAGATGATTTATTACATGTAAACTAAAGGAATTTATGTTCCCTTTTTAAGACTTCACAGATACGGGCATCTGGGTAGCTCACTTGGTTGGGCATCTGATTCTCGGTTTCTGCTCAGGTCATGCTCTCAGGGTCTTGAGATTGAGCCTCAGGGTGGACTCTGCACTCAGTGGGAAGTCGGCTGGAGATTCTCTCCCTCTGCAGACTTCACAGATAAAGAAATGTATAGATGTGTCTGAACCAACATCTCAATTTGGGAGCAGGAAAATACGGTCCTGTGTTTCCTTTTAAGTTCTTAGCCTTCATCTCAAAAAAGATTCTCCTTCAGTTCTTATCTGGATGGACAGGGGTGCCTGGAAGTGTGTCCTTGGGGCATGTCAAGACTACAGTCTCTTCTCTTTCATTTCTCTCATGTGCTTGAGTTTTCAAGTGCTCTATGGCTGGGAGAGAAAACATGTGTTTAAGAATTTGTGTGGTGAGTCTTCTGTCCCCCACCACCTGCACCACACACATCACTTCTCAATATTGTCCAGACAATTTTGGAAGGGTTGAAGGCATTCTAGGAAGTATTATCCTACACATACAACTACTGGAAGGGGGACAAAATCAGTCTCTCTCTCTCTCTCTCTCTCTCTCTCATTTCTTTTTCTCTATCTTCCTCACCTATTCCCACATACCCCACCATTCCAAAATCCTACACAGATACCAAGTTAAGAAATCACTTGCTAATTAAGAGCTCTGAAATACCCCAAAGCATATATAACTAATGGTGAAAGAATTTTGGATGCTGTGACAGGAAAGAGGAAGTCAATATGGGGGGCTGCAGGAAGGATAAGCTTCCAGGCACTTGCCAAATGACTCAAAAGCCATGGCTGCCCACTTCTTTTACTCCCCAGGTCATTGCTGCTCTTGGAGATAAGCTGATCCCTATATTGGGCAGTGCAGCGGGGCCAGCTCTGCCAGGCCCAGTGAGGGTGACACACCCACACCAGCCTGTCCACACATCCTCCTCTGCCAGAAGCTACAGCACATAGAGGAGTGTTGTGGATTCCAGTGTGGGTCATCTCAGAACTAATGCTTCCTGAAGTCCAGGATTCATCTAGATGATTCAGGGACAAGCAAAGAAGTAGGAAGAAATTTGGCATCAGGTCCTTGACAATACATGAGACTTGATTCTACTGAATGACTTAGAGTTCCATCTTGTTAACAAATATGTATAGCAGCCATTTATTCAAATATTCATTCAACAAACAATTCTTAACACTTGCCAGTCTTGTACAAGTAAAAGATACAAAGAGAAAGTTCACACAAGTTTAATTATAAAAACATACAAGTATATCAAAAGCAATATAGTATAATGTGATACTTGCTGTAATGGTAGATAAATAGAACTTTAGGGAAGCCAAGAAATAGGAATGATTGTGTTTATATATGTGTGCACCTGCATGTAGGGGGCTCTCAGCGAAAGCAGGGAAATGTGATTTTGTTTCATATGTAACCCAAGGATCTGTCTCCTGACAGTATAGCCCCTTTCCTGGTAAGAACTAGCTTCCCCCTCCCACCTTCCCATCAGGGTTACCTTCTAAGACAGTTTCATAAATCAAGGTCACACTGATGAATTTTCCTTTGAGAAGCTTCTCCCCTAGACACAGAACAGCAGCAGTCACATCATTGTTGTGAGAGCATTTGTTTTTTACCCCCTTAAAGGTGAGAGGGGGGAATAAAATTAAGTCTTACAGATCTGAGTCTCTTATGGAGTCCCTTTACCCAAGAAGGTGTGTGGAGCAATATGGAGACCAAGAAGACAGGTTCAAGAGAGTGATGGCCCAATTGGGTTGAAGTTTTGTACATCTGTCCATCTGGACATATGTCCTGGACAGATTCCTTGAATCCTACCTCCTGCAAGTACCATAGGTTTCATGTTTTCTCTTTTACTTCAAAATTGTGATTTTAATCCATGAAAGAAGCCCTGAAAAGATCAAATAGCTACTTCAATCATGGCAGTCTTCAGCTTCTGTGTCAATGGCAGCACACATATGTGGGCATACCCCTTCTCTCCTTGCCAACTCAGCCTGGTCAAGTAATCCGGCCACAATGCCTCAGATAATACAGAATGAGAATTAATGAAGATTGAAAAAGAAAGATTAATGAAGATTGAAAACTTGCTTTGGTTTAAATGATCTGAGCAATGTGAAAAAACAACTTTTAAATTTTAATTTAATTTTTTAAAATTTGTATCGTCCAAGACTTAGGTCTTCTTCAATCAAGCTTTCTAGTAATTTTTTTCCCTCCTTCTCTGAGAGATAATTTCTGGCCCATTCTTAGGGCTATGGTTTTGGCCTCAGCAGCTCTGCCAACCAGACTCCACTGTTGTGCTGAAGCATCCACCCCCGCCCCTCCCCGCTTTGCTCTCGTTGTGTTCTCATGGCAGATCTTTGTGAAACTTTCTTGCTGGTTAGAATCACCATCCCCAGAACTTGGCAAGAAGGGGCTCTCCTCTGAGGCAGTGGTTGGGGTCAGACACAGAAGTCCCCTGGCTACCTGCCTGGTGACTATTACCACCACCACATGAGGCCAGGGACCACTCTGTGTTGAGTGGGTAAGAATGTTCATGGTAGTACTTAGTATGTGGGTTGTAGTTCACCATATGGGATAGAAAGATGAAGCAGTAGTCCTGAGCAGGAGGGCACACATCATGGAGACTCAGAATTGTCAAATACAGCATCTGAGAGAAAGGGGACAGGGATATATGGGAAGCAAGAATGTTGTTGCTTAGGAGCTTTAGGAATTCAGAGGGAACTCCACTGTTGGAGAGATTAATGCAAAGAAAGAAGCTTGGGGCACCTGAGTGGCCCAGTCGGTTAAGTATCTGCCTTTGGCTCAAGTCACCATCTCAGGGCCCTGGCATCCAGCCCTGCACTGGGCTCTCTGCTCAGAGGGGAGTCTGTTTCTATCTCTTGCTCTGTGATCTCTCTCTCACTCTCTCTCAAATAAATAAGTAAAACCTTAAAAGAAAGAAAAAAAAAAGGGAGGGAGGAAGAAAGGAAGAAAGGAAGAAGGCAGGCAGGCAGAAAGAAGCCTAAACCAGCAAGAGGCAATGAACCCAAATTTCTGAGACTGAGAGGCAGCTACTTCCCACTTGAAGCCACCAGCCCTCACAGATTTCTCCCTTTTCCCGAACTCCTCTCACATTTTCCATCTTTATTACACGTTTTCGCATTTATATCATAATCTGTCTTATGTTGCTTCCCAACTATGGTTTCACGTATATACATGATCTCTTCCCAACATTGAATATAAACTCTTGGAGAGCAAGATCAAGCCCAACAACTGGCAAAAGAGATGAGTGAAACCAACCTTTACAACTTGCATATATAAGAGACACAGTACAATGGAGTTGTATCATGCATAGAAATAAAAATTAAGTATTATAAAGAAACCAACCAGCACTTTATAAAAAAGCATTCTTTATGTAATTTCCTGGTTCAGAAACTATTTTTAAGGATTTTAATAATAATAAATCTTAAACATACACTCAAGTAGAGAAAATAGTTTAACCCGCATACCACCATCACCCAGAGCCTCAAATTTTCAAGTTTAACCACTCCTGTTTCTTCATTCCCCCTTGTACCAAGAGTAATTTAAATTTTTTTTTGAGTAATTTAAAAATTTTAATCACAAATCCCAGATATGTTACTTTTTGGTATGTATTTCAGTATGCATCTCTAAAACATATGAATGTTTTCTTTCTTAACCACAATGCTTTCATCAGCTCAATTAGCATCAACTTAAAATTAACAACAATTCCTGGATATCATCTCAACTTCCCTGATAGTTTCCAAAGAGTAAGAACATCATTTAAAAGAAGGCCTGTTTTTCAGCCTGTTGCAGAAAGCCATGCTGGGAACTGACAAGAGAAGGCTGCAATTAAATTCAAGGTCAGTTCTTGTTTGGCCATAGTAGCCAAGTCTGACAATCATAGTCACCAGCTCACTTAGGACTGGGTCAGAGTCCAGCATTCTGGAAAGGAGCTGGTGGGTCCCAGACAGCTAATTCTGTGTAGACATGTGTATATGTGTGTCCAGCATAGGGGCCATTTCTGGGGCATTCAAGTGGGAGTAGAATTCAAGGGGGGAGGTGTGGCATTCGGGGGGGAGGGGAGAGACTATGAATTTAGATGAGAAGCTTTAATAGAAATTCAAAATTTCTTTCAACTATAAATATAGACAAAAAACCACAGAAGTATTAGTACCTATGACTTTGTCACCAACAAAAATTAAAATATTTTTAAAAAGAAATTACAATATTTTAATATTATACTATGATTGCAGATTTCAGCAAATATTGCAAATACCCATTATTTACTTTGAGCTGATGTTAATTGTTTTCCCACCTCTAGATCTTGTTATGTTCAATAAGAAAGCACATATATTTCTATATCACAAATTTGGTTTGTTTTGCTTTTTTATTACTTAGATAACTGCATTTTGATATGCTTGATTTCCTTTGTAGTCCCGAGCATTCTATTTTAAACATTTTAAAACAGTATTCTGGGAAAGAGTCCACAAGCTTCATGAGACAGGCAAAGGAATCCATGGCACAAAGAGAAAGGTGAAGACACCCAGGAAGCCTAAGAGTGAGAATGCTATGAGTGATGTTTAGGGGAGTAAAGGGATTACCCCTTGACCGGTTCATCAGTTCTTTGAACTCTGGACATAATAATTAGGGATGAGATATCAGCCCTTATAAGGAGCCTGGAAGTTGCTGCAGGAGCCATACGAAAGCCCATCTCCAAAACATTTCTGCAATGCTGGCATATGAGTCACAAACTTTGGCCAGCAATTTTGAAAGGATGCTCAAAGTCCTCTAGAGGCAGAGTACTATAAAAATCTAAAGTATTAATAGAATTCCTCCTACCTCAAGGCTGTGGCTCCTCCCACGGCCTTGTAGGCACCAGGAGAGGCATCCTGCCAGGCTGACTATGTGGAGGACTGATGGAGACAGCTCTCAGCTCACAGTCTGATGCCAATACCGACTTGCTGTCGTGAATGGTGTGAGGGGGAGATAGAGTGATTTGCCTAAACTTCCTTTTCTGGGAAATGGGAGCAGTGCCACTTGCCACCTACCTCACAGAGTTTTAAGTCAATCATCACGGTGTTATGTTAAATCCTAGGAGTGTCACATTATCATAGCATGAAAAACTTACCAAGCTTTGCTAAAGGCAGAGGGTAAATCTAGCCAGCTATTATTGCTGGGACCACATAAAGCCATATTCTTTACTCGTAAGTTCACCAACTTTATATGCTTCTCACTGACTTGTGACTATTAGCATTATGCAGTGAAGTGCATACAACTGCCTTATACAGTAACCATATCTTTAAATTTTCCAAGCAAGAAAAAAAGCTCTTTCACAGTTGTTTTTGCTTCCGATAACCATAGCCAATTTATCAGCCTCTGAATTTCACATTCACATGTGGTGTGACTTTTGGCAGGAGTGTGTTAACAACCATGAAACATTAAAAACAGCTGGCAACCATTCACATTAGCTCCAAACTGGAAATGACCCAAACACCCATCGATAGTAGGACGAATTAAATAATTTTTGGTACATGCCTGCAAGGGCATACTATACAGCTGAGAGAATGAATCAACTATTGCTATTGGCAACAACATATATCAATCTCACAAATATACGAATGAGGAAAAGAAGCCAAACAGCAAAGAGTATACCTTGAATGGTTCCATTTATAGAATTTATAAATGTGGGTTGGTGACTAAGCAAGCCTGGGACATTAGAAGTCAGAGCAGCGATTGTCTGTGGATGGCAAGTCATGACTTCTTAGAAAACACGAAGGGGTTTCTGGGAAGCTAGCACCAATTCTGTTTCTTGACTTTGGTGCTGCCTACTAGGATATACTCATTTTGTGAAAACTTACTTACCTGTACACTTAGAATCTGTGTACTTTTATGTGTGTATGTTTTAAGCTTCAACAAAAATTCAGACTTAAAGACATGAACAGGGACTAATTTTTTTAGTACAACTTCTGTCAGAGCACATACTTTTTTTTTTTTTTTTTTTGAGAATTGGCAATATTTTAACATAGTGTTAAGAAATCTGGAATTCTTAATTGGGATTTTTGGTAATATACAAATCACCAAAAAATTAGCTATCCTGCCCATCCATCCTCCAATTGGGTTATAATACTTTCTATTGACATATTTGTTCATCTTAAATGATAGATATCATAAAGCCAACTGTGATCTGTTTTAATGGCTTCTTAAAGTGACCTTATATAAAATGAGCAATGATGAGGATGGCTTTACTGGAAGCTTCTCCCCAGGAGGAAGGTTGGTAGTGTAATTTTGGCTTGGCAAGGCCACCCAGCCAGGTTGATGCTCTGCATCCTGTGTAGTGCATGCAGCAGGAAGAAGGAGGAACTTCTAATTGGTCAGCCCAGGAGGGCTTTCTTCCTGATTGGTGGACCTAAATGGGTACCATTTTAGAAGGAGGAGGAGCCTGGGATGCAGTCCTGCATCTGTCCCCTATAGGGACCTTTCCTCTGCTCATCTCTATTGATGTAGGACACTGTCCCTCCCTCCCCCAATTGCCTATCTTCTTTTTTCCCTGTCTTTACATAGGAAACCTTTGGGAACCATGTCTTTTCTTGTATGTCTCCATTTCATCCCACCTCCAATTCCAGAGCAGAATTGAAAAATTTCACTGTTCACTTAGGGATGAAAGGTGGGAACACTGTTTATGAGTCACCAAAACCTAGTCCCTATCCCAAGGCTTGGTGTCTAGGAGGAGGTTAATAAACACTTGTTCAGAAAAGGAACTGCAGAATATTGGTATCTCTTTTGGCCCTTTTGCATTTTTGTCTTTCTGTTATTCTTTGCTATTCTGATTATCAGTGTGGTACAGTGAAAAAAGAGCAAGTATCAGAGTTAGATCCCATGCCAGAATCTTGATAGTCACTTGTCACTTGTTAAACCCTGGTCAAGTTGCTTATCTCCAGTTCCAGTTTCCTCAACTAAAATAGAGATGATACTATCTTCCTTGCAAGGGTCTGGGGAGAATTATATAAACAAAATGTATGTGGCTCCTAGAACAATATTTGCACATAGCATTGAACATTCATGCATTTCTCCATTCATGCACTTGATAAACAGAATCCTGGGGAGGGATGTATTTGTAATCCATAAATGTAAAAAAAGCTTTTACTTATAGAATTGTAATAGAAATATAAGCAGGGATATCTATGTATTCATCATTTAGCTGTTCAGGCATCCATTCTTCTGTCTTCACATGTATGTGATTCTTCTATCTGCATCTGTTGTAATAATATCAACGACTATGTGTGTTTGCTATTATTATTAATGATAACATTACAACTGCACATAAAGAAAAATGCTATGAAAGTTATAATTATATACACCGAGGTGTTTATATTATAATTACTTCTGGGACATAAGATTTGAAGTGGGTTTTTCCATTTCTTCTTTCAACTTTTCTATATTGTTTGAAATATTTAGCAGTAGGTAACGTTTTCAAAAAATTAAAACACAAAGGGTTTTATGAACTAAAAATTTGAAAACCTAGACAAAATGGAAAATATAGTCAGTGCCGAAACTGACATAAGAAATAGGGAACTGGAAGAGATCAATAAGTTTTAAAGAAATTAAATTACAACTGATAACTTCCCCTCTCAAAAAACTGAATGCCCAAATAGTTTTCCAGGTGAGTTCTATCAAAGTCTTGAGGAAAAATAAATTTTTATCTGCATTATAAATTATTCCAGAAGAGATAAAACCGAAAGCTGCAAGCTCATTTCATAAAATTGGTATGATGATATGAACACAGCATAAAAAGAAAGAATGAAAGAAGACTATATCCTATTCTCTTATGCAAGTAGATGAAAAATCTTCTCAAATATGAGCTAATTGATCCCAACAGTTTGTTTTAAAATAATACAGCTTGGCTAATTGATGGTTGATCATTAGGAATTCTGCCAACATAATACAGAAAATTAATAGATTAAAATTTTAAAACTCATGATAGAAAGAGCATTTGATAAATTCTTTACTTATTTATGATAAAACTCTTAGCAAACTAAGAGTAAAAAAAGGATTTCTTTAATTCCCTTAAATGGATGATGGTTATATTCCAAAACCATTTTTACTTAATGGAAAAGCTTTAAGGGCATTCCTGCTAAGATTGGAACAGGAGAAATATTGTAATATATTACAACCAACACTATAATATTGGAAGCCCTGGCCAACACTGAAGAAAAGAAAGAAAGAAAAGAATTGGAAAGAAAGAAACATAACTATCAGTTTTTGCAGGTAATATACTTACCTACTCAGAATAACCAACAGCATCAACAGGTAAACAGTAAGAACTTGATGGGTATATGGTCAAATTATGAAAGCATTTCCAACAGCAAACAAGTAGAAAATATTATTTTAAAAAGGCAAGATACCATTCACATAGCAACAACTGAAAAATGTTGGGTAATTAACCAGGAATACATAAGGCCTCCTTGAGAAAACTTAAACACTCTAATAAAGGACATAGAAAAACCTCAGTGAACAAGGCACATTCCTTGTTCTTGAATCAGAAGACTTAAAATTATAAAGATATCAACTCCCCCACATTTACCTAGTAAATATAATGTAATTGCACCAAATTCCAGTTCGATCTTTGAGATACATGATAAATTTATTTAAAAATGTGTCCGATGTTGATGCAGTAGAGGACCTTTTAAGAAAAAACTTCCAAAAAACATATAGGATAAAATTGATTAGAGAGTACATCAAAGTTAAGGATTTCTGTTATACAAAGGGAGCAGGGATAATGTTAGAAACACTTCAATATGGGAGAAGAGCTTTTACAAAGTTCCAACTGGATAAAGGGTTCCTATCTAGAATATAGAAGAAGATAAATCAAATAAGGAAGCAAATCAAACAAATCAACAAGAAAAAGAGACCTCAATAAAAAAAAAATGGGCAAAGTACATCAACAGGCAATTTACAAAGCGATACACTCAGAAAGCTAACTTAACATGAAAAACTCAGCAGATTGACATAACAATGAGCTATAATTTTGTACCCGTTTGGCTGCAAAAATTTCAAAAACTGAATTACACTCTGTGTGGGCTGGATATGGACCTATGTCCTGCTGATTACTCAAGTAAGGACCAGCATGGCCATGAGGAAGCACAGTCAATACTATTCAGGCAAAGTAAGAATACCCATGTCTTATAGTCAGCAAGACTGAAAGGAGGCATGGTAAAGAAATGAGAATAAACAACAAGGTTTCTGGCATACTTGACAGAGTAGATTCAGGTAACAGCACCTGATATAGAGAAAGAAGAAGGAATGAAGAGCTGGTTTGGGGATAAAGATGTTTTCCAATTTGGATCTGTTAAGAATTATGAACTTGTGGGACACCTGATGGGATTAGTAGGCGTTCATTCAGTCAATATTAACATTCCCCCATCAAATAAATTCCATTTTCCTCTGTGTTTAGGAAAAATGGAATCTTATTTTGTAATTTTTTCCAACTTAAATTCTGTTAGTTTTTATACTTTGTAGTGTAAGGACCAATATTTCTATTCACCCCTTGTCAATAATAAAAGAATGAATAGATAACAGCTGATTTTTAAGGTCATGGAAACTTTGAAGCTATCATTAGGAACTGACTGGGAAGATATGCCTATTTTTTCCAAGTCACCGAATGTCCATGTTCTTGGACATATTTTTTATTTTATTTTTATTTATTTGTTAAAGATTTTATTCATTTTATTTTATCTGAGAGAGAGAGAGAGGGGAGGGGAAGGAGTAGATGGAGAGAGAAAGAATCTGAAGTAGACTCTATGCCCAGCAAGGAGCCTGGCACAGGGCTCAATCTCATGACCCGGACTCAGGACCTGAGCCAAAATCAGGAGTCAGATGCTCAACTGACTGCACCACCCCAGGGCCCCTCTTGGGCATATTTTTAAAAGTGGGGTAAAGAATGCTTAAGAGACATAATTTTAGACTGGAAAGCTCATGTGTTTTGGTGCCAGAAAACCTGAATTCAAAATCCAGCTCTACCATTAGCAAGTCATGCACTTCTGGGGAAGATAATGGAGCTAATAAAAATTACCTCTTTGTAATGTTATTAAGGTTAAATAAAATCATATAAATCAAATATCAGACACAGAGTACATGCGTCATGAAGGCTATTATTATTATTTTATCATACTGTTGTCTTCAATTCTTATTCTGTTTTTGTTTTTAAGTAGGCACCATGCCCAGTGGGGAGCCCAACATGGGGCTTGAATTTACAACCTGAGATTAAGATCTGAGCTGAGATCAAGAGTCAGACACTTAACCAACTGAGCCACCCGGGTGCCCCTCAATTATCTTATTAATTTGAAATGTCACAGAATAGTCTATATTAGCACTGTCCAATAGGAACATAATGTAAGCCACACATGTCATTTAAAATTTTTAGTAGCCATATTAAGAAAGTAAACAGAAACAAGCCAAATTGATTTTAATAATCCACTTTAACGCAATATATATAAAATATAATTCCAACATGTGACCAATATGAAAGTTATTAATGAGATATTTTACATTTCTGTTTTTGCATAGTTTTCAAAATCTGGTTTGTATTTTATACATCAAACCTACCTCAGTTCCAATGAGCCACATCTCAAGTGCTTAAAAATCACATGTGACTAGTGGCTCCTGCATTAAGCAGATCTAGATGCAATGTTTTAGATCTTGCATAATTTAGACGTTCTCTTTAAAATCCATAAGTTCCTCTGTATTGTTCTCAGACGATAAGAATTTGTCTAACACACAGCATGTCATGTTTTCCCACCTCTGTCATTAGAAATGGAGATTCTTTGGAACAATCATTAGGCAGTTAGTACTTCTGGCAAGAGGTCTTTGCAAATTCTCCCTCCTTCAGCCAGACTGACTGGGGCCTCGGAAGGATTCCCTGAACCTGTCCATGAAGCAATTTTGGCTGCACTTTGAGGGGCTGCAGGTTTTCTCCTCCGGGTTCAGAATATGAATTCTAAAACAGATCTTATTCCCTTCCAGACCTGGGAAGATCCAAACCGCAGTAGCCATGAAACAAATGGGAAGGAGGGAGGCAACTTTTTCCATTTGGGGCTTACTCACGTTCCAGTGCAATCAAGCAGACCATTTGTTCTGTTTGGAATTAGTTTGGAATGAGACAGAGAAGAAAGAAATACATATTATATAAACTTACGGTAACCACAGTTTGTGGTTATTAACAATACTCGAAACAAATGAAAATATATGAAATTACTATCTTTTTCTGCAATATCTAACGGAATATCCTGTTTTGGGAGGGAGGGTGACTGGGTGACTTCTCTCAGACCCATTTTAAGTCTATTTATTCTCTTGTTTTTGAAGTAATTATGTAGAGAACATTTTTTTGAACTTGTGGTAAAAACACATAACATGAAATTTCCCATCTTAACCACTTTGAAGTGTACAGTTCAGTAGCATTAAGTATATTCACATTATTATGAAACAAATCTACAGAACTTTTTCATCTTGTAAGTCTGAAACTCTGTCCACATTAAATGACAACTCCCTTCCTCTCCACACCCTAGCCCCTGACAACCACCACTCTACTTTCTGTTTCTAGGAGTTTGCTGCTCTAGACATCTCATATACATGGAATCAAACAGTATTTGTCTTCTTCTGACTGGTTTATTTCACCTAATATAATGTCCTCAAGGTTCATCCATGCCGTGGGAACATTCTTTTTAAGTTTAGTTTCCCAGATTTATCATTTTTAAAAAAGGCATTTGACTTGATCCACCAAACTTTAAGCAACCACTATATGCTACATGCTATACCTATTTTTTTTTCTCTCTCTCTCTCTTTAAAGCAGGTTTCACACCCAGCATGGAGCCCAATGCACAGCTTGAACTCACACCCTGAAATCAAGATCTGAGCTTAGATCAAGAGTCAGATGGTTAACCCACTGAGCCATCCAGGAGTCCCTATACCTATTTTCATGTGTAGTGGCTGGAAAGCTGGAATCTTCATTCTCAAGTTAATGTAGCCATGGTTGGGACTTCCTTGACTTATTCCCAGAAGCTCTGAAGAATATGTAGGGAACACATAGCAGTGTATCCAACTTAAAATTTGTCCATGCTCCTCAGCTAGGCACTTCATTTATCTGTGTTTTCTCACTCTCCTAGGGGACGATTTGGGTCCACAGGCTATGGGGAATATGGGATTATGGGGAATATGGATAAAAGTCAGCACAAAATGTGTGTGTAGCCATGAATGAAGATCAATTCATAAGCTCATTATTTCATGCTCAGTGATTTGGGTGGTTCACAGGCTGGCCATAGAGAGGCTGGCCAATGGCAAAGAATCCCACATCACCAGACTCTGTCCCCACCCTCTGTCTTTTCCACTCCTCACACTTGACATCTCCAGAGCAGTGGGAATACAGCCCTGCCATGTATATCTTTGCTCAAACAAAAAAAAGCACAGAGCTCCAATGTGTGATTCCCAGCCTGAAAGGAACCAAGTGTCTTCTGATAAACAACATTGAGAATTTTTTTTTTTTATGAAGGCATTAAACTGACCTTCTTTTGAAATGCGCTAGACGGGGCAAATAGGAGAGATCTTGTTTTCCCTTCATCCTGGAAAAATAACATTTCTCCCTTTCCAGCTCAGTACAGTTGACTGAATTGGAAAGGAATCTATTTTCTCTGGAAAGATTTATTTGCCCAACAGTCGTGTTTTTGTATATGTGTGTGTGTTGGCAAGAGGCGAGAGATTTTCAGAACAAGGGTCGTCTTGTTCACAGTTTAAAGGGGCCCAGAACTTGACTAAGGAATTTAACGTGAGGGAAAGCTTCTGCAGCCTTCATTAATGCTATGTACAAAATCCAACGCCTCTCAAGTTGGCCCCTGTTAGGACAGGGAGGTAGGGTAGGGAGTCTGTGGTCCTACTGTACTCATCTGAGAACTGACAGAAACATCTCTACTTTCTTCACCTCGATCTCAAGACATGTGACAATCAGTCTGTGAGAAAGCATCTGCATTTCCAGTTGTTTCCAAAATAGTTAAACAATATTTGAATAAAGTCATATGGAAAAACTAAGAGTAGAATTCCTTTCTCTCTCCACAACCAGACTTCTTTTCACAGCTGAGGACACGTGTCCCAGGATCGAGCAAAGAAGGTATAAATTTCTGTCTGGCCAAATTAGAGACAAGACTTACAGGAATCCCTAGCTGTCTCCATCTCCTGTCTCCTCCCCTACTCAGCTACCCAGAGGACTGGTATCACACTGAAAATTTTAGAGCAAATATGTTCTACTTTATGAAGAATGGATTTTGCTACTTTTGATTTTCTCATACTGTGTGCCAGGCATTAATATCATAGAAAATAAACTTGTATACTTTGGGATATTTTCTTGAGAACGTTTCTTTGAAGGTGGATGACTTCTTGTCAATTCAAAAAAAAAAAAGTTGAACATCTGTATATATTTTAGCCCTAGAAATGTACTGTCTCTTAAGCGGCTGCTCCTTCCCCTGATTTTTATTTGTTTGTTTCCAAGTCACTGCTTGCTGGACTCAACTGACAGCTCAGCTGGATTTTGCACAAATGACTTTTCACTCAGCTGGTCTTTGCCTTGCCAGGTGTGGCTGGCCAACATAAAGGAAAGAAAAGGTGTTTTTCCTTTCAGCAGGAACGTTAAAACTTTTACCACATTTTCCATCACCCAGTGTCTGTTTTCAAGGAAGCACAGATCAGCAGAAAACAGGAGTCTGAGATTTCTCCTTTATAGATGTTGGCTCTCAGCCTCCTAGCGCATTTAATTTAGCAGAAGTCCACATCATTAAACGAGGGGAAAATGTAATTTTTCTTTGATGGCAAAATGGTTTCCATCAGGAGAAACTGGCTGATGGCATTGAGTCTGGTGTTGCTGGAAGACTTCACTGTCCCCCGGCACCCGGGCTCTCAGCGTTCCCAGGGGCAGGCAGCACTCGCAGGGCTGAGCAGCTTTCCACTTAGCAAGTGTACACATTCTTGAGGCATTTTTAATTTTTACCAATACGTTCCCATTGTGTGCCAAAGTCCGCGTACCTGGGAGAATTGGAGATTTCACTAATTCCTAGTGTGTTCATTAGCATGGTTTGAAGGTAGTGGGGACCAAATCTGAGCTAAATGAGTTTTGTACTTGTTTTTAAATGGCCCAGCACACAGGTTCCTGAAGAATCAGTAGGCTTCTTTGGGAAAGACCCCGGAAGTTTTCCAGAGTAGGGTCCAGCTTTTCTTCTTAATCTCCTCTCCAGACATCTCCCCCATGCTTGGTGTTAAATAAATTTTAATTGGAAATGTTGACCACGAGGTAACAGAAATAGAAAAGAGGAGAGAAAAATCTCAGTTCGCTACAGCTTAGTCAAGATAAAACAGAGGTGATCATCTAAGAGACCTGGACCCGATTCCCAATCTCTAGGTTATTCTTGTAGGGCTCACTGCT
The DNA here is from genome assembly GCF_048164855.1 of Canis lupus baileyi. Taxonomy (NCBI): domain Eukaryota; kingdom Metazoa; phylum Chordata; class Mammalia; order Carnivora; family Canidae; genus Canis; species Canis lupus. The sequence goes on along the minus strand of NC_132854.1, from coordinate 54,659,078 downwards.
ACCAGAAGCTTCCATGATCCCTTTTGATTTGCTTCCAGTGGTGCCCCCTCAACTTTGCCTATTCATTCTCCAACAGCACCCTTCCTTTCTCACCCCAAAGTGCTGAGTAGCATCCACGGCACGCCTCTCCTGTCTCCCATCATCTCTCTTCCCCTCCAGCCAGTGGCCTCAGGAGAGAGGGCAATTAGAAACAGCTTCTTCACCAAGAAGCAGTGAAATCTCTGGGATGGAATATTATGTGGCTAGAAGAATCCTGCCCCCGAGGTTTCCACAAGTAGAACAAGAGGCAGCTGCCTGAACAGGTAAGAAGGAGACTTAACGTGGAATGTTGGCACTTGCTACCAATTAGTCAAGGTGGGTTGTCCACAGAAATGCATTCCCTCCCTTGGTCTGTGGACAAGCTTACTGTAACAGAATAGGGTGAAAATGGGCTATCTCAGCAGCTGGCTTTAAAATTTCACCTATTTTGATGAGCCAGCCTGATGTGAAGGGATGAGCTGGAAGGTTAGGCCTCAGAAAAGTTATGGAAGGAAAAAATAGAATGGTGAAAGGGAATAAAGGGGAAAGGAGAGAAAATGAGTGGGAAATATCAGTGAGGGTGACGGAACATGAGAGACTCCTAACTCTGGGAAACGAACGAGGGGTGGTGGAAGGGGAGGTAGGCAGGGGGTGGGGTGACTGGGTAACAAGCACTGAGGTGGGCACTTAATGGGATGAGCACTGGGTGTTATTCTATATGTTGGCAAATTGAACACCAATAAAAAATAAATTTATAAAAAAAAAAGAGAGAGAGGGCTGAATTGGTCTATGCAAAACAATGAACCTGTAATGCTTTTTGCTGGTGAGGATGGGAGTAGAGGGGAGAGTAGTAGGTCTCAGTTGATGGAAAGAATATTTATGTCATATCATTTTAAATTATTTGTTTGCATCAGTATAATGTAAACGTGATTTATCCAACTAAAGGGTATAAAGTACATATAAATTACAATAAAGTATATATAAAGACTGTGTGTGTGTGTATGTGTGTGCATGTGTGTGCATGTGTGTCTGTGAAAATCAAGGGATCCTTCTGGATTTTCTACATCCAGACCCACATATTAGAGAAAACCCACAGTGGGCAATGAGGTGATACACATATTGAAACATAAAGTCAATAAATCCATGGGAGGAGCTATTGATATCAATATCAAAATGCACACCTTCTTTATGCAACCAGAATCCAGGATGAAGAGGATGTACAAGCTCCCTCAGGTGGGAATGAAAAGCAATTCATTTGAGACTCAAGACACAGATTTTGTTTTTCTCTGATACCTTGGTCAAGTGAAGAGCAAATTTGGCAAAGTAGGGGGTGGGGGATGAGCAGCCATTACTGACTTGATTTGGGTCTAGCAGTATTACCTGGGAAAAGAGACAAATGAAAAGAAAATTTAAACTTCTATCTAGTACTTTGATGCTATTGATAGAGATTCTTACCTTCCTTCATAAAAACATAAGGATCATAGATATATAGAATCATCCAAAAATGTTGTCATGAGCCCAAATTTAACAAAAGCCATAGAACATATGAATCCAATCTCTGGAACCAGTTACTTGGACTTGATCCCCTTCCCTTTACTTGTAAGTGATCTTATGCAAATTTCTTAACCTCTCTGTGCCTCAGTTTTCTGTTCTCTAAAATGGGGATAATCATAGTTCCCAGCTTATAGGGTCCTTGAGAAGATGAAGTGAGTTAGTTAGGGTGTAGAAAGCACTTAGAATAGCTGTGGCACATTCAGAACTTTAAAAATTTAGAATTGAGTTAATATTATCTTGTCTTATCACAGGAAGCTTGGAAGGAGATTATACCAGAAAATTTGCATACACATTTCATTCCTCCCAACAATTAATTTTCATAACAATGGAACATTATTTTCTCAGCTGAAGACCTGAGACCAAGGATGATAAGTAGATTTTCTAAGGTCACACAACTGGTTAGAAACCCATGCCAATATTGTGAAAATGTCAATGCTACCCAGGGTAATTTACACATTTAACGCAATTCCTATCAAAATACCATGGATTTTCTTCAAACTGTTGGAACAAATCATCTTAAGATTTGTGTGGAATCAGAAAAGACCTCGAATAGCCAGGGGAATAGTGAAAAAAGCAGAGCCGGGGGCATCACAATGCCAGATTTCAGGTTGTACTACAAAGCTGTGATCACCAAGACAGTGTGGTACTGGCACAAAAACAGACACATAGATCAACGGAACAAAATAAAGAACCCAGAAATGGGCTCTCAACTCTATGGTCAACTAATATTCGACAAAGCAGAAAAGACTATCCACTGGAAAAAGGACAGTCTCTTCAATAAATGGTGCTGGGAAAATTGGCTGCACTTCAGCCACGTGCAGAAGAATGAAACTAGATTATTCTCTTACACCAGACACAAAGACAAACTCAAAATGGATGAAAGATCTAAATGTGAGACAAGAATCCATCAAAATCCTAGAGGAGAACACAGGCAACACCCTTTTTGAACTTGGCCACACCAACTTCTTGCAAGATACATCTATGAAGGCAAGGGAAACAAAAACAAAAATGAGTTATTGGGACTTAATCAAGATAAAAAGCTTCTGCACAGCAAAGGATACAGTCAGCAAAACTAAAAGACAACCTACAGAATGGGAGAAGATATTTGCAAATGACATATCAGATAAAGGACTAGTATCCAAGATCTAGAAAGAACTTATTAAACTCAACAGCAAAGAAACAAACAATCCAATCATGAAATGGGCAAAAGACATGAACAGAAATTTTACAGAGGAAGACATAGACATGGCCAACAAACACATGAGAAAATGCTCTGCATCACTTGCTGTCAGGGAAACAAATCAAAACCACAATGAAATCCCACCTCACACCAGTGAGAATGGGGAAAATTAACAAGACAGGAAACAACACATGTTGGCAAGGATGTGGAGAAAGGGGAACCCTCTTGCACAGTTGGTGGGAATGTGAACTGGTGCAGCCACTCTGGAAAACTGTGTGGAGGTTCCTCAAAGAGGTAAAAATAGACCTGCCCTACGACCCAGCAATTGCACTGCTGGGGATTTACCCCAAAGATACAGATGCAATGAAATGCCAGGACCCCAATGTTTATAGCAGCAATGTCCACAATAGCCACACTGGAAGGAGCCTCGATGTCCATCAAAAGATGATGGATAAAGAAGCTGTGGTCTCTGTATACAATGGAATATTCCTCAGCCATTAGAAACAACAAATACCCACCATTTGTTTCGACGTGGAGGGACCTGGAGGGTATTATGCTGAGTGAAATAAGTCAATCGGAGAAGGACAAACATTATATGGTCTCATTCATTTGGGGAATATAAAAATTAGTGAAAGGGAATAAAGGGAAAGGAGAGAGGATGAGTGAAAATATCAGTGAAGGTGATAAAACATGAGAGACGCCTAACTCTGGGAACGAACAAGGGGTAGTGGAAGGGGAGGTGGGTGAGGGGTTGGGGTGACTGGGTGATGGGCACTGAGGGGGGCACTTGATGGGATGAGCACTGGTGTTATGCTAAATGTTGGCAAATTGAACTCCAAAAAAAAATTTAAAAAAATAAAATAGTAAGTGGGGGGGGGGGGGGGAAAGAAGCTGTGTTCTATGTATACAATGGGATATTCCTCAGCCATTAGAAACAACAAATACCCACCATGTGCTTTGACGTGGATGGAGCTGGAGGATATTATGCTGAGTGAAGTAAGTCAATCAGAGAAGGGCAAACATTATAGGGTCTCATTCATTTGGGGAATATAAAAAATAGTGAAAGGGATTATAGGGGAAAGGAGAGAAAATGAGTGGGAAATATCAGTGAGGGAGACAGAACATGAGAGACTCCTAACTCTGGGAAACGAACAAGGGGTAGTGGAAGAGGAGGTGGCTGGATGTTGGGGTGACTGGGTGACGGGCACTGAGGGGGGCACTTGATGGGATGAGCACAGGGTGTTATGTTATATGTTGGCAAATTGAACTCCAATAAAAAAATAAACAAAAATAAAAAATGAAAAAAAAAAAAGAAACCCATGCCTTTGTGGGTCATTTGTTTTGTAAATTTACACAGCAAGATTATAATTATTGATTATAGCTCACACAGGAAATAGTCCAATATCTTCTATGGCATTCAACTAGAAATGGAAATCAAAATAGGGAATAGCTATATGTTAAGTGCACGAGCTCAGCTACACGCCATTTTAAATGGGAAAGTGCGAAATGTAGTGAAACCGTTACAGTTAATCTCTGAGCAGAAAGCATCATGGGATAGGCAGTGCAGCTGAGCTAGCATGTCTGCAGAGGTCTGCATTTCTCAATTTCTGGTCTGCTGTTGCTTGAAGTTTTTAAAACAATAGTAAGAGTAGATTTAGCTAACGCTTCACACACTAAATATATATGTATTGGCTGAAAGAAAAATAATTTTTCTCCTGAAAGCTGTGTCTAAAGTAAAAGTCCCTTTTCCTCTTAGTAAGCAGTTTGGCCAAGCCTGGTTTACTGGCAGTTGGCTTTCCCATCCGCCTTATGGCTTCGAGCCTGATCTTGACCTGGGCTCTGGGGCTGGGCTGGGACTGGACAGAAGCCTTTTTCATGGAGCACCTCCTACTGCTGGTGCCATGCTAGACCCTGGGCAACCACCATCCCTTCTAGTTCGCACGTACTTCCATCTTCTGAGAGCGGTACTCTCATCTTTTTAGAGTTGAGGAATCTGAGGCACAGAGAGGTTAGGTGACTGATTTATTTTCTAGAAGCTATTAAGAGGGGACACCAAGCTTCAAACCAAGGACTGACCCTACAGCCCATGCTCCTGTTACTCATAATTTGCCCCCATTAGTTAAAGATGGCTCCGCATCAAATCAAATGCCAGGCCAGGCTGAGTTGTAAAACTCGAATCATGCGTGTATGCGTACGTAGAACAGAAGTGAAGTTTAGGTACTTCCAAGCGATTGCTGGATGGACAAACAGAGCACAAAGGGCCCTCAGATCTGAACAGTTGAAGAAGGGCTGTGATTTGGTCAGATCATTTCTTACGTGGTTACTCAACAATCCTTGACACCGTGCAAAGAAATTCATAGGCTTTAATCTCTTAAGCCAGTGGTTCTCTTTTCACATACGAAATAAATGGCATATTTTGTTCTAGTGAACGATACGCTCCCCCGGGTGTACTCGGGGCTGTGATAAATTTGCTACATCTACATTACTTTCTCCTCCGCTTATGAAAACCTGTCAGAATGCAAGTGAAGTGAACACTGTGTGGCTATTAGAGCCATAACTTTGGATCCATGCTCATTTATATAAAATAGCACATCATTTGCAAACCTCAGCACTTTCATCATTTTTTTTTTTTTTTGGTAATAAACTACATTAAAGGTACCAAAGATCTGTTATTCAGATGTGCTTAAAATCTAAACAAAGCAGATATGGTGGGTGCCTATTTCAAAGCATCTCCAAAGGAAAAATTCTGCATGTTCCTCCCTTTTTTTATCTTTTCTTTTTTTTTCTGGGATGCTCTGTTCTGTGCTCTGTTTCCATCAGTAGAACTAACTTCCCTAGAGTTGTCCAGACTCAGGATCTCAGGGCCCTTTTAGTGCCAGCCTCACAATCCAATACTTCTCTCAGGCCTGGTCCCTCTTCTCCATCTTTTGTTCAGGTAATTACTTCTGGACTAGCCTCTGTCAACTTGATTCCTTGCCTCTTTTCTCTATAAAACTCTTTTCATTTAATTGCTGCCAGGTGAGTATCTCCAAAATACAGTTTAAATACTATCATTTTATTGTAACAGAACCTTAAAAAGTTACCAGATCCAGTGTGAATGCCTCGTTTGAGCCCCTGATAAACCTTACTGTTTGACCCCAGCAAGCTTTCTACTATCTGAACCCAGTGCCTTAGCTGATATATAACTGAAGCCTGTGTTTCTCTTTGATCATCTATTTTGTTTTTTATTAAAATGCTATCAAAAAAAAAAAAAAGCTATCTATCCTGGGACACCTGGGTGGCTCAGCAGTTGAGCATTTGTCTTTGGCTCAGGGCATGATCCCAGAATCCAGGGATCGAGTTCCACATTGGGCTTCCTGCATGGAGCCTGCATCTCCTTCTGCCTATGTCTCTGCCTCTCTCTCTCTCTCTCTCTCTCTCTCTCTCTCTGCATCTCTCATGAATAAATAAATAAAATCTTTAAAAAATATTTTTAAAAAATGCTACCAATCCTTCAAAATCCTTTTCAACCTTCTCCAAAAACTTCTCTACTGAATCTCTCAATCAAATGGAATTTTTCTTCCTTTGAATCTTCTGTCATAAAATGAGCAGAAATTGCTGTATCTCACTAATTTCTCTTATTATCTCCAGTTCTCTGGTCTTTTGCCCCTGTCCTCCCCCACCTCCCACCTCCCAGTAAATTATCATTTCCTTGGCAGTTGAGACTTTGTATCCCCTATAGTTCTGGTATGGTCTTTCCCACCCAGTGGTAATTGCAATCATAATGTTGGTGTTGCTAATGAAGGAGGAGGAGGGAGAGGAAAAGATGGTTAGAGAGCTCTTTTGTTTCTTTAGTCATCATGGTTGGACAGCTCTAATTGTTGAAAAGTTTTTCCCCATATTCTTCTGAAATCTGTCCCATTGAAATTTGCTTCCATAAATATTTATTGAGTGACTACTGTGGAAAAATTGCACCATGTTAGGCACAAATCTCACTCACTGATTCCAGTATAGCCTGTAGGCTCACCTTCCCATGACCCATCATCAGGGACCTTCTTCTCATACATGGAGAAGGAAAAATGTTGTTCCTGATTCCACACGTTTAGTAGCTTCTCCAAGCTTCTCTCACCTCACCCTGTTCTCCAAGTCAGTTTCTTGAAAATATCTTTCTACACTCATCTGAGCTATAACATTGTATAAGGGTGCTTATCATCTTGCTGATTTACTGGATTTATTATCGCAATATATAGCAAATCCCTTGGGGTCAGAGGCAGAAAGATTTGTCCTTCCATTTATGAAAAAAAATGCATCTCATCCTCATGGTTGAGTCTTAAAATATTTGAAGATCACTACCCTATTTCCCATAAATTTTTGGAAAGATTTATTTACTTTGGAAACAAGGAGCAGAGGGATAGGTAAAGGTTCATAGTTAAAATAACTCCTCATAGTTAAAATGAGGAGTCATTTATGTAGGGCTGAGTAGATAAATGACAGTGCATAATTACCAAGATGGGGATAGTTTTGTGAGTGTCTGATTAAATTAGACTTTGGTGGTATTCTTGCATAGCTGGTAGAGAAATAACTTTGGTCTTAAAGGTTAATTGCATGACTCAGACTTTGCAGTAGGTAGCTGCTATGCAATGCACTCTCTGATTTGACACTGGGAGCAGCCAAATCCACTGATGTCCATCTTTCCAATACCACTGCCTTTACTCTCATTGTCTCTCTCCCAGAACATGCAGTAGCCCCCCAACCAAGATCTTTTTTTTTTTCCAACCAAGATCTTTATCTCTGATTGCTCCTTCCACCAAACCATACCACCTGATTGGCCAGTGAGGCCAATCTTGCTAAAATGTAGCTGTAATCATGTTCCTGGCTCAGAAGCCCAGTTTCTTAAATCTTAAATCTTAAACTCAATGCCCCTTCCTCCCTTGTCCATGGAGCTGTTCTTAAGCTCCATAAAGAGTTTACTATTTCTACGTTTTTCCTATTATTTCTAATGTGGATTCTAGTCATAGTACTGTAACACTATTTCTTTACATCTCTCTCTTACTTCCAAGACTGTAATTTCACATTTGTATCTCCCGTGCATACCGTAGTGTCTCACATCCAATGAATGTCTAATATCTTGTCTTAGGAATGAATGTAGGAGAAAACCTAGCTCCCTGGTGGAGCACCGTAGGCATTCCATAATCTTGGCTCACCCTATCTGTCCCATATGCCTACTCATGGCTGCTGTTTCTTTGCAAAACACAAGGCAAAATTTTCCCTTAACAAGGCTTGAATCTTCCCACTTCGATGGGGAAATTCTCTGTCCAGTCTGTTGCTTTCACTTTGATGGCCATTTTTTCCCCTCTGCTTATTGAAACCCTACTCATTTCCTAAGATGGTCCAGATGTCCCTTCTTTATGAGGCCTCTCTGTGCTCTGATCACAACTGGTTGATCTTTGACAGCATTGATCAGACACTTATTTAATGACCTCATTCACTTTCATGTTCACCACAGCCTTTAGAATTGGCAGTTGTCCAAATAGGTGCTAAGAAAATTGTGTGGAGTGGAAATAATATGGCTCTGTGCCTTACTAGAATAAGGCTCTGCTGACTTTGCTGATTAGGCAGCCCTGTCCCACATGCCTAGATCTTGTTACTGAAAAAATGTTAGAAAATGGCACTGAAGGCATAATTAGAACATGATCAGGTCAAAGTCTTTTTTTCTTTATTAATTTTCTCCAGAAGAGTAGCCAGCTGGGCTGTAGAGCCTAGAGCTTCCCAGCCTGTGAACCCACAGTGATGGGTTACATACAGGTGTATGGAGAGAGGGATTCTTCTCACCCCTTAGGGTATCTGGACCAGGTTCCAAACACCCAAGCCCCTGAGTGTTAATCCAGTGTGCTCACAGACACTGTATGTGTGTCCTGTTTAAAAAAAAAAAAGTTTGGGGAGCACTGAACTTAGTCAAGTAGGGCAAAACCCCCAACAGGTGGGCATTCACACACTGCAATGGCCGATGCCTCTGTTTGGGTTTGGTGTCCCCTGTGCGGGCACAACAGGAAAAGTCAGGAACCCGGAGTCAGGAGCTGTATTCTAAACCCATCCCTTGGGTATGTGTGACTCCGAGCAAATCATGCACACTTTCTACACTTCTATTTCCTGGAAAACGTTTTGTTCTTCACGGATCTTTTTCTTCTTAAGCTGGCTTCCTTTGAGGTTAGGGGAAAGCCATGGACTAAGTGATGGCCACACTCTCTTTCAATGCTCATGTCCTTGGAGTCTGTGAAAACCTATTTCCTGGGATCCCTGGGTGGCGCAGCGGTTTAGCGCCTGCCTTTGGCCCAGGGCGCGATCCTGGAGACCCGGGATCGAATCCCACATCAGGCTCCCGGTGCATGGAGCCTGCTTCTCCCTCTGCCTGTGTCTCTGCCTCTCTCTCTCTCTCTCTCTCTGTGTGACTATCATAAATAAATAAAAAATATGTTTAAAAAAAAAAAACCTATTTCCTGTCACTATTGAATGTAATTAAATTAATACCCATTAGGCCACAACTATTTCATTCTTAAATAAGGTAGACTGTTTTAGTGGTCTGGTCACTGGATCATGTGATTTTCTGAGAAAGTAGAGTCTTTTGTGATATGGGTGTTAAATCTATACAGTTAAAAGCAAAAAGTATGACTCCTCTTGGCAAAGAAATATGAATGTCCTTTGGGGCATCAAATGACATAGATATCATTTTCAGGTGGCTTAATTCTCCACAACCCCCCCCAATTAAATATAACACAACCGTGAACTAACTTTAGAAAAATACAACCTGTAGGTTTTGTGTTCTTCATTTATTACTTCAACAGATAATTGCTTGCAGTAACCATACCACTGTTTACCTCAAAACAGTTCAGGTTGGATTTTTTGTGCATTAGGTGATCTCTGCTAGTTATCTTTAACACTTCCTTTCACTTCACATACTGAGCACCTTCTCTATGCCAACAATCTGCCCCTCAAGGCTGGGTCGGTATAAATTCACACATGACTCAGCTCATTCAAAACAGAAAACTGGGCCAAAATAACCTCTTGAAATCTCTGCTTCTGAACTTGATCACTTGAAGGTGATTAGTAGTAAATCAAGGATGGTGGACTCTGAATGCATTACAGAATTTGGAATCAAACCCTCTAATCAAGCCCTGATTCCATCTTGGATATGAATTTTTAGAATATTCTGAATTCACGCTTTCTCCCCCTGTGTTTGCATAATTATGGTTTATAAAAGTTTGGTTTTCCACATAAGGAATTTTGTCCTTGGTGTGGACACTCATCAGAGCTTGACAACAGAAGCCTCCTGGTGCATCAGAAGCCAGTCCTTGAGGCAAGAATCACTTGGTGAATGAATACACCTTATAGGTGCAAGGTGTCTTCTTCACCATTCCCAAGCATGATTTATTCACTCTTTTCCACACATTGGCTTCTGTCTTCACCCACAGAGCTAAAAAAAAGGGTCTTGTTTATATAAAGGTGTTGTACAATGAATCCATCCCCCCAAGGCCTCCTCCTTTGCCACAGGAAGGACTCTCCTTATGCCCTGCACTGTATAAACACACACTTTCATCAACATGTGGCGTGCTTTATCCACTTAGAGCCTGTGGATTCCCTTCCTTTATTCTGATCTAGTAATGCTTCTTTCTTTACCTAGAAGTGTGATTGGGCTTCTGGGATCTTCTCTTTACTAATGTTCTATGATGCCAGAGTGTGGTAGGTCCTGTTTAAGTACAACCTTGTCTAAAGCCTTCACTGACCCCCACACCCTCTACCGTGGAAATAAGCTCTTCTTCCTCTCATTTCCTATAACATTTCTCCATAATCTTTCTTCTTGCATTTATCACTGCTTAAAATGATCAAAGATCTTCATCTTCCCATCAGGGCTGGGACTGTGTAAGATAAGGGACTTGTGTCTGATGCAAAATTAAGGGGAGGGGCTAAAAACCCAGTCAAAATAAATAACAATGTAATGTAACATTTAAAAAAATAAGTATTGGTGAAAAAAATCCATGATTTTGCCATGAACAAAACATCAAAACTTCCCATAAAGGTGGGATCAGTATTTTCCTTATTTTCCCTCTTCCTTTGAGTATTTTTCTTTTGACTCAGGCTCTGATATGGCCCAGCACTGTTACTGATTCTGCTTTTATTGGAAATTTTGGTATTTTTGTCATCAGAGATTTTTGCATTCATTTTGAGTTTTTAAAATGTATTGCATTAAAGTGTTACTTATCTTGATTCCAAAGTTTTTGGCATCCCCTTAAATGTTGCGCTTTGGGCCAGTGCCTCAGTTGCCTTACCATGACCCTAGCTCTGATTACCATAACAACTGGCATAGGCCTTTGCCCCTTCTTATGAACTCAATATTTCATGAATGAATGAATGAATGAATGAATACTAGAGGAGATACCTTAGGTGATTTTTTCTAAAGGCAAAATGACACCTACACACAATTTATCATCTACCATGACATCTAGATGGGCAATGATACAGGGAAGTAGCAGTGGTCTCAAGTAGTTGCCTGTAGTAGCTGTCAGTGTTGCTCCTGCCGAACAAAATAATTGATCCTAGACCTCTTTCACTGTCACAAGCAAACTCCCCTCCTGTCTTGTTTTATTTCATAAACAAATAATTCTCAAGAAGCAAAATAGTTGCAGAGATACAGAATTATCTTTCACCTTCTTCTAGTGAACTCTGAGCCACTGAAAATAAAAGTAACTTCTCTGGAAATCCAGAATATTGGGAGCAGGGGTTCTGTGGATGGGTTTCTGTCAGGAGCCTCAGCACCTCTAGGGAGAGGAAGGCAGAGGGTTAGAAGACCAGACATGGTGGAGTCTGCCCCTCCAACTCTACTACCCAGCATGGCAGAAAGTAGAATTTTGTTTCATTACAATAGCACAGATACATAGAAGAGGTTCTCATTTCTTGGGGGAGAAAGGCACAGATCACAGGGGTGTCAAGTCTGAGTCTCACACAGGTCCCAAAGAGTATAATTGACTCCTCAGTGTATTCATCAACATTTATCTTTAAAAGACAAAAATGATCATTTGCAAATCCTCTCACAAAATCATCTCTAGAAAGTTGAGCCTGTAATAACAAAATTATTTCTATGCCCTGGTAGATCGCCCATGAAAATATGTTTTTGATTTAGTTACAGGAATTCTATTCAGCAAACAATGCTGTTAAAGTGTTTTCTCTGGGTTCTGTCCATGTAATAGTCACTGTCCCTGGGAGAGTGGATTTTATTCTGTAATAGTTACAATGATTTACACTTTGGCCTAGTTATCAAATGATCGTTAGTCTCTATTATCCCCACTGCTCTAACCTTAAGTGGTCCAACAGTAAAAACATTAACTAAATTAACTTTGAGAAAACAAGAATAGCCTACCTTCCCCCCAATCCAGGAAGGAAAGAAAGAAATCTAGGAGAAAGAAAATGGTTCTTAGAGACAGCTTTTTTGTTTCTCGGACCGTCTTCAAATTATTTTTTCCATATCATATTTTGGCTGTTCTATGCAGTGACTGAAACTTCACTTCTGCTCTACCTCCGGAAATTTGGGGATCTGAGACCCAGCGATGCAATCATTTTAACAAAGCATCTTACTGGAAGAATGTTTAGATACTTCCTGGAGTCTCAAGAGAGCCTCACTAACACGTTGGGTTTCTATTTCACATTTCCTGAGGGCCTAGTGTGTGGTAGCCACCGTGCTCGGCAGCTTTCCCCTGTTAATTTATTTGACACTTTGAAGAGTCTAGAGGGAGAACAGGTATGGTCAAGCTCATGCTAAAGAAAAAAAAACAAGGCTGTAAGAGGTTGTAATGTGCCCAGGGCTGCAAGACTAGTAAGGGGCGAGGCTGAAGCTTGGCGCAGGCTCCCTGCTTGTCATAGTACATACAACTGCCTGGTTATTGTCACAGAAGGGAAATATCATGCTGCTTCTTCTCCGAGAGATGTGGAGAATATGTTTATCCAACCCAATTTGTCATGTGGTTAGTTTCCATGGTGAAATGAAATAATCCTAAGAGGCGTCAGACATTATTTTAACCTATTTGAAGAGACAAGCACCATCTGTCCAGCCCTCTAGACCTTGTATATACCTTCCCTGGAATTCTAGGTTTATCAGAGAAACTTCTCCCTTTTCAAAAAAGTCACTGTAACTTCCAAAGAGGCTTACAAATAATAGTTTCTAGATAACCCTGGAAGAATTGGTAAGGTGATTGTGCATGAGAAAGAACAATTTGATCCTATGGAAAGGAAAATGCACCAAAGTTTATATACACCTGAATTTTGGGAATGTATGTGGGCATAGTTGATGTAAGCTAAGGGTTGGGGGAGAACATATACAACAGAAATTGAATGATGCTGAAAAATAACCTCCTAATCACTTGGGACCATATTTTTGATAAACAAGTAGTCAAGTATTCATGGCTACAACAATAATGGATAAAATGACTCAAGTTAAAAACAGTACAGGAGAAGTAAGAATAGCATGGCACGGTGGTTAAACATGTGGGCTCTTAAAGTCGCATGAGTTTGTATGCCAGTTCTGCTGCTTACTGGTTGTGTGACATTGAAACATCACATAGGGGCACCTGGGTGGCTCAGTCAGTAGGTGTCCGCCTTCAGCTCAGGCCATGATCCTGGGGTCCTGGGCATGGAGCCCTGCGTTGGGGGGGTCCCTGCTCAGCGGGGAGTCTGCTTCTCCCTCTGCTCCTCTCCACTGCTTGTGCTCTCTCTCTCTCTCAAATAAGTTAAAAATCTTAAAAAAAAAAGAATAGTGAATATGAATCTAAGTTAAAAAACAAAACAAAACAAAAGCCACATAAAAACAAACAAACAAACCCTGTGTGTTCCGTATTCCTACCTATACAATGTACACAATAACAGTAAATATGCATAAGGATGTTGTGGAGGTTAAATGAGTGTATATAATATGTCTAACACGCCACAAAAGTGTGGTATTGTCAAAAGGAGGATATATATATATATATATATATATATATATATATATATATAATTTTTGAGCTCCTTGTGGAAGAATAATGTATTTCTCAGGTTCAAGACATTGGGAAAGTTTTAATTACAACAGGAATTGTCATCAGACTTAGAGATAGAGGATATGATTTTATTAGTGGAAGTCAATATGACCCCAGTAAATTGGGAGCACAAGACCTACAAAGCAAGGGGAAGAGGACATCCAACTAATAAATAGTAATAATTGCAGTATTATTGGCAGCTGAACCCTTGGAGCATCTACATGCCTTTAACAATTAATAGGCAAATAACAATTCAGTGGCAGTGGATCTGCACTGACCATACAAGAGGCGCCAGCAAAACTAGAAAAAAATCCAGCAGATGCCCCTTGTAGGAAATTTAATTAGAGTGGAAAGGACTATAATAACATTCCCATTGTGCTCTTGACTCAAATTGGAGAGGCAGAGCATTGTGTGAATTCTCCAGACCAGGAGGCTGGCATGGAAACAGCTAAATACTGCAGGGCCTCCTCAGATCCTGCCAAGGGGACCCTGTGGCTGTGTCAATTGATCATCATCTCCCCAAAGTCACAGGGCACTTGCAGATCAACAACAATTCTAGGTCTCGAAACGGGTGGGAAGCCACAGAGCTCTGAGCCCTATAAATGAAGTTAAAGATGATATCATCTGTAATGAAACACCTTCATATCTCCTCATGGCCACTATTACTTAGTCACTGATAATACAGTAAACTCTTCAGAAATATTTCAAGGAGCTAAGAAATCAAGCCCCTCCCTTTTATGTTCTAGGGCATGAGCAATGGCTCCAATTCTTGAAAGAGGATGTAAAATCTATTACACACCCTCAGCCCATGATATTTTCCTGCAAATGGGTGAGACCTAAAATCTGGGAAGGTGGTAGGTAGTTCCAAGGGAGACGGTGCAATAGGTGCTTGCCCTTGAATGGAAGAACCTGGTTTCAAATGTGGTCTTCACAGCACTGGGCAAATTATTTCATTCTTGGTTTGCTTATCCTCAAGATTGAGTAATAATTGCGTCTACCACATACGGCTCCTGTGCCTTGTCAGCTATGATGCCCATTCTTGCAAGCAGTTAACAGTGGCCTCACTTATTGACAATCTAGCAAATAATTTTTTGAAAAAAGATACATACCTATAAAATGTGTATTTCTTATAAGTAAAATATCTAATAGGATATATCCTTAGAAGTGTGATTGCTGGGATCATAGGGTAGTTCTGTTTTTAATATTTTGAGTAACGTCCATATTGTTTTCCATAGTGGCTGCACCATTTTACATTCCCACCAACAGTGCAAGGGTTCCTTTTTCTCCACATTCTTGCCAGCACTTGTTGTCTTTTGTTTTTTGTTTCTCAATAATAGCTATTCAAACTGGTATGAAGTGATAAATATCATTGTGGTTTGGTTTCACTTTTTGTATATTAATTATATCTTAATAAAGTTGTTAAAAATATCTTATATTGTTTCTTACACATTATAGGTAGCTTTTGACATTTTGATCGCTGTGCAAAAAGATAACATGTCTTGCTTATTCTCTGGATGATACCCTCCTCCTTTGGTAACTCTACTGCTTTGACCTTTCCCAGTAGACCTTTTGAAAGGATGACAAATATCTGCCTTTGGCAAGTACTTACAGGGTTCATTCTAAATGACATACACCCAGTAGGTGCTAAGAATAGAGTTGGGGGGGCACAGGGAGGGTATGGATGAGGTCCCTCCTTTGTGGAACTTTAACTCTGGTTAGACAAATGGTAACAGCAAAGCCTGAGAAGCGTTAGCATTGGAAACTCTGAGCGTGAGGGAGTCATGTGGCAGGGACTCCTAGAAGGAGGAAGAAAAGGTTTCCCTCATGAAGTACAATTAAAGCTGAAAAATGAAGGCTTCTAGGGTTAGTTACACTTGAGAAAGTGCTCCAGGCAGGTTGAAGAATAAGGCTCCACGACCCTGGAAGGAAAAGAAGTCTGGAGCTGAGAGGAGCCATATCCCCCTACCTGTAGCTACAGGAGATGGCAAGGTAGATAGATGGTGGCTAGACTCCGGTGACCTTGTCAAAGGGTGAGACTTAATAGTTCTCAAGTAGGGGAGTGAAATGATCTGATCTGAGATTAGGAAGCATCATTCTGGCTGCTCCATGAGGCAAGAGGGAATGTGGGAATCCTGGCAGGAGGCATAGATACCTCATGTCTGGATGATTCTGGCCCAGACTTGAGTGGTTTAGAAACAAAGTAATGAATAGATTTGAGGGAAATTTAAATATTTGGCTTCAAACCAAAGCTACCACCTCCCACCACCACCCAGATAGGGATGAGGTATGTAGAAACCTTAATCTTTAGCCTGCCCCTCTGCAAACAACACCCAGAACATATTTAGTTTGGAAAAAAGAAGGGAACCGATATCCAAAGTGGAACTAGAGGGTTGTCCGTGTCAATTATCTGAGCTAATCTGCTTGACCCACTGCTTCAGCTAATGAAGGGCTGCTTGCCCTCCTTCTATCCCAATTACGCTTATCATCATGCTTATCATTGCAGGGCCCCAAAGAAGCCAGGAATAACTCAACACCAGTCCCTCTAGCCAAACAATCAGAAAACAAAGATAACTTTAAAGAGTGTCAAGCCCAACTTTATGACTCCCTCATAGGCACCAAGGGCATTGTCTCAACAGCCTAAGCCACCAGACAAGATAGCCCAGGACTATTTGTGAGTTGACTTGCTAGGACCAATCATGACTCAACTGTTTACAGCAGAGCAAAGGTAACTCGGGATGCGAAAATTGACAGCTGCCTCCCGGGAGACCATTGCACCTGGAAACAAGGCACTTGGTTTCAAAGGGAAATGTTTGTATTGGCACAGACCCAGGCTGGATAAAGTGTGCCCGATGAGAGGTCACGCCATGGGGAGGTGAGTGAGCACATGCACATATTTTAAAGAACTGGAGTCTTCACAGCAGACTGTTTCAAGGCACTCTCATGGTTACCCTGAGCAGCTCAGAGGCCAGCAATCATCACTCATATGTGCTCTGCTGTTTACATTTGGATATAAGCAGATCTTCTCAGAATCAGATTTCATTTCTTGGCAGAAGTAAGATTCAGGGCAGCAATAATAAGAGTAATAATAGCAATGCTAGTATCATTTATTAATGGCATATTACATTCTGGAGGCATTATGTCATTCGGGTCATATACATTACCTCTACTGTCATCACAGCCTGGTGCACATACGAATCACTTGAGGAACTTTAAAATACTGATGCCTGGGCCCATCCCGCAAAGGCTGTGATTTCATTAATCTGGATGGAGCCCAGGCATTGGCATTTTAGGGCTCCCCAGGGAATTCTGATGTACAGCCAGGGTTGAGAACCACAGCTTAATCATCACGACAACCTGCAATGTAGGGCTCTTTTGCTTTATTTTACAGATGAGAAGAAAAAAAAAAAAAAGAGCCCAGAGAGCCCAAGTAATTTGCCTAAGTGCAACCTGGAGTCTGTCTGGCTACCAACCCTCCCTCTGAAGTATTGCTCCACACACTGTGTAGGGAATCCTTGGATGAAGAGTAGCAGAGAGAGCACACGGAGGAGAAAGGGCAGCCGAGGGCAGCACCCCACGGGTACCTGGGAACTCTGAGCAGGAGGCTCCACCCCCCCCCCCACTCTGAGCCAGCTGTGCACCCCGCAGGGGGAGGATCTGTGAAGGAGAGGAGCTGAGTGGGCAAATAACCCACCTTCGTGGTTGCAGCAGCCCTTGGCCGCCCTCCAAGCCCCAGGGGATGGCACAGAGGAGAAAGCTGAGCAGGGCATGGCCGGGCTGGGCAAGCAACCCCATGCGCACTCATTCACCCCTTGCTTTGTCATACTGCTTCAGGGACATGAACTTCCTTCCCCAGCTTCTGCCTTCCCACCCTGGGCCATGCCAGGGTGTCTGCTCAGGGCTGTGCCAGGTTCCCCAGCTGCCTCTTACCTGTACTTTTGAAACCTGTTATCAACCAAAGGAGGTCGCTCTGACGGATACATTATTGAATGGAAAGGAAGCATCCTCTGATTCTTGTTTCTCAATCATGAGCACCCTTAGCCATACATAACTGCCTGAAACAAATATAATCAAACAGGAACGTGAAGCTTCCTTTTTCTTCTTCCCCTGCAGGGAAGAGCAGGCCTGGCCCTTCTGCTCTCCCCCTTCTAGAGTGAAGCATGGATACAAAGCAAGGAGCTGGGCTCCTCTGTACTGTCCCACTCCCTAGATGAAGGCAGATCTTCCAAAATATTTCTGATACTGCAGGGAGTGGCTGAGAAAGGATCACACCCCGGTGGGAAGAAGTTTCTGGAACCTGTGGTGGGCAGTGTCTGACCCTCTCTGTACTTCAGGTCTGAACTCTGCTCTTATATTCCCCATAAAGGCTTGGACTAGCCAGCTTCATTTGTTTATTTACTAATAGTTATTAAGGGTTTGTAGCACTGGGGTTTCTTAGAGGAGGAAGACCCGTCTCTGGCCTTAAGCAACTCACGGTTTTAGCAGAGGAGTCATACAAACAGCAATATCACAGTGGGGGAAGCAGTAATGTGGTGGGGGACACCAAGAGAGGCCCTAGGCCCAGTCAGAAGAGGGCATCAGTGTTCTAGAGGGGTGACCCTTTTCTGGAGACTTCCTGCAAGCCTTGTTGGAGTTAGCTAGGAAGGGGGGAATTGTTTTTCTAAGTGAAGCTGGCAGCTTCAGCAGGGGAGCTGAAGAGTCTGTCCCTGGCTTCACTAAGGGACATTCCTTGCTGGAAAGTCACTTAGCTGCTGGAATGCTTCCCTCTCTAGGTTGCAGAGATTTGGAGTTCCTGCTCTAGATTCAGGTCAAAGGGCCGAGTCCAAAGTGCAGCTGAATTCCTCACTCAGGTTTTTTTTTTTTTTTTTTTTTTTTCTCAACAGAAGCAGATAGTGCTGAAGGCCTGCCAGCCACACCAAAGAGCTTCTCACAAGAAGGCACGAGCCAGGTTGAGGCAGCTTCACAAGGGGAGGAATGACCTGTTTTGGACCAGAAGCCATGACTCGAATGAGGCTAACAATACACAAAGCACAGGCACCGTATAGAAGAGTCATTTTCCTCCTCTCAGGTTTCATCATAGTAACTGTCATTACAAGGCAGACAGAGATCCATGGATGGAGGTGTACCTGCGTTTCCAGTCCTGGCTCTGCTATGTAGGGTCTTGGATGACCTATGACAGGTCGGATTTGGTCACAAATCCAGAAACGACTTCATGTCACTGAGGTATTACTCTGCTGCTCTCTATGTCCAAGCCCATTTTTATATAGTTTTATAGTCTTGTCTCTCATACTACGCACCTACCAGCCAGACACACCTGGGCAGGCAAGGAGAGCGGGAGTACTGGTGTTTGCTGCATATCTACTGTGTGGTGAGCATGGACACTTTAAGGTACGTTTAAATTTACCTACAAATTTGTCTGGAAGTGTTTTGATCCACACTTTCAAATGAGGGAACTGAAGCTCAGAGGGAGTTAATGACTTTCTCAAGGGCAGTTTGATACCAGATACAGTGACAAAGAGAAAAAAAAAATTGTGGGATGGAGCCTATTAAGCCAGGCTTCATGGATCTGATAGGATCCAAGCCAGAGCCTGGTCTGGTGGGCAGGATGGGAGAGCACTGTGAGCACAGCATCACAAAAGTTTCAGACTCAACATGACAGTGTAATCATTTATGACTTTCAGAGGTTGTACCTGATTTCCTTTAAGAATGAGGTATTCGAGTTAATTGCCTGGTTTTGAGCATGCAAACACTGAAATGTGCTAGAAGGGCCAAAGTTCAGGGGTAAGTGAACTGTACTGCAGCATGTTAGGAATAGAATAAATGCTGACAAAGCAGCAGAGATTTTTACATTTTAACTGCAGGTCAAAAGAGGACTCTTCATACAAGATGGCTGAAATTGAGCAAACACACAATCCCAGATGGTTTCAGACAGCAGGATAAAAATGAGTAAACCAATATGGGTTCATTGAAGATAACGAGTGTACCACTCTGTGTTGAGTGTGTGTATATGGGGCGGGGGGGGGGGGGGGGCGGAGGGTATGTAGGAACTCTGTATTTTCTCTTCAGTTTTGCATGGACCTGAAACTCTTCTAAAATAAAATCTACTTTAAAACAATGAAATGAAACAACTTAAAAAAATTGTTTTAAACAAATGAGGCCAGGTCCCAAAGCTGTCCCCTGAGGCATGAGGGGAGGAGAGTGTGTTCCCTCTCTTGGTAAACTGGAGCAGACACCTTGCCCAGCTGTGGTGAGTTTTGTCATCTTTAATTTTTCTAGTTCACTTGCTAATGAAATGCTGATGAGCATCAAAGGCTTTAAAAAGCAAGATACGGAATACGAAAAAGTAGAAAAAGGAAAATGAAGAGGAGGAATTGAAGGATGCTTTAACAGCCTGCATATTAAAAAATAATAAGCTGGCTGCATGTGCAGGTTGCAAAAATTTAATGATTTAAACGTCTACGAAGAGGAGTTTTACAGAACATCCAATATTTGGTAACACTGGGAGTGGTGCACTTGTCTCTTTTTCCTTTATCTATTCTCTAAAATAGAGATAACAATACCTGCCTCCCATGCTTATGGTGAGGATTGAATGACATAATGTTTATAAAATTCTTAGCCCATGGGCGCCTGGGTGGCACAGTCCATTGGGCTGCTGACTCTTGGTTTCAGCTCATGTCATGATCTCAGCCATGAAATTGAGCCCCAGGTTGGGCTCTGAGCTCAGTGCAGAGTCCGCTTGTGTTTCTCTCTCCCTCTGCCTCTGCCCCTCCCCCCACTCACTCATGTGTGCTTGTGTGTGCATGTGTGCATACACACGCTTTCTCTCTCTCAAATAAATAAATCTTTAAAAAAATAAAAGTCTTTGCCCAAAAGTCTGCACTCATTCATTAAAAATAGTTATTGAGTTGCTGATTATGAGCTAGATAACAAGTTGAACAAAACAGATGTGAGGCCTCCTGACTCATGACTGAAAAGGGAGAGCCAGATGTTAAATAAAGAAACATAAGATAATTAGTTATAAATTGTGAAGAGTACCACAGAGGAAAACTTCAGAACATTGTGAGAAAATGACGGGGCCTCAGAGTCCATACTCAATAAATAGTAGTCATTTCAAGACACATTTCTTTGCAACTATGATAGATTAGTTTCTATCAGACTAGATCCTTCCACAAGGGATAACTGGGAACCCTTGGATTAAGAGAATAAAAAAGGAAATCTGTTTGAAGGAATACAAATGCTGCCAAGGCGATAAGGGCATTAGTAGACAAGATTCCAGAGCAAAGGTAAATGAGAAGAGGTCAGATTCACATGCTGCTCTACTTTCTCCAGGAAGCATGGGTAAGATAATAAGTGGCTGCAGAGAGGTTTCAGCAATCTCATGGGACAAAATTGGAGTTCATGGCTTCTAAGGAGGAGGGGCACTGAGAAACACAAAGGAAATACACAAAAGAGGTCTTTAGGCAGAAAAAAAGTGAAGCTAAATGACAGCAAAAATTCTAGGAAAGAAAAAATAGTAAGGAAAAGATATATATGTAGGGAAATCTAAGTAAATATTAACTATATAGAAATAATACTAATAATGTCATGGGGATTTAAATATATGTAGAATTAAAATAAATGGCAATGATAGCATAAAATTCAAAATGAAGAAAAGTCAAAGTGTTTAAATGTCCTTTCATTGTACAGGAATTGATAAAAATATACTGTTGTATATTATGCTTTAATAGAGTCAAGATTCTTGCTGAATCTCTAAACTAGCCTCTGAAAGAAGGCCAAAAGTTTTCGTAACTGCCAAGATGTGAAAAAAGTAGAGTAGTAAAACCTACTTGATTTACCTAAAAGAAGGTAAGGGGAAAAAAAGGAACGTAGAATGAGTGGGATTATTTGGAAGAAAAAAATAGTAAGATGGCAAATTTAAACCCAAATGTTTCAGCAATTATATTTGTTTAAATATAATAGACAATTGTAAATAATTTTTTAAAATGTATATTGTCAGACTGCATTAAAGATAACAAGACTCAATAGTATAAAACTTACAGGAGAAGCATCTTAAATACAAGGATACAGAAAGAATAAGAGTAAAGAATAAGGAAAGACACACTCTACAAATCCTAACCAAAAAAAGTGGCATTGGCATAGTAGTATCAAACGAAGTAAAATGTATGGCATAAAGGGACCATTTAAAAGTAATAAGGGGCACTGGGGTGGCTCAGATGGTTGAGTGTCTGCCTTTGGCTCAGGTCATGATCTCCAGGTCCTGGGATCAAACCCACATTGGCTCCCAGCTCATCAGGGAGTCTGCTTCTCCCTCTCCCCCTGCCTCTCTCCCCTGCCTGTTCTTCCTGTCAAATGAATAAATATGAAATCTTTTTTTAAAAAGTTATAAAAAGATAAAAGGATTAATCCGCTAGGAGAATAGAATAGTCGAATAGTCGAATAGTCTTAAAGTTGTAGTATTTAATAACATAGGTTCAGAATATGTAAAGAAAAAATGATAGAATTAAAAGAGAAATAAGCAAATCTACAACCACTGGAAGCTTTTAAGCATATTTCTCACCAAAACTGATAGAACAACAACAACAAAAAATACAATAGTGAGAAAAACCAGACATGGTCCCTGTTGGACTGAACTTGCATTAGAGTAAGAGACACAAATAATAATCAAATAAGAAGGTGAATGAATGTAAAATCGCACATTGGCTGAGTGCTCTGCTCAAAGGAAGGAAAGGAAGTGCTCTGCTCAAAGGAAAGGAAGACAATTCTAGAACATTGAACATGACTTGAACTGAGGGAATAGAAGTCTTTCCTAAAAGACGGGACACTTGATTTCAGATCTAAAAGATGTAGAAGGATTAATTAGGCGAGTGAAAGTGGAAGGGTGAGGCAAACATCTGACACAGCAGACATCAAGGTACCTGCAGAGATTTCAGTAGGAGGGAGCATTGTGAGTTTGAGGAGCTGAAAGGAGGCCTGAGAGTGACTGAGGCACAGTGAATGAAGGAAAGTAGCTCAAAGTCAAGCTGGCAAGGTAGGCAAAGCTGGAACACTGAGTACTTTGTAGGCCACATTACAGATCTTGGACTTTATCCAGAGAGTAACTGGAAAGCAATCAAGAATGTTAAAGTAGTTGTTTTTTTTTTAAGTTTTTATTTATTTATTCATGAGAGACACACGGAGAGAAAGAGAGAAGCAGAGACGCAGGCAGAGGGAGAAACAGGCTCCCTGCAGGAAGCCTGATGTGGGACTCGATCCCAGGACTCCAGGATCACGCCCTGGGCCGAAGGCATACACTCCACTGCTTAGCCACCCAGGCGTCCCTTAAAGCAGGTTTATATTGTCATTGGACTTAAGTTTGGAAAAGATTATTCTCTCTGTGGCACGAGAATGGATTGTAGAAGGTCAGAGTCAACAGAGGAGGCTAAACAATTCAGCATTCCTCAGATGAGCATGATGGTGGAGACACAGAGGTGGAGAGGAGTGAAATGCAAGAGACATTTAAGAGGTAAAAAGCAACAAGTCTCAGTGAAGGATTCTACATGGTGACTGAGAGCAAGGGAGACATCAAGAATGTCTTCTTGGGATCCCTGGGTGGCGCAGCGGTTTGGCACCTGCCTTTGGCCCAGGGCGCGATCCTGGAGACCCGGGATCGAATCCCACGTCGGGCTCCCAGTGCATGGGGCCTGCTTCTCCCTCTGCCTATGTCTCTGCCTCTCTCTCTCTCTCTCTGTGACTATCATAAATAAATAAATAAATAAATAAATAAATAAATAAATAAATAAATAAATGTCTTCTTGGGTTCTTGCTTGTGCAAATGTGTCCAACAGTGATGCCATTCTCAAGATAAGAATCAGGAAGAAGGCCAAGTTTTGGAGGGAAGACCATAAATCCAGTTTTGAACATATTGAGGTTGAAGTGTTTTTTCTGTTACAGATTATCTCTAGAACGTCCTCCTCAAGGCTCTTAATTGATTTTTCTTTGTGGTGTTCAGTTTGTTTTATTTGCTTCTCTTACCCCCTGCAGTCTAACATTTCAAAAATGCAATTGCAAGTCTTAACTGTGGATATTTATCGTGTCACTGCATCAAAATATTGACATTTGCCTAATTTGAACCTTCCCAGGAAGTAATGCAAACAAGAGAGAAGATGGAAACTTTGTTGTGATCCCCAGGAGTGCTTGCAGGATGTTGGACACTGACCCCAGTTAGAGTCCAAATGTGCCAGAGAACTTTCCTGGCTCTGGTTGTCAAAGGCCATTTAATATGGCAAGATCACTTTTCTTAAAGATGCTGCACAAGGATGAGCAAGCCAAGGTCAGGGGAATTGGCTCTCAATATACAGGGAAATTTCAGAGAAACATTAATGAGCTCCCTCTTCGTTGAAAATTAAATCTGTCAAGGATATGAATCAGGTGTCATGTGAAAGAGCCTGATCAACTCTTTCAAAGCAATTTCCTATTAGAACTCCAATCCTGGAAGATGCCATTTCCCTTGCTCCAAGGTAGTTGAGATCCTGTTGGCAAGTTGTTTTGCAATCCTTCCCATGAGAAAGAATACAGTAAAGATGACAGCCCAGTTAATTCACATCCAGAAAAATGAAATGTATATTCATGGTCATTTCTCTTTTTCTCGGCATTGATCAGTAACCTTGGGAGAGCATATCAAGCCCTTTTTTCAACACATTTTTCCTCTCCTTCTTCCTCATGTCGTTTAATTCTTTTGTGGCCTCACTTAAAAGAAGAAATTGAATTTCTATCTATTAAGATAGAAATTTTGATAAGAAGTTTGGTTACGTAGGTTCATAGATTATATGAGCTTTAAATTATGTATTCTTCTTTAAGGCAAGTTCAATTTTAAGGTTTTGTCCTAAATCTTTATAATTGAGTCTGCCTGCAATTTCAACAGTTGTCATACTAGGGGGGAAGATCTGCTTCCTTACATGGAGTAGAATCTTGAGTTTTGTAATTCTATGAAGAAGATAAGAGACAGATGATTTACAGCTGTTTCACAAGCTATGAACATAAGCCAATTATTGAAGGAGGAAAGGTAGTAGATATTCAGGAACTTGTTATTTCATGTGGTTTTCTGTATTTTGGATTTGCTTGAGGATCATCGTTTTAGGGATTTATAAAATAAAAGGCTAATTACATGTAGCCTGGAACCAAGTCAAAGTATCATGACCTTTACCAAAGCTGCTCAAACAAAAAGCACCACAGAATTTTGAAGCATAGGGGCATGTTAAACCATCAGGTAGTCCAGGGCTTTCTGGGTGGGGGAGGGGAGGCCCTGTGATTTGGGATCCTGTTTTTAATCCTCCCTACCTCCTATTACCATAAAAGGAACAAATTCCAAGAGGGAATGTCCTGGTAAAAGTCACATGACTTGTATCTCAGAATTCACCTTCTTATGAATTTTCTTCAGGGAAAAGCAGCAAGAACTTGAGCCAGTCCTTATTCCAACAGACTGATTAGGTATATCATAAATGGAAAGTCTCAAATGATAGGATTAGGAAGAATTATCCTACATAAGGTCCCTTTCTGGAGACTCTGGGCTTTGGTTGTGTTTA
The DNA here is from genome assembly GCF_048164855.1 of Canis lupus baileyi. Taxonomy (NCBI): domain Eukaryota; kingdom Metazoa; phylum Chordata; class Mammalia; order Carnivora; family Canidae; genus Canis; species Canis lupus. The sequence goes on along the minus strand of NC_132854.1, from coordinate 54,633,729 downwards.
GGCTATTTTATTTCCATTTTGTATTCCTATAGACTCTGTGATTTAGAAGAAGCCATCAAGTTCTTGGATGATTGCTGAGTGGAATTGAGAGAAATGAGAGGAGGGGAGCATCTTAGAGCGTGTCTGAACTTGCTCCTTGCTTTGGCCCTGTCCTACACACTGACAACTGAGAATAGAGTTGATGAGCTAATATGTAAGGTGTTGGACTTGAATGTTTTGCTTTCTTGTTTGCGAGCTTTGTGCTTGTTTCCTTTCCTTGAAGAGAACATTACCTCCTTTCCTTGTGGCCCCCAACCACATATGGGGAAATATGGGCCAAGTCTACCTTTTAATAATTTATCATGGTGTTGCTTATTCTTGAATTTGATGGATGAAACAAATGACCCAGAGTTTGTGATTAATGGAACCCCATCTCTATTCCAACCCCAACTCATGAACCAATGACTTCTACTTGCGCCTGTCATATTAACAAATTTGTCAGAGGCCCTAATTTAAATCTGGAGCTAAGCTGGTGATCTCAGTTGAAATACTCTGATTTATTCTGAACAATCATTTGATAGAATAGACTTAGTTTTTCCATCCGTAAAATGAATTCCATGTTGGTAATACTGGTGTTATAGTAAATAACTTTAAGAGAATTGCTGAAGGCTGTGACATATGACCCACTGTATTATTATTTTATAACGGAGAGTTTTACCTTCCAAAGAGAAGTGCTATCGGCTTCTCTTGGCATCGCTAGTAATTTATTATTAATGATATCTAAAAATTCCAGCATCCCAGGAAGCTTCAAGCATCATTACTGCATTACATTTTGCTTTTGTGTTAATGGACAGCCATTTTTCACTGTCATTTTCACGGGTAGCAAGAGAGCACAGATGAAAAGTTTTCACGAATGTAGGACAGTACAGACATATTCCAGGCTCTGTTCCTTGTTATTAATCGAATGATCAAATTCAGCTTTATCAGAAGTGAGAATTTTCTAGATGTGGACAGTAACCTATGTACCTCCTTCTTCTTGGTGCCCTCAATACATCACACCCACTTAGGGGCAAGGGTTAGGAAACACTGAATTTATTTAGTACTTTCATGTTTGAAGAATTAAGAAATCCACATCATTGATTTTTTTGCTTTTTCATAATGGAGAAGAAAAAAGTCATGGTTTAATTTCAGGCAGTGAAGAAGCTTCCATTCAATTCAACTTCTCTATGTTGAGTAAGGAATTCCCTTTGATGCCACCAAAGAATTTATCCCTCTAGAAGGAGGAGAGGGTTTTCTGCTTTGAAGACAGTTCTTGTAGATAAGGACTCCTTGCTTCCACAATCTGGAATAATCTAAGTCAAGCCCAGCTGACATACTATACAAGCCAAACTATGCTAACCCTTGATGTTACAAATGAAAGCAGTTCTTTTCTCTCTAAATCACATTGCACATCTCCAGCTTGTAATTCGCCTTTCTTCAAATGTTTGTGGTCTTGGGATGGCTGTATCAGAAGATGCTAACAGTCAGCAAGAACAAGGGTATCAGGGGTCTTGTTCTGTCTCCTTTCTTGTACCTGCCCTTTGGTTAGTTGGCACTATGTGAACAAACTTACAAATTTGAATGGCAGGGCATTTGGGTGGCTTAGCTGATTCAGTGTCTTCCTTTGGAGCCTGTGTTGGGTTCCCTGCTCATCAGGCAGTCTGCTTCTCCCTCTGCTCCTCCCATGCTCATGCTCTCTCTCTCTCTTTCTCAAATAAATAAAATTTAAAAAAATTTTTGAATGGCATATTTTCAAAGGGATGAAGAATACCAAGACAATAGCTCTCTGCAAATGTAGTATAATTGGCAGACATAAAAAGTAGAGGAAGGAGATACTTAGCAGGTATATACTCATTATTAATAGCTTACAGCTAAGCAATTTCACATTTTGTTTTGATTTCTTCTGACTTCATAGAGTTTTCCTTTATACAGTCCAAGCATGTACAGCAAATACTTTTTCATCCAATTACAGATGGCAGTGTATTTTTCCCAATTAGCAGGGTGCTTGGGTGTGTGGTAACAGGAGAAATAAGGACATCAGGGGTCTCATTCTTCTCTCTTATTTTCCATGCCTGCCCTTTGTTGTTTAGTTTTGGGTTATTTTGCCAGGAAACAGCTCTAGATGCGTCATATTTCCACCCATTAATCAATGCTAATCCAAAGAAGCATGAGGCATAGACAGGGAAAGTCTCTGCCTTCACTTACAAAACAAGTCAGTGTTTATACTTGGAATCTGTTCTAGACAAATTAAAGGATGAAAGAGAATGCCCTGTCCATTAAGCATCATGACAACCTGGCTGTAAAAACTCATAATTTGTTCAGAGCCAGTAAATGGATATTCTGATATTTGTAATCTGTATTATGGTCTAGTGAAGTATTTCCTAAAAGGCATTTCAGGGAAGAGAAATCCCTGGAGATGCTTCACAGAAGGGATCTGGAATTCAGTAAGTTTGGGGGAACATGTCACACAAGATTTCCCTTTTTGAGACTCACAATGCATAACAGAATTTTACAGCTCTGACAACTCCTCCTGTTAAAAACAAAGAAACAAAACTATTGTATTTTGTATAACCTAGCATTTTAAAAACTCATTTGGTCTTAGACCACATTTTTTAAACTTACTTTTTGGAATAATACTTATTCATATTAGTTTTTTTTTTATTTTTTATTTTATTTTTTTTTTTATGATAGGCACACAGTGAGAGAGACAGGCAGAGACACAGGCAGAGGAAGAAGCAGGCTCCGTGCACCAGGAGCCTGACGTGGGATTCGATCCTGGGTCTCCAGGATCACGCCCTGGGCCAAAGGCAGGCGCTAAACCGCTGCGCCACCCAGGGATCCCTACTTATTCATATCTGAAAGTAGCAAGTGAAGTAAGTGATCTGTAAGCTATAGTTTGGGAGCTGATCAGTACTTTTAATCAAAAGATAAAGTTTCAAAGCCAAGGTCTGCTCTTGATTTGTAGTACAACACAAATCACTATTATATCCTGCTACACCCCAACAATACTTCCCACTTTTAAATGAAAATAATAAGTGAAAAAATTTTAAATTCTTATGATGTGTTAGGCACTGTACTAAGTGCTTGAGATGCCTTATCTAATTTATTCCTTTAAACTTGTATTTATTTTTAAATAAACCAAAGTAATGAAAGAATATATTCTCACTTATTAAAAGTAGAAAAAAAACCTACAAAAAAATTCCTTTTGTTTTAGCATGTAAACATCTGTATCTTTTTCTGTGCATTTAAATAAAAATGTTTATTTTTTTAAACATGTATATGTTTAAATACATATGAATACATATACATAAGAAATATATATGTACACATTTCTTATTTTATCATACATTTCTTACTTTATCATAATCAGAATTATATTATGCATTCTGCTGTGCCCTAGCTTTTTTTAAAATTCAAAGTATGTGTTACAGATATTTCTATGTCAGTATATGCACATCAACCACATTCCATTTAGTGGCTTCATAACATTTATGGCGTATCACACTTCCAATTTTTAAATGTTAGATATTCAGCTGATTTGCAAATTGTTCAACAATGTAAACAATTATTTTTGTTTCTATTTCCAGTAATATGGCAGATAGGTAACTTGAATGATGCCCTACTTGAGACAATCAGAATGCTGGAGAAAATACAAGCTGTATCAGCTTGTATGTAAAGAAGGACTACTCAGAGCTCAAAAGATAAAGTGAAAGCATGGACCCTGTGGAGCAAGAGATGGCCAAGCTTGTCTTTCTGAATTTTTTTTCCACAGAACCCTGGAAAATTTGACCAAATTCATGGTGAGATGCAGAAGCCAGGAAGTAAAACATACTCAGCTCATAAAAGGAGCTGAACCAATAGACAACACCCAACATAAAGCCTGCATCAAAAGCACTATACCTTCAGTGTGACAGTGTCCCCAGAAGGGACAATTTACCTGGCTAAGTCTGGGTGCTATAGGTAAGCGATGAGGATAATCTCTTCCAAGAGTTTAAAACCACAAACCTGACTTTATGTGGCTTTGAAATCTAGCTCATGGTATCTTTGTTTTTCAAAAACACCAAGTTGAAAATATATAGTTGATCCTTGAACAACCCGGGTTGCATGAGTCCACTTATATATGGATTTTTTTCAATAAATATACATACATTACTGTGAAAGTATTTTCTCTTCCTTATGATTTTAACATTTTATTTTCTCTAGCTTACTTAATTGCAAGAATACAGTATACAGTACATATAGTATACAATATATGTGTATTACCAGTAATTCTTCTAGTCGGCAGTAGGCTATTAATAGTTAAGTTTGGTGGGGAGAGGGGAGTCAAAAGTTATACACAGATTTTCAACCATGCTAGGAGGTCAGCTCCCCTAACCTCTGCATTGTTCAAGGGTCAACTATAATGTGCATGCAGGTTAATGATGCCCCTAAGCATATGATGTAAGTAAAACAAATCCAAATCCTCTTAGAGAAATTTCAACCCAGGCTTCCAAGAATTCCCAATAGCATTATAAGAAAAATTACCAGTGTACAAAGTTCACAAGACACACAGAAACCAAGATACCATGAGGGAAAAACCAGCAGAACAATACACAGGAGACTCAGACTTCATATATTGGAATTATCAGACACTAAAATACAGTTAAAAAACTGTATTTAATGCTTAGAGAAATAAAAAAAGTTTGAGGATATGAACAAGAATAAGAAATTTTAAAAGAAGAACTAAATATATTTGCAAAAGAATTACTAAAAACAAGAATTCTAGAAGTCGTAAATATACAGATTGAAATTAATAAGGCAATATAAACAGCAGATGAGACAGACACAGATAAAGAAGTAGTCAATTAGAAGATATAGCTAAAGAAGCTATACAGAATACAGCTCAGAGAGATGACGAGATAGACAATGTGAAAGAGTGGCTAAAGACATAGAGGATAGAGCAGGAATGCTTGACATACATTAATTAAAATTTCAGAGGCCAATAATCAAGATAATGGGGGAAAAAAGTAATTCTAATTACTGAAAGACTTTAATCCTGATTTTAAAGAAGGCCAATGAGTTACAAGTATGATAAACAAGAGAAATGGGTTTTGTTAAGCCTTTATTTATTTATTTATTTATTTATTTATTTATTTATTTATTTATGAGAAAGGAGAGAGAGAGAGAGAGAGAGAGAGAGAGAGAAAGCACACAGGGGGAGAAACAGAAGGAGAAGGACAAGCTGACTCCATGCTGAGCATGGAGCCTGATGTGGGGCTCAATCCAACGACCCTGAGATCATGACCTGAGCCAAAATCAAGAGTCAGATGCTTTACTAATTGAGCTACCCAGGCACCTCAACAAGAGAAATGTTTATATCAAACACATCTAATGAAGCAAAACACCAAAAATGAAGAGTTTAAAAAAAAAAGCAGTAAGCAAGGTGGCACTACAAAGTAAAAGCAATTAGAATGGTGGGTAACTACGTAAAAGCAGCAATGGCAACAGTTATCTGTTCAAGTTGGGAATATAAATGTTAACTTAGAATCTTATACTAAGAAAACATCTTTCAAGATTGAGGTGAAGTGAAGATATTTTCTATCTTTTTGCTTAGCCATTCTTACTCTGTGCTATTTACCTTGTCACAGAATGGTTGCTTCACCTCCAAGCATTGCCCCTGTGTTCTGGTAGGAAAGAGGGAAACAGAAAAAGGGGGGAAAAAGGCCAATTATTCTGCTCCTCTTCTTCTAGAAGCCCCGTCCAACTTCACTTACATCTTGGCCAAAGATCTATCACATGTACTCACTTATCTGCAAGGAAGCCCGAGATGCATTGCCTCTCCCAACAAAATTTAGTTTCTGTTTGTGAAATGGAGGAGTAGGTTGGATATAAGATAAGCTACTAATTAGTGATTTCTATTACAATAAAAAAATAAAACATGATTCCTGTCCTCAAAGAATTCAATCTTGTGAGAAAGAGGGACCTATAAGAAAGGTACCTCCAGACATCCATTTCTACAGTTTTTTCTATACATTAAAAGGGGAGGCTATTTACTACTTTCATTTTGAGTCTTTATTTATTATCCCATCAGCAAACCAAGCAGCTGACTTTAGTAAGTAGGCTCTTGTGCTAGGAATTATAGTAGGTCAGGGGTACAGAGAAAAATCAAAGGTGGTTCCCACTCTGTAAAGGCTTATGACCTTGTGAGTGATTTCAGGTAGAAAAAAATACACTAGTGGGCAGCCTGAGTGGCTCAGCGGTTTAGTGCCACCTTTGGCCTAGGGTGTGATCCTGAAGACCCGGGATCAAGTCCCACATCGGGCTCCAGCCCTGTGTCTCTGCTTCTCTCTCTGTCTCTGTGTCTCTCATGAATAAATAAATAAAATCTTAAAAAATATACACTAGTGCAAGAAATTATTACAACATAAACAGGAGAAAAGGATTATAAGAGGATATTATAGATTGAATTGTGTTCCCCAAAATTTATATGTTGAAGTCCTAACCCCAAGTATCTTTGAATATGACCTTATTTGGAGTTAGAGTCTTGACTGAGGTAATCAAGTTAAAATGAGGACATTAGGATAGACCCTAATCCAATAGGATTGGTGACCTTACAAGCAGGAGAAATTAGACAGAGACCAGCTTAGAGGGAAGGCAGTGTGGTGAGATGGAGGAAAAGACAGCCATTTATAAACCAAGGAGAGCATCTAGGACAGATCTATGCCTCACAGAACTCAGAGGGAGCCAACCCTGCCAACACCTTGATTCTGGACTTCTGCCTCCAGAACTGTGAGACAATCAGTTACAGTTGTTTAAGCCCCCATGGCTGTGATACTTTTTGTCATGGCAGCCCCAGCAGACAACTACTGAGGGAGTGGCACATTGTCCTCATGGCATAGAGAGTACAAATGTTCCAGAAAGGCTTCCATGGCTTACCTAAATGTTGAGTTGCAGGATGAATAGACATTTGCCAGGCAGAACTGGAGAAGGAGAAGCCATAGGAATTTCATTCCAAAAGGACATCATGAATGAGCAGTGTGACGAAGCATGACAAAACTGACAAAACACTAGAGTAGGGACATAGGTTTGGGGTAAGATACTGTGAGGGAGAGGGCTGGAGTAGCAGGATGCTCACATTATGAAGGACCTTTGATTCACGCACACGAAAATATCTCTTTGAAAAATAAATAGGAAGCAGAGAAGCCTTTGTAGCTAGTTTTGTACTGGATTGAGTCTGTTTCTGATTTCTTTGATGCCATTTAAATGAGCCTTCTTCATGAGTTAAAACTCATGCTCTGATGAAATTTGCACCCTCCAGCGCACATCTCCAGTGCATTATGCACAGTACCCCATACGCTTCCAGGCACAAGTTAAACAAATAACTCCTGATGGAAATAGGGGTACTCAGTACTGTATACTCAGTGAGCAATGAAGCTACACAGCTTGACATACTTTCAGGAAGTCAAGGTCTTATTCTTAATACAAATATGTTCTTTTGATTCCTTTAAAGATAGCTTAAAGTTGCACCTTTGCTTAAAAATATGAAATCGTTTAATGTAGAAGATTGGGATGTCTAAAGATAGGTTGATATAACACTGCTATAATTATGTGTCTCTTCAAATAATTGTGATATCCTCATGCCTTTCTAATTTGAAATCTCTGATCCTGTTATACTAAATTTAATAAAATCAAGTATATGCAGGAAACATTAGAGGAGCATCAGATACTAAGACTTGCATGTTCAAAACCAGAGAACAGAAACTCTTGCATGTTTTAAAACAAATTTTTTCTTCTTCTTCTTCTTCTTCTTCTTCTTCTTCTTCTTCTTCTTCTTCTTCTTCTTCTTCTTCTTCTTCTTTCTTCTTCTTCTTCTCCTTCTCCTTCTCCTTCTTCTCCTCCTCCTCCTCTTCCTCCTTCTCCACCTTCTTCTTCTTTTTTAGAGAGAGAGAGAATTCAAGTGTAGCAGGGGTGGGCGGGGAGAGGGAGAGAGACAGAATCTTAAGCAGGCACCAGGCTCAGTATGGAGCCCAATACAGGGCTCAATTTCATGACCCTGAAATCATGACCTGAGCAGAAATCAAGAGTTGGATGCTTAACTGACTGAGTCACCCAGGCACCCCTTAAAATAGAATTTTTTTCAATTAAACCAACTCCCTCCTGCGCAATAAAATTCATATAAATCAAATTTGATGCCAAGACTTTCTCTCTTTTTTTAAGATTTTATTTATTTACTCATGAGAGACACAGAAAGAGGCAGAGACACAGGCAGAAGGAGAAGCAGGCTCCATGCAGGGAGCCTGATGTGGGACTCAATCCTGGGTCTTCAGGATCACACCTGGAGCTGAAGGCGGCGCTAAACCACTGAGCCACCTGGGCTGCCCCAATGCCAGAACTTTCTACTTGTAACAAATGACTGTTAGTCAGCATAATCTTTATTATAATACTTGTCACACCTTGAATCAAGGTTATCAAAAAAACTGTTTTATAATAGACATAACCTTTCATTACTGACTTTTGTTATGCCTAAATTCTAAACGAATAGTCCATCTTCAATAGAGTAATTAAATTTTAAAAGCAATAAAATAAAATAATATATCACAAATCCTGTGAAAGGTATTATACATCAGGAAAGTCTAAATAACATAGCAACTGGGTTCCATTTGAGAAATCTGTTATCTACTCATTATGAAGCTTTGGTAAACCCTTCATCACCAGAGTACTTCTGCTTTTTTTTGTTTGTAATATTAAAACAGGAGAAACAGATGCCTGTTCATCCAAGGAAGTACATTGGGATCAAAGTACTAATATTCCAGTAGTACTTGCTTAAATGTATCCAAAAAATATTACAGAAAAATAAGTATTTTTGCTTGAAAAGACTAAAGTAATGTATAGTTAATGTTGGAAGACAGTGCTCAGACAGAAAGATAGGTTAACACCAATTTTGCTTATGCAGAGATTAATTTTTTATTCAGAGAAATTTACAAAAAAGGAGAAATAGTCAAGTAAATAAAAGTTCTTTAGAAAAATAGAGTTATTAATTGAATATGAAAATTGGTATCACTGGAGTTGAGCACTCTTGCTGTTTTGGGAACCGAATTTGAAAAAGTTATAGTTCATACAAAGGACTTCATACCAATTATTTGGAATGGAAATAATTTGCTGGGTCTCCAGACTCCCTTGTTATCAGCACAGGTTGTTGGTATGGCTCTTCCCTGATATCAGTCCATTTTCATCACAAATTGAAAAGGTGCTACACTTTTTATTTGTTAAAACACGGGTTTGAAAATCTGTAGCAATCTAAAAGATTTTTAAATATTAGAAAATTGTCTATTTTTATAATAGTGCAGATCAATGTTTTAAAAATAGGTTGTCTATACAATTTTTGGCATCAAGATTATATAACTAGGGAGCATTTTCAAGCAACTTTTTCAAACTTTCTCTCTACAGCTCATAATCCCCTCAAAAGCAATTAATTTGTCATTCTTCATTAAAATAAGTGTGTTCATGTTTTTAAATACCAGTCACTTAATGATCAGCCTCTTGTCATGGTTGAAATGGTAATCAATTTTGGTTCATTCATCTTTAATAGTAGAAAGTAAGTCATCTTAAAATTTAACAGATCTTTTAAATACCTTGCATGAGAGAACCAGGGAGCCTCTGCATTAGTAAAGAACACTACAGTCATGGGCACTGACACATGTCAATTGCAAAACATCAGAATATGCTGAAAATGAACAAAAGCCAAAGAATAAACTACAAGAGAAAAACAAGACAGTTGGGTTTTGTGAGTTGTTTGGCATTAACAATTTCTCTTAAAATTAAAGAAATAAAGAAGAAAGGGAAAAGTATAAGAGGTAAAAGGAGAAAATCTATCCTTTTCATTCAAATTTTAAAGATTTATTTGAGAGAGAGAGGGAGGGAGAGAGAAAGAGAGAGCTAGCAGGGGCAGGGAAGAGGGAGAGGGAGAGAGAATCTCATGTAGACTCCCTACTGAGTGCAGATCCCAAAGCCTGACTTTGGGCTTGAACTCACAACCCTGAGATCATGACCTGAGCCAAAATCAAGAAGTCAGATGTTTAGCCAATGGAGCCACCTAGATGTCCCTGTGTTAAGATTTTAGTGTTTGGTATTTGAATCTAGTGTCTCCAGTGCAAAGCCAAATAGTGTCCTGAAACTTCATTCAAGTGGCTACTGGCTCTTAATTCAGATTTTAAATATGCAGAGTCCATAGAAGTTTAATTTTTCATCTGTATAGTTAATGCCATTAAATTGATACCAGCTATATCTTAGACAAAAATACAAACTTTAACACTTTCATTTGTAACAAAAGTAAAATGTACAAATTTTGACTTTATTACTTTGTAACATTTAATCATTCTATGTTCATCACCTCTAGCCTAGTAATTATACTTTTGGCATTCAATACTGAGAATGTGTTAATAAAAACTTAATGTAACTTAAAATAGCATAATATTTTATGCAACCTAAAATAACCACTAGTAGGAGATAGTTATGTAGCCAATGTTAGCTGTTGATAAAATATTATGCAGATATGAAAGGTTATACTTATAAAGCATTTTATAACATGAAAAACATCCTATAAAACTAAGTTTTTAAAGCTCTGTTCTGAATTACATATAAAGTATAAATACAACCAAGCCAAACCTCATGTGTAGAAAAATTACTGGAAAGAAATATTATTTCATTGTGTGTGGGTGCTACAGTTATGGGATTTTCTTTCCTTTTCATGTTTTTCCCCCTAAATTATCTTTATTGTAGTGCATATTCTAAGCTGCCATCATCTCCTGCCTGGACCATCACAAGAACCGCCCCTCCCAGGCAACCTCCCCATTTTCATTATAAATGTTTTTTTTCTTTATCCATATATTAGCCAAGAGTGATCTTCTTAAATAAGCTGGACCCTTCTTAAAGTAAGTTAGCTTTCTATTACAATTAGAGTACAATCCAAAATCTTTAACCTGTTGACAATAAACTGCTTGATCAGTCCTGCTATATAGGTCCTGTTTTATTTGGTACATTTTTAAAGGATTTCTCATTTCTCCTGAAATCCATCATTATCTTCCTGAAATAAAACTTACATCTTAAACAAACAAACAAACAAACAACAACAAAAAAAAACTTACATCTTATTTATGCTCTTCAGTTCAGTAAATCTCACTTAAATCACTGACTATGAATTATATTTCACACTCACAGCTTGGACAACTTGATAATTTCAGCAACTTTTACTAAGAGAACATGTGTATTTCACATTCTACCCATAGGTGCAAATAACACAAATAACCTAAAAATGCTGCTAGTAATAGACACTGAAGCAAGGGAGTATGAATGAATGATTGACAAGATGAATTCATATTAAGCAGCTTTTTCCTTACTGAATATATAGGAAGGGTGTGCTTTCAGTAGCAAAATCTGATTGTTCAAGAGAGATTAGATCATTTGCTCTAGGAAAAGAGAACTGCATTAACATTTATTGAGTTCCTACCTGTGGTAGATAATTAATATTTGTCATCTCACTTAAGACTGGAAGTGTTAGTAAATACCTGATGCAATGAAAACAAAGATTGCCAAATAGCAGTCTGAAATAAGCTTAATCTTCTTTTTTGTTCCAGTTCAGTGGATCTCCCCGAGTAGAAATTAAAAGAGCTAGATCAGTGTTGTCTAATAGAAAATTAATGCAAGCCACACAGGTAATTTTAAATTTTATAGTATCTATATTACAAAATTAAAAATGAAACAGGTGAAATTAATGTTAATAATGTATTTTATGTAACCTAATTTACTTAAAATATCAATATTTCAATATGTAATCAATATCAAATTATTAATGAGATATTTTACCTTTTTTGTACTAAGTCCCCAAATTCCACTGTGCATTTTGTATTTAGAACCATCCCAGTTTGAACTAGCCCATTTCAAGCACTCAACAGCCATCTCTGGCTAGGGGCCATCAGGCTGAATGGCATAGGATTCAATAATGATCCAAGAGGAGAAAATAAACAAATAACAGAGAGCCTAAGTTTAGTTTTCTGGGTGGCTTATGAGGCAAACCGTAAATACTTCTCTGGGATTGGTTGCCTTCAGTTTTTGAGACACCAAAGCTGGGAAGTCTGGATCTAAACAGTCTGAACTGGATCGTCCAAGATCCCAGACAAAGGTCAATCAGTATATGCGCTTGGTTGCACACCATTGAAACTTGGCAAAATTTCTTTTTGCCATCCAAACAAGTCTGCAATCCACCACAGATGAGAACAAGAGTCTTTTATTGTTTCATCAACCACATTGATCTTTAGTTAGGATGACATTATGATTGATTATTTAAACAGGGATACTTTTGAGAGAGAAAAGAGGTGCTCTTAATAATTACCTTGGGGCAACAGGCATAATAGGAGACTATCCCTGCTGGCAGATCAGGACACATGGTCACTTTACCTTAACTTCACATTTTCACCTCTCAGACAACCTGAGTTACTGCCAGTAGGTCTTCAGAATCTATGTAACTCTATAAAGAAGAGCCAGTTCCCGTAGGAGCCCTGCACACAAGGCCCTAAAGTCCCCCTATAGAATTCTAGATCTCATCCCAAGGATTGGCACCATAAAGGGGTCTTTTACTCACATGTCTAATAGCATTGCTTTGATGCAATTTGCAAGCTTCCTGTTTTGCAATATCCCACTCTGGATCTTGCTAAAATTGGGGGTTCAATGAGAAATGGCTGTTATCAGTTAAATGGAGCTTCTTGGCAGTGTCTCCCAAGGAAACTAGAGGACCAGTAAACAAAGCTGTGCGTGCGGGTAGCCAGGAGAGGGTGGATTTTGTGTGTGTGTGTGTGTGTGTGTGTGTGTGCGTGCGCACACGTATGTGTCTGTGTGTTTGGTGCTTTGCTTTGCTTTGCTTTTTTTTTCCTTTCATTTTCTCCTATATAAAAAAAAGAAATAGAACAATCAGCAATGACAGATGAAGGAAATATTCCACGCAAAGTAACAGATGGCTCAAAGCCACCTTCATTTCTGAGTGAGAGGGAGAAGGCCCATGGACCTGGAAAATTGAAGGTTTGGGAACTAATTTTGTTTGACTCTTTAATCCATTTCAAACATGGGCCCCAAAATGAAAGATTAAAGGATTTTACTTTTGCTGCTGAGTATATTCAGCTCAGAAGGGTAAAACACACAAAAATAAGATGTCTGCGAATGGAACAGCAGGAGATTGAACAGGAGAAACTTACTGTGATTAGTCTCATGGTAGTTGAACAAAACTCTCAAATTAGAATTTTGTTGTTGTTTACATTAAGACTAAAGTATTTTACACTCATTACCATATGAGGCTATGTTTTATGTAGAAACTACAGGCCAGATTACTCAGATCAAAAAGTCATAAAGGAAGATTTAGAGGTTGGTTAGGATAAGCATCATAGCAAAAGTAATGAAAAGCACAAAAGATTCAAGTTTATTCATTCGTTCATCAAATATTTATTGAGTGGCGGGCAGTGTTCTAGTTCAGGTTTGGGGATCAGCTGTGAACAAAGTGAAGTACTCTGTTCTCTACATTACAACAGCAAGAATTTGACAATAGAGAAGTAAACAAACAGTAAGATAATTTTGGATATCCGTAAACATGTGAAGAAAATGTAAAAGGGTGTTATTGGGAGAAAAATTAGTAGGATGAAATGGGGGTACTTTAACAGTATGGCCAGGGAAGACCTCTCTGAGAAGGTTGTATTTAACCTGAAACCTAAATGGTAAGAAGGAGCTTTCCAGATGGCAAGAGTAGTGCAAAGACAGCTTGACCTACTGCATGCTGGGTATCATTCTAGGTACTAGAGATGTAGTGCTCAATTTACAAATCAGGCTCAATTCTTGCCCTTCTAGAGCTTACCTTCTTATAGGGGTAGAAAATTAAGTTAGGGCTAAATAGAAGAACTTAACTAGAGGGTGGAAGGTGGTAGGTAGAAAAGTCAGTCACAGAAGGCAATAGGTAATGGCCCAGAGAAGGTTTCACTGGGAAGTTGACATTTGAGCAAGGACTTACTTAGGCAAGAAAATGAGCCCTGCAAATGTATGGAGGAAGGCAAATGTTCTAGACAGAGGAAACAGCCAGTGCTGTTTAGACCTTAGGCAAGAATCTGTGCAGCTTATTTGAGTAACAACAAGGAAGCCAATATAGCTAGAGTTTACCCCTGAAAAGGACAAGAGCAATTTTTACTTAATAGTTAATATCAGATGGATGCCTGGCACATGGAGAGAGTCTTTATCGCCCAGAACTATCATACCTCCTGTACAGGGAAGCTCTTTCTCTGACAGCGGAAGGCCTATATCTAGCTCTGGGGAGATAACACTCACTTTAAGTAACATCCTTTCATTGTCATATCTCCCTCACATTCCTCAAGTTCCACAGTTATTTCCAGACATTGTAAACTCTACAATTTAAAATGTGTATTCAGAGGTAGTTTGCTTCAATATTTTCTTTTTTATTTTTTTAAAGATTTTATTTATTTATTCATGAGAGACACACACACACACACACACAGAGGCAGAGACACAGGCCGAGGGATATAAGCAGGCTCCATGCAGGGAGCCTGACGTGGGACTCAATCCTGGGTCTCCAGGATCATGCCCTGGGCTGAAGGCGGCGCTAAACCGCTGAGCCACCCAGGCTACCCACTTCAGTATTTTCTAACTTGATTGTTGACAGGAAAGACTAAAGATTCCTTGGCCAAAATGCAAATCAAAACCACAATGAAATATCACCTCAATCTGTCAGAATGACGAAAGTTAACAACACAAGAAACAACAGGCGTTGGCAAGGTGGCAGAGAAAGGGGAACTCTCCTACATTGTTGATGGGAATGCAAACTGGTGCAGCCACTCTGGAGAAGAGTATGGGGGTTCCTCCAAAAGTTAAAAATGAAACTACCTACCCTACAATCCAGCAATTGCACTACTAGGTATTTACCCAGATGATTCAAAAATATTGATTCGAAGGGGTACATGCACCTCAATATTTATAGCAACATTATCAACAAAAGCCAAACTATGGAGAGAGCCCAAATGTCTATCAATTGATGAATGAATAAAGAAGATGAGGTGCATATACACAATGGAAAATTACTCAGCCATCCAAAAATGAAATCTTGCCATTTGCAGTGAGCTAGAGTGTTTTATGCTAAGCAAAACAAGTCAGTCATCGAAAGACAATTATCATATGATCTCACTCATATGTGGAATTTAAGAAACAAAACAGATGAAAATGTGGAAGGGGGGAAAGAAAAAAGAGAGAGGGAAACAAATCATAAGAGACTCTTAATGATTGAAAACAAACTAAAGGATTGCTGGAGAGGAGGTGGGGGAGATGGGCTAGATGGTTGATGGGCATTAAGGTGTGCACTTGCTGTGATGAGCACTGGGTGTTGGATGTAAGTGATGAATCACTGAATTCTACTCCTGAAACCAATATTGCGCTGTTAACTAAATAGAATTTAAATAAAAATTTGAAATAAAAAAAAAAGTTTCCCCAGCCAAAAATATCAAACTTCAGGATTTCATCAACTCTTAGTATGTTTTATAATCTTCAGTTTAAGGGCACCTTATAGATATCTTTCTGTTATTAATTTTTACTTTAATTCATTATGGGCAGAGAACATACTTTATATGATGTAGACTATTTTACAAATATTGAGATTTGTTTAATAGTGCTCAATGTGGTCGTAGTGATTGTTCACGTACTTTTGGAAAGAGTATGTATTATTCTGCTGTTGGGTAGAAATCCTACAAATGTCAATTATATCAGTTGGTTGTTCAATGTCCTATATTCTTAAAAATTTTCTATCTAGTTTTAGCCCACCAGTTAGTGAAGGAAGTATGTTGAAATACCCAATTATAATAGTGGATATGTTCATTTCTCCTTCAGTTCTCTTAGATATTTGCTTGTGTGTTTTGAAGCTTTATGACAGAGATAGACACATTTTTAATTGTTATTCCCTCTTAATTTGTTCATGATTATGAAATACACTATTTTATTGCAGATAATATTTCTTGAAATAAACCTTATCTGATGTTAATATAATTGGATTTGCTTTTTTGTCCAACCTAACAATCTCTGCCTTCCAACTAGATCATTTAAACAATTTGAATTTAACGTGACTTTTTATACAGTTTAATTTAAATCTACCACTTAGATATTTAATTTATATTTTTTGGTTGTTTGTTTTCTTTTACTCTTTTCCTGGTATTTTTTGGAATGAACACTTCTTGTGATTCCATGTTCCATCCACTAATGTCTTTTTAACTATACCTCTTTTTATATTTTTTAGCAATTATTCTTAGAGTTATCATATTCATTTCTAAATTATCACTGTCGACTTTTAAATAATAGAGTGCTTCTTAATGTATAGTATAAAAACCTTGCAATAGAGTATTTCCTCTTTCCATCTTCTGTGTTATTGCTATGGCCATTTTTTTCTTCTATATATTGTAAACACCACAATACACTGTTATTAATCAATGCTTTAGTCAATTATTCTTAAATAGAAAAAACATGAGAAAAATATTTCATATTTACCCACATAATAACATTTCTGACACTTTTCATTTTTTAATGGAGATCCAAATTTTCAACTAATACTAGTTCTTTTACTTCTCTTTCTTATATCATAGATCCTCTGGTACTGAAATCTCTCAACTTTTCCCTTAAAAAAAAAAGTCTTTATTTTCCCTTATTTTTCAAAGACTTTTTCCTAGGTATGAAAATCTAGTTGGACAGGTTTTTACATTTTTTTCTTTTGGTGTGTCTATCCATTGTCTACTACTGTCTATAGATACTAAAAAGAATTCTACTATAATTCTTATATCTGACCTTCTGTACATAATGTCTCTTTCCTCTTGCTGCTTTTAAGATTTTCTCTGGGGATCCCTGGGTGGGTCAGTGGTTTGGTGCCTGCCTTTGGCCCAGGGTGTGATCCTGGAGTCCCGGGATCAAGTCCCATGTCAGGCTTCCAGCATGGAGCCTGCTTCTCCCTCTGCCTGTGTCTCTGCCTCTCTCTCTCTCTCTCATGAATAAATTAAAAAAAAAAGATTTTCTCTGATTATTGATGTTCTGAAATTTAATAACAATATGACTTTGTGTGATCTTTTTTTATGTTTATTTCTTATAGTCACTGAGCTTCTTTTACCATCATATTATTTCTTAATTTCTCATATCTTACCTTTTTTTGAGTAATCAATATTTTTATTATTTTATTTCTCCCATTAGTTTGTTAATTATCATTCTAGTGATTAAAGATTACAATATGCACACTAAATTATTACTGTCTTCTTATTAAACTTATTACTAAACTATGTTACTTATAAAATTAGCATTTTTAACACTTCCCATAATAATGCAAAGAACTTAGAATACTTTAAACTCATTTACTCTCTACTGTCTTTTGTACTGTTGTCGTGTGTATTAATTCTGCATGTATTTTCAACCTCAGAAGATATCTTTATATTATTACTTTATTTTATTGTTTTATACAAGTCAATATATTTACTCACATATTCACCTTTCTGTGACTCTTCCTATCTTTGTGCACTTCTGTGATTTCATTTAAAATCAATTTTTTAACAAAAATCATTTTTCTTCTTCCTGAAAAATGATTTTAAATATTTGTTATTGTGTAGTTTTGCTGGTACTTAATTCTCCAAGTTTTTATTTATATGAAAACATCTTTATTTCCCTTCATTTCTGAATTATATTTTCATTCAATATAGTGTTCTGGGTTGCCAGTCTTCTATTTCAGCACTTTTTAGATGCTACCAAATCAT
Organism: Canis lupus baileyi; assembly: GCF_048164855.1. Taxonomy (NCBI): domain Eukaryota; kingdom Metazoa; phylum Chordata; class Mammalia; order Carnivora; family Canidae; genus Canis; species Canis lupus. Next base: position 54,615,913 of record NC_132854.1, on the reverse strand, counting down.
CTTCTGACTTCTGTTATTTTCTGTTGAGAAGCAATCAATTTGTAATTGTTACTTTGAAAATAATGTCTTTTTTTCCCCAGAGACTTTTAAATTATTTTAGCTTCTGCTTTTATTTACAGCAGTTTGACTACATTGTTTTTCAAATGGTTTTCTTTGTATTTAATAATTTTAGGGTTCTTTGAGATTTTTGAATGTGGGCTGATATGTTTCATCAGGTTTTGGAACTTCTCAGTCATGATCTCTTCAAATACTGCTCCTGTCCTATTTCTCTCTCCTCTATTTTTGTAAACCCTATCACAAATGTTAGCCTTTTGGTTTTTTTTTTCTTCTTCTTACTAGATTTTGGTACATATATACACCCTTATACACTCTCTGTATTTTTGGTCTTCTTTTCTCTCTGTGGTTTAATCTGAATTTTCCTTCACTTACCTATTTTCCAGTTCACTAATTCCTTCTTTTGCTTTAATTTTCTATTCAACCTATCTATTGGGTTATTAATCGAAGATACTTTCTTTTTTTTTTTCTAAGATACTTTCTTTTTCAATTGTACTTTCTATTGGATTCTTTAAGATTTCAGTTTCCTATTCTTCAGCCTATATCAGTTTTCTCAAAACTACTAATATCATTAATTTGAGGTCTCCTTCAAATAACTCCAATATCTTAATTGCTTATGGATCCATTTCTATTACTTTATTTATATCTTGTGATTTCCAGTTATTTGATCTCCAGGCATGCCCAGTAATTTTCAACTGAGTAATGAGTAATACCTATGAAAAATTGTAGAAGATCTTGTGGTATTATTTTTCCACAAAATGTTGACTTTTCTTCTGGCAGGCAATTAGAGTAGGAGCATGTAACTGTGATTCAAGGGGCTATTGGGAGAAATCAGGTTGAATTTCAATAGTTTGTGAGGGTTTGTCTGTTTCCAGTTTGCCTTTACTTTTCACATGTAGTTCTTCATGGGTCCCAGCTAAGAGTCGAATGTTTACCATTGCCGCTCATCCTTGGTTGGGATGCGAACTCTCATTTGTATCTCCCCATGATATCAACAAAAGTTTGCGAGGCTATAAACCTCTTTTGTGCATCATTATGTTTGTCGTCTAATCTTTTCAGCTTTGCAATGGCAGCATGTTTCTAGGGGAAAAGCAACAGAAAATGTTAAACTGTCTCATTGCATTTCTTCCTTTTCTGAAAATTTATCCCCTACTCCTTTCCCCCTTCATAGTTCTTTAGTGCCTTCACATTGCTACATTTTAGCATTTGTCTGGGTTTCACTGAGGTTATCAGAGTGAGAGTTGATTTGGTAGAAGCTATTCTGATTCTCAAGTATGTAGATTAATGTAGTTTAAATTTTTTCCACTTCTAAATATCATTTTGATGAAAAAAATATTTAGGTATCAAATAATCATTATATTTCTGCCAAGTAAAATAACAACGTGAGGTAATAGGACACTTATTACTTGACAACCACATTTTTAAAGGATGACTACATTGTGATTATGCTGGAGACCGAGGGATAGGAGGAAAGAAAGAAACCATGAGATCATATTACCAGAAAGATGTTATTTGAAACCAAAGGAAAAGACACTGGAAAACAAGTTCTGCAATGTCAGTGTGGGTGGATGTAGGAGGACGAGAACCATTAATAGCCTATTTATTTTTAGAATATCTTTTTCATTCTAAAAATATTATCATTTATCAGGTAGCACTATGATCTTTCAATGTAATTTGATAAAAGATGTTGATTGAAAGGTGATATTAATTATTCTGTATCTACTGAAATTTTGAAAATAAGATGGCAGAACTAAGTGTCCCCCTTTCCTCAGCTATTAAAAATCCAACTGCATCAGTTAAATTAGAGACAGCATCACATGGTAGCATTTGTGGAAAAGTGTTATTCTGGGCCCAATCTATTGTAAAAGCAGTTATGGAAATGAGCAAATGAGGGAAAAAATTAACAAACACAACTTCCAGACCATTTATTTGGGTTATCAACATCCAGCAAACTATTGACCTGCCCTCACAGAACAAAAAGGCGCAACCACTGGAGAGTGATGTTACAGTTCACCAAACAGGTGAAAGGTGAAGTGTATGAAAGAAATCCAGAAAGAGAGTAGAGGAATGAGAAGGGATCGTAGAGTCACAATATCAAGGTTCAAATTCCTGGTTTTGTCACTTCTTAACTATGTGGTCTTAGTCATGTTGCCTGAGTTTCTGATTTTTTTTGTTTGTAAAATGAGGATCATGATACCCACTTGCAATGCTGTTACACAGGTTAAAAATATCCTAGCAATGGGTACCTGGGTGGCTTAATCGGTTAAGAATCTGCCTTTGGCTCATGTTGTGATCCCTTCCCCCATGCTCTCTCTTGTGCCATCTCTCTCTCAAATAAATAAATAAAATATTTTATCTTTTTTGTATATTTTTATTGGAGTTAGATTTGCCAACATATAGTATAGCACCCAGTGCTCATCCCATTAAGTGCCCCCCTCAGTGTCTGTCACCCAGTCACGCCATCCCCCTGCCCAACTCCCCTCCCACTACCCCCTGTTTGTTTCCCAGAATTAGGAGTCTCTCATGTTTTGTCACCCTCTCTGATTTTTCCCACTCATTTTTCTCTCCTTTCCCCTATAACCTCTCTACCTAGCAAAATGACAGACATAAATAGGGTCTCAGTAAGTCATTGGTATTTTTGTGATCTCTTTCTCAAAATCACCAGGATAATAATGTCTATTTAGTTTACTTATTGTCGTATAATCTTTACGTGCAAGACAATTTGCCTTAGAGGTGCCTTCTGAATGAACTTTCAATTTTTATATTAAAAGAGTTGGGGATCCCTGGGTGGCGCAGCGGTTTAGCGCCTGCCTTTGGCCCAGGACGCGATCCTGGAGACCCGGGATCGAGTCCCACGTCAGGCTCCCGGTGCATGGAGCCTGCTTCTCCCTCTGCCTGTGTCTCTGCCTCTCTCTCTCTCTCTCTCTCTCTCTCTCTGTGTGTGACTATTATAAATAAATAAAAAAAAAATTAAAAAGAGTTGTGCAAAATTTGCAAAAGGTTAGGTGATGATTTCATTAAAAGAGTTCATAATCATTATCCCAGGAGCTATTAGTAATTTCTCATGGAGAAAAGAAACAAATACCATAAGGTCGGGAAAAAAAGGAAATCAAACAAATGCTTTTGTAATTATGATTTGTATTACATTTATCATTTGAATACAATGAGATTTCAATACAGGCTTCCTTGTCCTCAGTGATTGGAAACACAATATTAATTTGTGGCACAATGACCTCAACACTGATCAGTGTACTCTTTCTGTACCACAACTTTGATGATTGTTCATAAACAAGAACATCTACTTCATTGATCTCACCATTGCTGTTCATCACCTTGTTCATGTTCATGTACATGTCCTCAACTTACCGTCTCACTAGGTTGAAGATCCCTGATCCATAATTATAACCACTCTATCTCCCACTTAATTTTCTCACTCCTTCCCCTTCCATTATGAAAGCACTGCAAAACATCCACTTTCTCACTGTGACTCATTCCTCTTTATAGAAAAACTTGCATGCTGTATGTTGTCCTCCCTATGTTCCCTCTGCACTCTTTCTCTCTTAAGCCCACCCCAGCCAATCAGACTTGTGCATACCATTCCTCTCAAATTGTCCTTATCAAAGGCAGCAAATCCAGTAGTCAACACCACATCTCCCCCTCACTCAGCAGCATTTGATGCTGATGATAATTCCCTACTTTTTAAAAAACTTTAATTGGCTACAGGAACACATAATCGTCTACTTTGTCTCAGACTTCACAGGTTGTTACTCCTCTGAAACTCCTCCTCCTCTTCTTCTCCTTTTCTTGATTTTGCAGTCCACTGGGGCAACTTCTCTGACTCCTCTTTATCCACATTCTCTCTCTTGATCATCTTGTCCAGACTGTGGCTTTAAATAGTATCTGCCTATTTCATCAAGTCTGAGATTCTGTGATAGGCTGAATCGTGGCTCTCAAAGATATCCAGGCCCAAATCCTTGGTTTCCATAAATATTACTTTATATGGCAGAAAGGGTTTTGCAAATGTGATTAAGGTTTGAATCTTCATATGGGAAGGTGGATCAGGGTATTCAGGTGGGCCCTAAATGTAATTAATCACTAGTGTCCTCATAGGAGTGAGGCAAAGGGAGATTTGACTACAGAGATAGAAGGTGATGTGATGACAGAGGGAGATGCTATGCTGCTGGCTTTGAAGATGGAGGAGAGGGCCGCAAGCTGATGAATGCAAGGACTGCAGCTCTCAGAGCTGGAAAATGCAAGGAAATGAATTTTCCCCTAGAGTCTCTGAAGGAATGAGGCTTTCATTTCAACCCAGCAAGATCATTGGACTTCTGGCCCTCAGAACTCTACAGAGTAGAAACTTATGTGGTTTTAATCCATCAAGTTGTTTGGTTTGTTTTTAATTTTATTTATTTATTCATGAGAGACACACACAGAGAGACAGAGACTTAGGTAGAGGGAGAAGCAGGCTCCCTGTGGGTAGCCTGATGTGGGACTTGATCCCAGGATTTTGGGATCACAACCTGAGCCAAGGTAGACGCTCAACCACTGAGCCACCCAGGCACCCCAAACCCTCAAGTTTATGACAATTTCCTACAGCAGCCTTAGGGAACTAATGCCGTTACAATTTTTTCTTTGCATTTTAATTTCTTTGAGATCAGGATGCACGTAACAATCATGCACCATGCAGGAGAACTGCTGTCAGCCAGACAGAAGTTGTGACCTAGTTCGAACATTTGGTAGTGCTAAGTATGTTTACATTGTTGTGCAACCAATCTCCAGAGCTCTTTTCATCTTGCAAAACTGAATCTGTGTATTTATTAAACAACAACAACCTGTTCTCTCCTCCCAGCCCCTGGCAACTGCCCCTCTACTTTCTATCTCTATGAACTTGACCTCATGTAAGGGGAATCACACTGTATTTGTCTTCTCATGAGTGGCTTGTTTCACTTAGTATAATATCATCAAGTTTCATCCATGTGGTAGCATGTTCCTAAGTTTCCTTTCTCTTTAAGACTAATAATTCATTGCAGATATACCATATTTTGCTTATAATGTATTTACCACATTTTGTTTGTACATTGGTCTATCAATGGACATTTGGTTTGCTCTCCCTATGGCTTTTCATCATGCTTGGGATAAAATTGGAAGTCCTTATGATGGCTTACAAGGCCCTCTATGATCTGGCCCTTAGCCATCTCCTTGGCCTCATTGCCTATTGAGCTTCTCCTCACTATACTCCAGCCACCCCAGTCTCCATCACACCCATGCTGTTTCCTCTTTTCTCAAGACTCCTCTGTGCATAGACCACATGGCTCCTCCCTCTCTTCCCTAGGGCCCCCCTCAAATGTCCCTTCTGAGAGATGATACCCTGACCACCTCATCTGACACAGTGCTGCTTCTCCCTGCCCTGCCATTGTGTTGTGCTGACTCATGTTCCTCCATACCTCTTACTGCCTGACATTATTTGTGTTTTTATGAGTTTATTTATGGCCTGTCTCCCAACGAGAATAATATACCAAGAGGGCAGGGATTTCGTGTCATTAAATGTTGACTCCTGAGTGCCTAAAATAGGAAATAGCACATACTAGAAATTCAATAAATGTCCTAGCATATTGAATGAAATAAAAGAGATCAGCTTCAGCGATTCATTTTCAGAGTCTTTTAAATTTTTCAATGAAAAGACTTTATTTCTTGGGGTACCTGGGTAGCTCAGTCGGTTAAGCATCTGACTTTTGATTTTAGCTCAGGTCATGATCTCAGGGTCATGAGATCAAGCCCCACAATGGACTTGGCAGTGGGCATAGAGCCTGCTTAAGGTTCTCTCTCTCCCTTTTCCTCTGACCCTTCCCTCCCAAAAAAGACATGACTTAAAAAAAAAAAAAAAAAGACATGACTTATTTCTTAAAAGAGGCTTAAGCTTTCCAAAAAGAAATGCACAAACAGTACAGAGTGTTCCAATATACCCCTTCTAGTTTCCACTGTGATTAACATTTTGCTTTACTGTGATGTGTGTGTTGCAGTTGACAAACAAATATTAATACATTAGTATTAACTAAACTTCATGGCTCACATTAGGGTTCAGTCTTTGTATTATACATTCTATGGATTTTGACAAATGCATAGTGTCATGTATCTACCATTGTGGTATCACACGGAATAGTTTCACTCCCCTAAAATTTTCGTGTTCTCCACCTTTTCACCTCTCTTTCCTTCTCCCCAGCCTCTGACAGTGCCTGGAGTGTTTTAATTTTATATGACTAGGTGACTAGACACTTCCCAGGACAGATATTAGAAGTCCATGTGTGAGTTTTCTGCTGCTCCAACACACTGTCTTCAGGCTGAATGTTCTTGCCTTTCAAAGCTATTAAGGAACCACAACACATTTCTTGGGTTAAAAAAAGAAAGGAAGGAAAAAAAAAAAAAACACTTCACCTAATAATGTTCCATCTTGTTCTCCTTTCTGAAAGATTGGTTGGTTCCTAATTATCACCCAGCTGTGGTCCCAGAGGCTGACGTCTGAAAGCTGTGATGAATAGGGAGACTCACCGGGAAATCATTTCTCACATAGATTCATTTCCTCCTCCTAGGACTCTCCCCACTCCCACTTTTTTTTTCTCATCTTCATTTTCTAACAAGTTGGAGTTATTGAGATTTCTAAATCTGTTTTTATGCAATGTCACTTTAATTAAGAAACAGACACAAGCAAATTGATTTTTCCAGTCAGTTATGGGTGGAAGCTGTGCCTGAAAGTTTCCAAATCAACCAAGGCTCTACTATGGGTATTGGGGGTGGGGGTAGGGAATACGGAGAGCCATCAAAGGCCAGGGTGTCTTTCTGTGGGGATAGAGACAGAGGAACCGCTAAGTGAACGACTTGTCTTTCCTGATAAGGAGAGAGTCTCTATCCTATTTACTACCTGTGAAGATGACTGAAATGTGGCAAGGGGGAATAAGGCTTTGTGGTCTTCAGCTTGGCTCCTGGAGGTTCTTCCTTCCTTTACTCTGATCACTAGCACTGGACCATTTCATTAGCCTTCAGTACGAGGCTCTGTCCCGGGAGAAACTTGCCAGTTATAAAATCACAGCTTTGCTAAATGCAGAGAAGTCTCCTGAGTGCTAAAGAAGAAGACAATGTATTCAAGAGAGGAAATTATTTATGTTCGTTGTATAAATCAAGTTCTTAAGAATGGTTTGTTTCCCCAAATTGCTTGCCATCTCCTCAGCACATAATTCGTTCATTCACACATGTTTTCCATGTGCTCACCCGATGTCAGTGCTCCCTTTTCTTTCCATTTCTTTCTTTCTTCCTCTTCTCCCTTGGTGACATCTTCTCTGTGGCCCCAGGGAGCAACTCCTTGTTCAATCTCCCCTTCATTCCTTACGTAACACTTTTTGCTCCCCTATTAAGTGAGAAGTTCTTTCTTAAAGGCAAGAAGTTCATCTAGTGCTCCACAATCCATAGTTAGGAGCTCTGGAAATTATTGATTGCAAGAATGAGCTTAGATCTTTCAACTAGAGTGTAGCCGGAATCCTGGGTTGGGTGCAAGTCATGGGGACCCTGTGGCCACTCCAGGATGTCTGGAGGATAGGTGGAACCGGGTCACTGCAGGCTGTTTTCATGAGGACAGAGAATCTCTGGGGAAAGAATCAGTACTACAAGACTCTTTCCTGGAAAGCCCTAATCTCTCCTGCCTCCAGGCCTCTCTACACATGCTCCGCACATGTTCTGCCTGAAATTCCTCCTCCACCTCTGTGCCGAGCTAATTTCATTTATGTTACAGAGCTGAGTTTAAATCTCATTTCCTTAGGAAGCCTTTGCTAGCCACCCAGACTGTCAGCTTTCCTCGTCTTCACTCTCAAAGCCTGGGGATTCCTGCATCAGTGCCTAAATCATGCTTAGGTATTGTCCGGTGTCTGTCCTGCTCGCTCGTAAATTTCGTAAGGTCAGGATGTCCCTGTTTTGTTTACTGTTTTACTCCAGAATCTGGCTCAGTTCCTGTGCACAACAGTGACTCAAAAATATTTGTCAAATAAACAAATGAGTATATGCAAATGCTCCACTTCAGTGACTCATAAGCACATCAAACTGAATATGTTACAGGCTGCTGATTCTTTTTCTCAAGTCTGTTCTTCATCTTCCTCATTTTAAAAAACGCATCCATATTTATCCAGTTGCTTAGCCCAGAAACTTGGTGGTTGGTCTTCATTCTTCTTCTCTTTTACCACACCTCCACATTTAACACATCCGCAAATCCTTCCAGAATACCTCTTCCGTTTACTTCTCCAGTGTTACTGTCCTCCTTCAAGTCACCATCATCTCTCACCTGGATGACTGCAAATCACGGCCTGTCTGCTCTGCCTGCTGGCACTCTGTTCCCTTCTACTTGCTATTTAAACTGCTAAATGACTAATTCCCCCACAGAGCAGTCAAGATGATCTTTGCAAAATGTAAAGAAAACTATCGCATTTTTCTGTTCTTTAATGCCTATCCCACTACAACCCACAAACCCAAACATAGCCCGACCATTCCCCTCTGCTCCAATCCCACCTTTTGCTACTCTGCCTCTCTCACTCAGCTCTAGCCATGCTTGCTCCAAGCTTGTTTTAGGTCATTGAATGTACCTTACTTCTTTCTTCCTTATGGTCTTTTCAATTCCCTTTGCCTGGAAAACTCTTCGCTCACCTCCTTGTTTCCTTCTCATCCTTTGGGTTCAAGTTACATGTCATTTCCTGAATGAGGTTTTCTGACAACTTCATCAACTCTTGTTCCTTATTACAATGTCTCAACTATTTCCTTCTTAGCATTTCATATCAATAGCTTTTCATTTATGAATTTGTCATAATGCTTGTTTTGCATGTAATTGTGTACCATAAGCCATGTGCTCAGCATATAATAGAGGTTCAATAAACATTTGTTGACTGAAAGAGCATGAACAAAGCTCAAGGGCAGTGGCATGGGGATAGAGTAGAAGGGCAATTATGAGGAAGATGCAGGATCTGCAATGGCCCAGATATCACTTTCCTCTGCCTTGGCCACCATTAGCCTTGGTGTAGACATCTGCAACAATCAGCCTTCCTGTGGTTCAGTGGAGGCTAACCTCTCACCTAAAGCACAGGAGAGATAGATGCAGCATCACTGAAGGCTAGACATACTGCAGTCCCATCAGGGTCAAGAAGTTTAGTTGTTTGAACCCTTGGGTGGTGCCATATGGAAAGAAATTGGGCCTTGCTAGGACCAATAGGGAAGAATTTCAGGGGGCTAAAGATTCTACAGAGTGAGTGAGGGTAGAGCTAGAAAAAATGCCATTTTGTGAGCACTGTGGCCAATCACATAGAAGTTTTGATTCTTTGAAGCCTTGTCTCTCAATCAGTAATTTATTTGGGGTTTGATTTTTATCTTCAAGACACTTAGCATAAGTAGCATTAATAATCACTGACATTGATAGTGATGGAAGATGAGGTCTCAGGGAGTTGAACAAAACCTCAGTCCCACTGGTAGGAGTGCTTGCAATTTTATGAAGTCACTCTGGAAGTACATTAAAAAGCAGACACAAAAGGTCTTTGAGCCATGTTCCAGCTGCTGTAGAAACCCTTCAGGTATTTATGTCAATGAGTACATTAACAGTCTTAATAGGTCACAGGTGGCTGCATTTTATTTTTTAAAGCATTCTTACAAGGCGATCCAATTTAAGTATACATTCGGGCCAAATTCTCATCCTTTTATGGCTCTGTGGGGACATGAATTCATTAGTGAAAGGCATAGAGTTCTTTAAAAGGAAGAATTGTCTACCAGTTAGTGAGCTGGCCTAAAATATTAGGAACTCTATATCCTGTTTCCACTCCATTTGTTGTCGCATTATTTCCTTCAATGTGAGCTAGTTTTCCTCAGGGCTGATGTTTCTTGTTGTCCTGCCCAATATGGGTTTTACATCAGGAAGGTGAGATCACAGCAAACCAACATGAACTAGTCTTTCTCAATATCCAGCTTCTTCAGGCTTCCTCTCCCTCTGTAAATGAGGCTACATAAACCCAGTTTCAGGCTCACCCATTCCCCAGTGAGATGTTCCAGAACACACCCTGGATCTCTGCACAGCGTCATATGTGCTGCCAGTCCAGCTCTGACCTTCTGCAGAGGCCTTTCTGTCTAGAACTAGTCTCCACCTCTTGGGCCAGTTCTAAGAAATGGATTTCTCCCTCTTCCCTATGCCCAAGTTTCTGCACTGGAAACCTGTTGCTACCATTGTCTCTCTTTATCTAGTTTACTTTTTTTTTTCTTAAAAAATCATTTAGTGGTAAAATATGCCTAACATGAAATTTCCCATTTTAACCATTTTGAAGAGAACAATCCATTCACATTGTAAATTCATTTATATTGTTGTAGAAACATCACTACTATCCTTCTCCAGAACTTGTTCATCATCCCAAACTGAAACTCTGTACCCATGAAACATTAATTCCCCATTCTTCTACTCTTGTGGCCCCTAGTAACCCCCCTTTGACTTTCTGGTCAGTGTCTCTCATACTGAACCTTGCCTCAATCTTGCCTCATCTCTTCATTTCATAGCCACAAGGACTACTCAGAAACTAGAATGTTATTTTTGAACTTTGATATCAGAGATGAATCCTGCTATTTGCTAACAAAATTTTTATATTTTCTGCCTGTGTGGACTTCTGAGTATCCCTTCCTACTCAGTCTTCCCTGCCTTTCTCTGCTGGTCTCTCAGGTTCCCTACTATTTTGCTTTGAGTTCCTTACCCTTTGACACACTCTTCCTACTTCCAATCTTCCTTTCTCCACGTCATGTGACTTATTTCCATACTCTCTGAAGGAGTGCTCTATCTGCCAGACTACACTTCTCAGCACCTGTAGCAGGATGCTTTCCCTACCATCTTTGTTCTAAATCTACGTCCCTCCCAGCATATTCTTCCAAGGTTACCTGGCAGCCTCTTAAGGCAACAGAACATTTCTATTCAGTGATGGTCACATGGAGACAAAACCACTGGCTGTGAAAACTCTTGTATATAAAGTTCTATGTCCTTTTGGAGGACATAGATTCAAGTTCAGAATTAGTGGGAAACAGCAATGAGAATTGACAAAGTACTGCACAAGGAGAAGAGTTAGCACTCAGGCAACACAAATGAAATGAGTTTTAATGTACTGGAATGATCCAATATGAAATCTCATTTTCTATATAGATTTAAAAGACTGACTTCAAATGTCATTAACTCCATTTCCCTAGGCCCTTTACACCAACTGTGTGGAATGTGAATCTCTTTGCCATACCCCTCAAAAGGACAAGAACTAACTACACCTCCTAGTGTCCCATTGTGTCAGAACAGGTTAGAATACTAAAGTCTAAGATCCTATTCTGAAGAAAAGCCTGCTCTTCCAATGTAGAGTATTATTCCTCTCTTCTATTAAAGATTGAATCCACTAAAGAATTAGTTTCTATACCATTTTAATAGTAGGTATTTTTAGAGGTCAGTGAAATATTACTGTGAGATTGAAAATAATGACCCAATTCCTCATCTCCTTCAAGAGAAATGACACATATTAAGACCTATCTCCCTGAGAAGACAGATGAAGTAGAATTAGATATTCATAATAGCTCCGTGAAATCTCAAGTACTTCATTTTTCAGTGAACCTTTAAAAATAGTTCAGAGGGCCTATTTAAAATAGCATTTGGGTCGTCTATAACAGTCTAATACTCTTTGCTGTGTGTTACTCCTGGTCAGGACCAAGGCAAAACAGGGACAGGGACAGGGACCAGGGTCTCACCATGAGGCAGGTAAGTAAAATGTTTAAAGCAGAATTTTCAGCTAGAAGATGAATAGGTCTGAAGATCTAATGTAAAACATGGTAACAATAGTTGATAACACGTTCGCTAAGAGAGTAGAACTTAAATATTATCACACACAAAAAAGATAATTTTTAAAAAAGTCTGAATTACAGTGTGGAAACAACTGAAGACAGAAGAGCAACTTCTCATCAGCTGAGCAGGAATCAGAGATGTAAAAGTTGATCAGTGATTAGACTCAAATAGGAAGCAGAGACAGTGAAAGCATTTGCAGGGCAAATAGAAAATAAATGACTGAAATTGAGATTTGGTGATGCTCAGAAGAATTTCCTAGTTCTTTGTACCAGTGGCCAAAGCCCACTTTTGGTGCTTTCACTCAATAGGTGACATCTTGTTCTAGATGGCTGCTATCTGCTGACATGTGCCAAAGAACAGGACCAAGGCTTTTTCAAGACACATTTAGTGGTAGAAAGGGTGTTAGATTTTAATTTGCAAGAGCAGGTTTAAATTCCAATTCCATTACTTTTTAAATATGTATTTGGAGCAAATCACTTACTATCTCTGACCCTGTTTCTTTCTCTAGATGATAACAACTAAACTCATTTTACAGAGTCCTTTTGGGTATCTAAATGAGTTAAGGAGGCTTTGAGCATTGGAAAGCATTGTATAGTTATAAAGGCTAGATTTTCCTAAAAGAAACAAGTCTTGCAGGCTCTAAAAAGAAAAATCCGGCTCTTTGTTCCATAAAAGAGTCAGCTGTATACAGAAAACAAGGTTGAGAGAATTTGTATTTTCCTCTTCAGTTTTGTTCAAGAGTTCCAAGTCATGTTTTCTCAGCTGTTAATAATGAATATTTCTGCCAAATATGTAACAGTGATAATACTAACTCTAAACCTTTTCTGGCTGCCACTTTAGCACTAAGCCAACACAGAGCCAATGGTACACATTTTTTCTGGAATGTATCTGTGTGATATCAGTTAATTTTATCCCAGACTTTCTATATAGATCTTCTCTGATCAGTCTGGTTGTACTGCAGAAAAGAGAAAGAATTTTCATCTTTTTAGGAAACTTTATTTTTTAGGACAGGTTTAGACTTATAGGACACTTGTAAAGGTAGTTCAGAGGGTTCCCCTATATTCCACACCCAGTTGCCTCTGTCATTAACTTCTTTTTTTTTAAATTTTTTTTTAATTTTATTTATTTATGATAGTCACAGAGAGAGACAGAGAGAGAGAGGCAGAGACATAGGCAGAGGGAGAAGCAGGCTCCATGCAGGGAGCCTGACATGGGATTCGATCCCGGGTCTCCAGGATCGTGCCCTGGGCCAAAGGCAGGCGCTAAACCGCTGCGCCACCCAGGGATCCCTGTCATTAACTTCTTACATATTTTTTTACAATTAATGAGCCAATATTGAAACATTATTATTAAATGAAGTCTAGAATTTAGTTCACTTTCCTTCGTTTTTACCTAATGTCCTTTTTATGTTCCAGGATACCACATTACATTTACTCATTATGTCTCCTTAGGCCTCTTTTAGCTGTGAGTTTTTCAGATTGTCCTTGGTTTTGGTGACCTTGACAGTTTTGAGGAATACCGGTCAGATCCTTTGTAAGATGGGCTTTAGTTAGAATTTGTCTGATTTTTCTCATGGTGAGACTGGGTTTTAAAGAGAAAGACCATAAAGTACCATTTTCATCATATCATATTAGGGTGCATTCTATCAACATGACTTATCACTGCTGCTGTTCACCTTGATCACCTGAATGATGTACTGTTTGTTAGGCTTCTGTACTAGGAAGTTATTATTTTTATTCCTCCTTTTCACATTGCACTTTTCTGAAGGAAGGCACTGTGCAAGGACTATATGACCACTCTTAAGGAATGAGGAGTTATGCCCCACTTCCTTTAGGATGTAGTATCTACATAAATTATTTGGGATTCTTATGTGGGATATTATTTCTTCTCCATCCTAATTGTTATTTATTCAATTATTTATATCATTTGGACACATGGACATTTATTTCATACTTTGGATTATAATCCAATACTACTTTGAGTTCTTGCCCAAGTTGTTCCAACTTTGGACACTAGGAACTCTTTCAGTTGGCTCCTGTATCTCTTTGTATTATCTTCCTCATTATGGGATTTTGTTTACTTTGTTTTTCCAGTTTTTGAGCACTTCCTGGAACTATAAGATGCTCCATGCTAATTTCCTGTCTCAGCCCTAGAATCTGCCATTTCCCCCAAGGAGTCCTGGCTCCTCTTATTGGAGAATGATATTTAAGAAACCAAGATCTGGGTGGTAGGTGTGTTTGCTGCTATGGAGTGTTGATGCTTCTGGGACCTCCCAGCTGATAGAGCAAGGGGATATATGTATATGTATGAACCCATGTATTTCACATATCTAAAAATATTTTGATGTGTAATCATCTTTATCTATATTAAGCTAAACATGGGTTCATATTGATATCTCCAACCCTAATCCATTATTGCATGGATCACGTGGCTCTCTTCTCTTGCTTATTTGTAAACTTCTACTCTAACAGTGAGAAACTTGGCTCTCGCCATCCGCTATCCATTTACTTGATTGTTCAATTCCAGTATACGTGTATAGTAATTTCAGAATTATTTAGCCACACCCTTATGGGGAAAAAACTTTGTCAAGTAGAGTACAGTGCTGACGCACAGTTTTTTTTTGCCTTTAATTCTTATGAATTCCAGTCATTCCCTAAATTACTTAAGTCAGCACCTTTTCCCCACCTCCCTTAGTGAGGTTGTTCCATACACTGTAGCACAGTTCAGTTCTCTTGTGATAGGCTACATTCCTCCCCAGTATCCCTTGACATTCTAAATAGTTTCTTAAACTAGTAAACTAAGTTTTGCTCTTGTGTTATAAACTTCAAAATACATATAGTGCTATATCCACAATTATAGCATCATACAGAATAGTTTCACCATCCTAAAATATCCCTGGTACTTCACATATCAACACTACCCCCCACCACACCCCTGAACCCTTGGTGACTACTGACCTTTTACTGTCTCTATAATGTTGCCTCTTCCAGAATGTTACATCGTTGGAATTTTATGGTATATAGCACTTTCAGACTGGCTGTTTTTATAAAGCCACATGCATTTCAGACACATCCATGTCTTTTTGTGCTTTGTTGGCACATTTCTTATTATGGCTGAATAATATTCCTCTGTATTGATGTACAATAGTTTGTTTATCCATTCACCTACTGAGGAATATCTTGGTTGTTTCCAGGTTTGGGTGATTATGAGAAAAGATGCTATAAGATTTCAGAAACAATCCAGTTTTAGCACATTTCCATCAATAGAAAAAGTTTCATTCAACTACTGGCAGTCAATCTCTGCTCTCTCCCTAATCCCAGGCAGTATTGTCTTTTTCAGAAATTATTTATAAATGTAATCATCATGGTCTAATATGTCTGGCTTTTTTCATTTAGCATTATGTTTTTGATGTTCAGCTGTGTTGCTGCATGTCAGTAATCCATTTCTTTTTATTATTGTGCAATATTCCATTGTCAGGATTTACTGTTTTTTATAGATTCATCAGTTGATGTACATTGCCTTTTGCGGCTTTTGTGAGTAATACTACTATGACCATTCACATGCAAGTTTATGTGGACATAAAACTCATGTGGACATATGTTCTTATTTCTCTTGGGTAGGTAATTAGGAGTGTAATTGCTGGCTGTTTGGTAAGTTTATATTTAACTCTTTAAGAAACTAACAGTTGCCCAAAGTAGTCACACCATTTTGTTTCTACCTGCAACATATGAGGGTTCTCCTTCCTCTCCACCCTTACCAACACTCAGAATTTTCAGTCTTGAGTTGAGACACTCTAGTGGATATGAGGTGGTATCTTGTGGTTTCAATTTGCATTCCTTAATGACTAATGACATTAAGCATATTTTCATGTTTATTAGCCACTTGTGTATCTTTGGAGAAATGTATATTCAAATCGTTTGCTCATATTTTTTTCTTTCCAGTTTGCTCATTTTGAAGGGAGTTATTTGTCTTCTTAATGAATTGTAAAAGTTATTTATTCTATATGAAAGTCCGCTATCTGATAATGTTTTGTAAGTATTTTCTCCCAATCTCTGTCTTGTCTTTTTATTTTCTTAGTGATATTTTGAGAAGACCAAAAATGTTTTATTTTGATGAAGTCCAATTTATCAATTTTTTAATGGATGTGCTTCTGATGTCATATCCAAGAAATATTTACTAGCCCAAAATTACAAACATTTTTCTCTTATGTATTCTTTGAGACATAGTTTCAGCTCTTACATTCACATCTATAACTGATTTAAAGTTTGGGGAGGTGTTTTTTGGCGAGGGGAGTGTTTTGTTTTGTTTTTTATTTTTTTGCAAATAGATGGAGCCCCATTTATTGAAAAATTATCTCTCTCCATTGAATTACCTTGGTACATTTGTTGAAAATAAAATGATCATATATATGTAGGATTTATTTCTGTACTATTCTGCACTGTTGATCTTTATGTCTATCATTATGCCAGTATCACACTGTCTTACCAACTATTACTTTGTGTTGACTTTTGAAATCAGGCTGTGTGAGTCAACTTTGTTCCTTTTTCTTAAAATTGTTTTGAATATTCTATGTTGTTTGTATTTACATACGCATCCTAAGATCAACTTATTGATTTTTTTAGCTTATTGATATTTAATAAAGGAGGCCAGCTGAGATTTTGGCAGGGACTACTTTAAATTTCCAGACCAGTTAGGAAAAAATCAACATCTTATCAATGTCAAATTTTATGATCCATGAACATAATATATTTCTCACTTATTTAGGCCTTCTTTCATTTTGTTCAGTAATATAATGTAATTTTCAATGTATAGAACAGTATTACTTTTAAAACTTATTCCTAAGTATTTTCTTTTTTTATGTTACTGTGAATGGCATTTTTAAATTACATTTTTAGATTGCTTGTTGCTAATATATAGGAATACAATGCTGTTTGTTATTCATTTTGTATCCTAGACCTTGCTAAGCTCTATTAATAGTTTTATTAGTCTTTTTCTTAGAGTCCTTAGACTTTTCTGCACAAAAGATCATTTCATCTATAACTAAAATTTTTTATTTCTTCCTTTCTAATCTATATGCATTTAGTTTCTTTTCCTTGCCTTAACTCACTGGCTAGAACCTCCCATACAATAAATTTCTCCAATCTAAGGAAGAAAGAATTTAGTTTGTCACCAGTAAGTGTGATATGAACTTCAAGTTTTTTATAGATTCCCTTTATTAAGTTAAGGAATTTCTCTTTCCTTCCTAGTTTACTGGGAGTTTTTTTGTTTTTGTTTTTTTTAACATGAATGGGTGTTGGTTTTTTTTCTTTTACCATTTTTTTCTTTCTCTATTGAGTCGGGTTGTGCCCTTTATCCTCTTAATATTGTGTATTACATTGAATGATTTTTCAACTTTACTCTTGCAAATCCCACTTTTTCATTGTTTATAATATTTTCCACACATTGATGAATTTGATTTGCCAATGTTCTGCTAAGGATTTTTATGTCTGTATTCATGGGGGATATTATTCCATTGTTTTTTTTATTTATTCTTTTTGAGATATGTGTCTTGCTTTGACATCAGGCTAGTACTGGCCTCTTTATATCAGTAGAAAAAGTATTCCTTCCCCTATTGTCTGCGTTTGTGTAGAATTAGTGTTACTTTTTCCTTTAAATGCTTGATAGATTTTATAAGTAAAATCATTTGGGACTTCGCTTTCCTATGTGGAGAGATTTTTGTGTATTAATTTATTTACTTGATATACATCTATTCAGAGTTACTGAATAAAAACTGAAGTTGTTTTATGAGTCCATTTCAGTAATTTGTGTCCTTCTAGGAATTTGTCTATTAATTTGTCAATCAGTTTCATTTAAATCATATAAACTTTTAGCATAATGTTTTTTATAATATTCCCTTATAACTATTTTAATCTCTTTATGGCCTGTGTTAATGTGCTCTTTCATTCTTGATTTTGGAAATTTCTGTCTGCTTCTACCTTTCCTTGGTCAGGCTAGGTAGAGATTTATCAATTTTGTTATTTATTTATTTTTTATTTTATTTTTTTGTATATTTTTTATTGGAGTTCGATTTGCCAACGTATAGTATAACACCCAGTGCTTATCCCGATAAGTGCCCTCCTTAGTGCCCGTCATTCAGTCACCCCATCCCCCTGCCCACCTCCCCTTCCACTGCCCCTTGTTCATTTCCCAGAGTTAGGAGTCTCTCATGTTCTGTCTCCCTCACTGATATTTCCCACTCATTTTCTCTCCTTTACCCTGTAATCCCTTTCACTATTTTTTATATTTCCCAAATGAATTAGACCATACAATATTTGTACTTATCCGATTGACTTACTTCACTCAGCATAACACCCTCCAGTTCCATCCATGTCGAAACAAATGGGTATTTGTCGTTTCTAATGGCTGAGGAATATTCCACTGTATACATAGACCACATCTTCTTTATCCATTCGTCTTTCGATGGACACCGAGGCTCCTTCCACAGTTTGGCTATTGTGGACATTGCTGCTGTGAACATTGGGGTGCAGGTGTCCTGCCGTTTCACTGCATCTGTATCTTTGGGGTAAATCCCCAGCAGTGCAATTGCTGGGTTGTAGGGCAGATCTATTTTTAACTCTTTGAGGAAAATCCGCACAGTTTTCCAGAGTGGCTGCACCAGGTCACATTCCCACCAACAGTGCAAGAGGGTTCCCCTTTCTCCACATCCTCGCCAACACGTGTTGTTTATTGTCTTGTTAATTTTCCCCATTCTCACTGGTGTGAGGTGGGATCTCATTGTGGTTTTGATTTGTATTTCCCTGATGGCCAGTGGTGCGGAGCATTTTCTCATGTGCTTGTTGGCCATGTCTGCGTCTTCCTCTGTGAAATTTCTGTTCATGTCTTTTGCCCATTTCATGACTGGATTGTTTCCTGGGTGTTGAGTTTAATAAGTTCTTTCTAGATCTTGGACACTAGCCCTTTATCTGATATGTCATTTGCAAATATCTTCTCCCATTCTGTAAGTTGTCTTTGAGTTTTGTTGACTGTTTCTTTTGCTGCGCGGAAGCTTTTTATCTTGATTAAGTCCCAATAACTCATTTTTGCTTTTGTTTCCCTTGCCTTCCTAGATGTATCTTGCAAGAAGTTGCTGTGGCCAAGTTCAAAAAGGGTGCTGCCTGTGTTCTCCTCTAGGATTTTGATGGATTCTTGTCTCACATTTAGATCTTTCATCCATTTTGAGTTTATCTTTGTGTCTGGTGTAAGAGAATGGTCTAGTTTCATTCTTCTGCATGTGGCTGAAGTGCAGCCAATTTTCCCAGCACCATTTATTGAAGAGACTGTCCTTTTTCCAGTGGATAGTCTTTTCTGCTTTGTCAAATATTAGTTGACCCTAGTTTGTTGTTTATAAGGAACCAAATTTTAATGTAATTGAAATTCTTTACTGCTTTGAATTTTCTATTTTACTTATTCCCATCCATTTTTTATTATTTAATTCCTTCTACTCCCTTTGAATTTGATTTGCTCTTCTTTTCCTAGCTTATTGTGATAGAAACTTAGATTACTGACTTTAGATATTTCTTCTTTTTTAATAGAAGCACTTATAGCTATAAGCTCCCCTTCTAAACACTATTTTAGCTGTGTTCCATAACTTAGATAGTTTGTTCTCATTTTTTAATTAATTCACAATACTTTCAAATTTCTCTTGTGATTTTTTTCTGACTTATGGATTATTTAAGAGCATGCTGTTAAATTTTTAAATATTTGAGGATTTTCCAGATTTTTTTTGTTACTGATTTTTAATTTAGGTCCATTAGAATCAAAGAATATATTTTGTATCACTTCAGTCCTATCAAATTCAATATTATTTGTTTTATGAACTTAGCCTAAGATCTATACTGGGAAATTTTCTGTATACACCTAAAAAGATGTGCACCCTACAGTTAATGATAGTGTGCTTATGTAGGTCAACTAGGTCAAGTTGGTTGTTATTGTTCAAATCTTCCTTACTGATTTTCTTTCCCATTCTATCAATATGGAGATAGGCGTATTTGAATCTCCAACTGTAATTATTGATCTGTCTATTTCTACTATTATCTTGTCAGTTTTTGTTGTTTGTATTTTGTGGTTTGGTTGTGAGGAGTTTCACATTTATAATTCTGATATCTCCTTGTTTCCCTCTTATCATTACTACGATTACTATCATTACTGCTATCATTACCTTTTTCTAAGAATATTCCTTGTCTTAAAGCCTATTTTGTCTGATACTAGTACAGCCATTCCAGCTCTCTATGATTACTGTTTGCATGGTATATCTAAAAGTGTCTCTTATAGCATAAACCTGCTATACTTTACTTTTTTCTTTCTCTGTTGTTGGGCATTTATGTTACACAATGTTCTATAGATAATTATCCTCCAGATGTTCATTTTTTTTTAGAATAAGAAATTATTTTAGTTACCATCCCTCAAACAAGAAATATTTCAAACTTTTTTCATGATTATATGGACATAATCGTTATGATTGGATGATATGCTTTGTACTTACAATTTAACATAATCCTTAAAACAATCCAATCATGTAGAAATTTTAGTCTTTTTCCAGGTGAATAACCTGAGGATCATAGAGATGAAATAAGTGACTCAGGCATATAAAACAAGCATTCAGTGAAGGAGTCCATTCTGTTAGACTCCATATGATACCATAAAGTTTTTTTAAAATTTTTATTTATTTATGATAGTCACATACAGAGAGAGAGAGAGAGAAAGAGGCAGAGACACAGGCAGAGACACAGGCAGAGGGAGAAGCAAGCTCCATGCACCGGGAGCCTGACGTGGGATTCGATCCCGGGTCTCCAGGATCGCGCCCTGGGCCAAAGGCAGGCGCCAAACCACTGCGTCACCCAGGGATCCCCCCCTTTTTTTTCCATAAAGTTTTTCTTCAACCCCTTCCCTCTCTTCCATCTGGCCAGGTCCCCCTCACTCACAATGTTTTCTCCTAACATTCCCCATGTCCTTTTCAGGTATAAGGTAGTTCAGAACAAGTTATCTGTCTTTTTTTTTTTTTTTTTTTTTGGTCAGAACCAGAGACTATGGTAAACTCATTCAAAGTTGTTCATAATTGATGATGGGCTGCTTTATATAAGAATATGACCAAGAATGGGAATTTTCTCCCATTCTTATTTTATCTTATTCTCTTACATTACCTCTAATTGCATTGGTGGCAGATTAGGAAGAGCAACACAAGATGAGGACTGAAGAGAGGGGAGCTGTTTTTGCTGTTGCTGTTAACGTGCTCTGTGTGTGTGTATTGTGGTGGCAGTCTCCTAAGTATTCTCAACCAGATCTCCCCAAAGTGTCTGATCCTGTCTGTTTTGGCTGAGATATGAAATATCATATCCTTTTCAGATATGAATTAACATCCCTCACATAACATTTCACAACAGTTTCTAGAAAAAGAACTAAAACTGATATGGAGATTATATAAAGAATTAGAAAATAGATTGATGGTGGTAACATTCTTGTGTAAGTAATTGGAGAAAATGGGGAAGGCAAAGAGGAATTTTGTCAGAATTGGGATTTATATATATAATATTAATATATAATAATACAAGTATACATAATCATATATATATATATATATACACATAGATATAGCTCCTGTTTTATGCCAGAATAGCAATCACCTACCTACCTCTTCAGCATGAAATACCTCACTCAGCAATGATTTCCTTCAATGAATCCAAATGTTATTGTATCACCAAAGAGTTAAAATGAAATTTGCCTTTTCTGTGCCAATAGAAAGAAACACACAAGGAAAAGATTGAGTTTTAAACTTAGCATATTTGAAATACTTAGGAATTTCATAAATGTTACAATTTTAGATATATACAGTGTTATTCCATTTTAATAATTTCCCAGAGCTACCATCCTTTTTGATCTTTTAAAAGGATTTAATTTTGATCTTTTAGAAATGTTCTTTTCTCCTGAAAAGAAAAATCTGTCATGGAAATAGTAGCAAATGTAAAAAGCAAATTTCTCAAACTAGTTAGAATTCTCAAGTTCTGTCCTTCCCTCTTGTAGTGGTGGGCCCTAGAGCAGAGCGCAGGGTAAAGGGCGTGTTTACAGCAGGAAGATCCATCTAAAAAAGAGTTCTGCGCATTTCAAATCTGTGTATTTTACCAGGTTTATGCATTATGGTGAAAGACAAACAAGATATAGAAGGTCAGAGTAAGAGCCAGAGGCCACCAGGCCTTTGTGGGATTCTTATATGGGATATGATGGGTAAATGTGTATACATGTGCATATATGTACACTTCTTTTTTTTTTTTTAACTGAAAAGTCTTGTGAATGTTAAAAGTCTTAAAAGCCAAACCTGAGTAACCTATAGTAATGCCTATCCTTTCCATTCAATACCAAAGAAATTCTATTTACTGTGGGCCCAGAAAAACCTGTTTTCTTTTTGCCTTTTTCCATCTCCATGCTCTTTTCACACCTGGCTATTTGGTTACTGGCTATCTCACATGGTTCATTTGGAGAGATGTGTGTGGCCAGGGCAGGTCAAGAGCAGAGATACAGTAGACATTTTCTGTATATCAATTTTTCTGCCTCTCCTTCTCACCCTAGGGCTATGTTTCTGGGCATGTAAAATGTATCAGCTTTTATTCCAATTTCTCAAACCTAAATGGAAAATTTGAGTATTTTCAAGATATCTAGAGGGCTACCTAAGGAAGTCAGAAGTAAAACTGACCCGGGGTCTCAATCCCTATTTTAATGCTCTCTAGAATAATAAAATGTTAGCTAGATGATCTTCTGGACCAGCCTATTAATTTTGCCATTGAAACAACTGAACACCAGAAGGGCTGAGAAGCTTTGTCAGGTCTCACAGCTGGTTCCTGCCCAGCTGGAACTTGGATTTGCTTCTTTGGCTACCCAGGCCAACATTCTTTCCACTCAGCCTTGCCACTTCCTTGATGATGCTTGCAGGAGAAGGTTCTGATGAAAACAATCTTAAAATTTTACAGTGGTTGTGTAAAATATTCTCTTTAGCATCATACAGCTTTATGACTTAGACCTTGTACACAAATGTTATTACTTATTATTCATTTATTTTTATCTTCATTTTAGACATCAGAGAACTGAGGTGCTGAGTTGCAGCAGCCCCCACAGAATCTCAAAAATACATCCAAGACTACTCTTCACAGGACAAGTGCGCAATACAGGCTTCCTATAGAGGAATGTGGCTCAAGCAAGAAGGGTCACTGCTCATTCACATAGAGCCCAAAGGAATGGCACCTCTTTGGACAGTCCAATTTCCCCAAATAAACCAAGATTTAGACTGCTGAAGGCATTCGTAGGCTATGGTGTTAAGGCTGCTTGAGACTAACACCACACTTTGATCATTCAGTCAAATCAAAAAGCATTTATTAAGCATCAGTTCAAGGCTCCCTGCAGGGGCTTCTCTTTGTGTCTCTGGCATTCATACTTCCGTGCTTCTCTTATGTGGCTCTTCACCCTTACCCAAAAAAAACTCCCTAATACACTAATAATACACTCCCTAATAATCTCACTGCTGATATTATCCTTTTCTGCTTATTTCCAAGACTTTGAATAGAAAGTCAGGACAGAACTTATTCCATTGAAAATCTATGCACCCATCCCTGCTTTCACAGGATTCTGTGACAAGCACCCTAGCCAGTAGTCAAAGCTTACAGGGGTGAAATTTCAGCATCTGTTTTCTTCGTTCAGAATGCAGACTAAATATTTTAGAAGGGTTTTTAGGGAAGCAATTTACAGCCAGTAATTGGAAGTGCAGTGTTTTTGCAAGACCAATGTCTCAGATTACAGGTCTATGATTTGCCTAAAAATAACTCATTTATTTTAGGCTTGGATTTTGAAAAGGGGAAAAATTAAGTCTTAGGATGATTTTCTTCAAATTTCCCATTGCATTCTTTACATCAGAAAAGGAGATGTGGGAAGGCAAGATGGAGTTTCTAGAGAGGAGAAATCCAACACTGTTTTTCCTTGGTTCATTTATGAGACTACATTTTCCTAGCTATGTACACTATTTCCAGTTTATGACTCACTCAAACAATTTACTATATTTAAAATTACATTAAATTCTCTTTACACTGCTTAGGTCAAATATTCATACTATGTATACAGTTGGAAATTCTTCCTCATAGATCCAGTGCATGGTATGGATGTATTTGTGTCCTTGTTGCCATGGTAACTAGGAAAGGTTAAAGCCAGAACCTCAGAAAACAGAGTGGCTGAACAATAAAATATCATAAATATGTGTGTGCTTCTTAAAATACTCTTCTCACATATGGATTTAAAAATTTTAGAACCACTGCCTTGAAGTTAATTTTCCATTTCTAGCATACACATTATTATCTAAAAAGAATATTCTCAAAACAATCTCTTTCAATCACTCCTTTTCTCTCTAAACTGTAATATAATGTCCATTTATTTCAAAAGATGGACTAAGTAAAACATGAGCAATGCTTTGGTTTTTCAAATATGGATGAGACATGCCAATGAAAATGGAGGTCAATAAAGTTGTTTTCTGGTTGAAACACGCTGTCTTTTACAAATCGCCCCTTTATATACACCTATATAGGGATAATAAAATATTTTCCCCATTTAAGAACTGGTAAACAAACATGGGCAACACTTGGAAGTCCCAAGATATTAAACATGGATCATCTGTACAAAGTTTCAAACCCTTGGTCCTTGACTAATCTTTTTTATTTCCCCCAAAGATTAATGCTCAACAAAAGTAGAGAATGTAATTCCTTAAATAAGAGTAGAGGATGTAATTCCTGTAAGGCCAAGAGCCATTGCAGCAATGGGTAAGAGAGCATATCTTATATCTTTCCCACTTACATTTCCAAGTACAGAGGGAAGATGGTTGAAAGACCTTCCCTGATTAATTTTCTTGTCCACATTGCCCACTTTATAAGGATATCAGAAAGAATATTAATATGTTCCTTGGTCCATAATCCCTCACTTAATTTTTTTTAAGATTTTATTTATTTATTCATGAGAGAGAGAGAGAGAGAGAGAGAGAGGCAGAGACACAGGCAGAGGGAGAAGCAGGCTCCATGCTGGGAGCCCGACCAGGGGGACTCAATCCCAGAGGCTCCATCCCAGGGGCTCCAGGATCACACCCTGGGCCAAAGGCAGGTGCTAAAACGCTGAGCCACCCAGGGTTCCCCATAATCCCTCACTTCATTTTTAACCTCCAATC
The DNA here is from genome assembly GCF_048164855.1 of Canis lupus baileyi. Classification (NCBI taxonomy): domain Eukaryota; kingdom Metazoa; phylum Chordata; class Mammalia; order Carnivora; family Canidae; genus Canis; species Canis lupus. The sequence continues at coordinate 54,590,762 of NC_132854.1, read as the reverse complement.
TAGCACCTAAGTTCCTCACAATCCTTTCTTTATTTCAAGATAGTTCAATGTAGGGAGCATAATAAAAATAAAATTATATCAAAACACTTCATCATTTTTTTCCTACCTCTGAATATGAGCATCTCATATTTAATGTCTAAGAATCAAAGAGATCTCAAACTCAATAATCTGACCGTTCTGCCATCTGCTGGAGAAATAGGGAAGTAGTGAAGTTAAGTAATGACCCCAGAGTGACTTCACTGAATCCATAAACACATTAGTCAACAAATGTTTATGTGGTTATTATTATTATTCATCATGTTTAGTCAAATCAAGGCACTTGGCACCATTAAGGCCCATACTCTTAGAATTAGCCAAACCTAGTCCCTGTCCTCAGAAGAGCTGTGAATTATTACATAATTAATAGCTCTCCTACAGAATAGTCATTTTCCAACAATCGATTCAACATACAGGACAAGGCAGGGACCTTTTAAGACCATGAGGTTACCACTTAGCTGGTTTTAGTAGCAATTTGCTTTATAATGATATTCTGACCCTAAGATGCTTGAGCTTTTCTGAGCATTTTCTAAAGAGAAAAAAGAGGATAGGAGGGTGAGGGAAAAGAAACTGTCTTATGCTTTACGAAGCCAAAAATAAAGTTTTGGGAACATTTTTTTCAGTTAACTGCTTAAGAGTGCCTAAAACATCTTGATATGAGAAAAAATAACATCTTTATAATCTGTCTGGATTTTTATCCATTCCTAATTTATAGCCTATCGAGAGTAGGAATGTGATAGTAAAGATGTGATAGTAATCATGCTAACTGCCACAGATTTGAGGAAAGTGACAGCCTCCTCAAATTAGCTTGAACAAAATGATGCTACAAGCCTATTGAATTGGCCATATATAGCCAAATCTGAATTCCCTTCTTCTTGCCAAAACCTACAGAGAAGAGGCAGCCATAAACCATGTAGGAGATACTGTGGTTGTTATTAAATATCATGTACATTTCAAGGAAACATGACTCTTTATGCCAGTGGATTCTGGTTGAAAGTACTTGATACAGAAGGACCATGCTCTTTTATGTTGAAAGGGGCTATGGGCTTGCCCTATTGCCATATGCGCTTTGATTTTTAAAGGACATAAAAATCTAAGAAAAGCCCTTCATAGTGTTCTAGAATCATTACTATGGCACAGAGAAAAAGTAGTGCCAACATATGTAACCAACATATTCAACTCTAACAGGGCCCTAGACTGAGATGTGGAGCACAGTAAGCTCCCATCCCTACTTCCTGCCATCTCCATTCAAATCTTCTTGCCCAAATCTAGGATGAACTGTCTGCCAGAAATAATCCTCATATTAAAGAAAGGATAGAAGCACCATCTTGAACATCCTTGATTGCAATCATCAATGGGTACATTTTGAATAGACAACTGCATGCGTGATGTTTTTCTAAATAAAATGAGAATTTCTATAGTCTTAACAATAGGCTTTAAAAATATGCCCTCTGGGGTATTTGTAGCTGCTTCTCCACTCCAACTTTCCCCCCAAAATTCTGATCTGCTGCAGCAACCTGAAAGGTCAATGCAGTTTCACAATTGACTCTTACAAATTCTAACTCTTATAAATTCCACAAGAGGACTCACAGGACATTCTGCCAACACAGGGAGGATGAGGAAGAACCAGCAATCACCAGAAGTCAGTATAGGTTCCTTAATATCAAGCAATGTCAGTCTAAACTCATTGTCCATTGAAATTGTTCCTACAGTGTAATTGCTGTGTACCTTAGTGACAGCAAAACATCCTGCAACTTTCTTCATGACAAAAGCAAGGTGAAAAATGAGCTGAATCTAGATATATTTGGACTAATACACATTGAGAGATACATACAAAAAGAAGGATGTTTCTGGAAGAAAGCTAAAATATCTGTCCTCTCTTACATTTTAATTAAAACTTGAGAAATAGAGAAGGTATGTCTTTGAGTTTGTCCAGTAAACATTTAACTGAGTATGCTCAGGACACGAGGCTATATGCTAGGATTTGGAGACAGCACTGGAGATTATGGAGAAAGCCTGACCTCTGGGAGCTTAGAGTCATACTCATTAATTATACTGATGATAGAAAGCCTGGAGACTAAAGACTGGACAAAAGAATCACAAGCAAACACCATGCAAACATTCATTGGGCTAAATTTTAGCAGGGATATATGTGAAGTTCTCAACTAAGACCAAAAAATATAACAATGTAGCGATACCACAGAATAGAAAGATATGGCTTTCTGTTTCATTAAAAGGACTCAATGGTTTTAGATAACCAATACAGGATAATGATATAATGTAGTTCCCCCAAAGCCCGCGCAGTGTTGGGGTGCATCATATGCATATATGGATCTAGATAAAATTGGCAACCATCCCTTTCCATTCTGTGTTGTGTCTACTGATACCAGGGTATTGTACTGTGCACTGGACACTACATATTAGTTGAGCCATAGACAAACAAGAGATCCATTGATGAACTAGAAACTATTGACCAGGAAATGTTATTAGTGCCTACTTTGTTTAAGTCACTGAGTTCTAGAGATGAATGACGGATAAGATATGGAGATGAATGTTCAATGAAAACAGAAGATAAACAGTTGATAAGATAACTCTACATACTGATAAGTACTACTTTAAAATCCACCCAACCATGTCCCATGAAGCACAATGGAAGGCAACTAGAGACTGGATGTCTAGAGTGGAAAGATGAAAGAGACGTGCAAATGTATTACTAAAATATAAGACGAATTTTCTTTTTTTTAATAATAAACTTATTTTTTATTGGTGTTCAATTTGCCAACATACAGAATAATACCCAGAATAACGCTCATCCCGTCAAGTGCCCCCCTCAGTGCCCGTCACCCATTCACCCCCACCCCCCGCCCTCCTCCCCTTCCACCACTCCTAGTTCGTTTCCCAGAGTTAGGAGTCTTCATGTTCTGTCTCCCTTTCTGATATTTCCTACCCATTTCTTCTCCCTTCCCTTCTATTCCCTTTCACTATTATTTATATTCCCCAAATGAATGAGGCCATATAATGTTTGTCCTTCTCCGATTGACTTATTTCACTCAGCATAATACCCTCCAGTTCCATCCACGTTGAAGCAAATGGTGGGTTATTTTAAGACGAATTTTCTATAGGAGACACTGTATTCTGTAAGGACCTGGAGAATAGAACCACGATGGCCAGTGAGAGACATGAAGACAGAATCAACTCAACATTAAGATCAAACTTCCTATAAATCTGGCCACTACAAAGAAGACAGTCTCCATCAAAAGAAGAAATGTTATTTACCAACCCACTTACCAAAGCGGAAGCTTCAAAATCCTGGAGGTCCATGGCTAAAGGGTTCAACCTCTGTGTCCCTGGGACTTTGTGGGTGCCTCTGTTATCACTTCTTACTTAGCCCACCTCTCCAATCCTTGAATTAACTTCATTGAAGTTAATTTCACTGAAACTACCCTCTCTAGTCTCCAGCTTCTATTCAGCTTCTCCTCATTTTTACCTGGTTCCTTAAGAAACATTCAGCTACAAGTGACAAGAAACTAACTCAAGTTTGCTCTAGCATAACAGAATCTACTGGTATGTGTAACTGGAAAGTCCATTGCTATACTGACTTCAGACACAGCTGGATCTCTGGCCTAGATTCTAGGGGCTCAAACAATGTCAACAAATCTTTTTCTCCATCATTTAGTGCATTTTCCTTTAACTATTGGCCTAATGATCAGAAAGCCCTCTCCATGTAGCAGGAAAGATGGCCTCTAGAATCCGAAAGCTACATCCTTTCATCTTGAGGAAAAAAAGAAAGAAAAATAATCCTATGTCGAGGAGTCCATATGTGAAGTTTCAGGGGAGGAATCTGATTGGTGTTGCTTGGATTATGTACAACCCCTGGACCAATCATGGTGAATAGTGATAGGGCACTAAAATAGTCTGAGTTTTGGTCATATATCCACTTCTTCTGTGAGGGTGGGCCAGGGCCTGAGGGCAGGGCACTTTTCTTCCAAAAGGCAGACGCTAGACAGACGCAACAGATATCTTCTATGTCTTGCGATTTCAGTAACTTCCTAAATGCTCCATGTTTCCCCCAGTTCATGCTTTTCTTTTCTGGAAAAATAGTTTTCCAAAATGGCAATTATAATTCTCTGTCTTCTCTTCCTAAAACCTTAGATAGCTCCTATTTGCCTGCAAGATAAAGTCACAACTTATTAGAATTTGGACTTTATCTACCTCTCAGTCTTATTTATCCCTCACTGCTCTCGTGGCCAAAGCTCTCAACATTCTGAATTGCTTGCAATTCCCTGAACATCCAAGATTGTTCTGTGCCTTCAACTCGTTTCTCACCTTCTACTTCACTCTCTTAATCCCACTAATTCCCTTTCAAAGTTAACCCAAGCATCATCTCATCTTCCAGCCCGTCCTGCTCTCCCTCAGGTAGATTTATCCATTTGGGCTGTGTGAATACCTCTGTCTCTAGCTTATGTATCCCCTTATGTGCCATCTCTCTGTCTAATACCTGGGAGTTCCTAGAGGGCAGGGGTTGAACCTTATTCATCCTTGTGTTTCTGGTAATTTACTGGCAGATAACAGGCACCTAAAAACAGTTTTAAGAGAGAGCAAAAGGGAGAGAGGGAAGGGAAGGAAAAAGGTTCCTGAGGGCCTTTCTTTTCCTCCTAGATAAAAAATAAATGTTGAGAATTATATTCTGGGTAAAAGGGCCTGTCTTGGTGGTCTAAGTCAAAGTAATGAGTAATAGAATTTCAGGCTCAGTCATGGTGGAAGGTAGATGCAGGGAACATGGGAAGAAGGGAAAAAATGGTCTTCATAATGTCTTTTTTTGTGTGTGAACCAGGTGGACCAACCACTCGCCCACCCATGCAAAGTGTGAGCCTGGCCACAGGCATGTGAAGCATCATCTTCAGTGATGTGCTGTGGCCACTCTGTTTCTGGCTCACTTCCAACTGGGCAAGCATGTGAAGAAATGAAAATGAATAGAGAATGTAAAAGGTGACCTAATTCTCTGCTGAAAGCATTTCCAATCATAGGTCTGGATGTATTTTAATTATACCTGGACACAGGAGCCCTCACCCAGACATAACTGAAGTCCCGCGTGGACTGTCACTGTGGCTGTAAAGATTTGTCTAAGCTTGTGGTTATCTCAAGAGCCTGACATCACACTGATCATTAAGCAACAGTGTGGAGGCGCAGCTGGGCGTTTCCATGGCAACCTGCACTGGGTTCGCCTGCAGAGCTTGGTAACAAGAGCATTTTATTATGGGTCATTAAGGGCAAAAGGCTTCATTTACATTATTTCCTGTAAAATCCTATTATTTCAGGTGTTACACTCCATCAATGCAGCTCTTCCAGAAGAAATCATAAATGCGGATTATTAAGTAGAGAAACAATAACAAGCTTTAGATAAACTGTAAACCACATTGTTCAATAGATGAGAAAAGCATTTCTCAATAGGGATGTGGGCTAAAGAGGCACCCAGCATTCTCTGAAGGCAGAGAATTCCTGTTTGGTTCGTTTGTTTGTTTGTTTGGGTTTTTTTTTTTTTTTTTTTGAGAATTCTTATTCTAAAAAGTGAACCATCTTTCTTTTTATCATCTGTGCCCCAGGTCTGAGTCATACTTTAAGACTGGTAGATAAGGATTCTTAAGGATACTAAATAAGTATTGACAAATCTGGCTCTGCTGTTTTATACTTTAAATATTATTTTTTTGCGGTAACAACACTTAATACAAGATCAACCTTCGTAACAAATGTTTAAATGTATAGTATGGTAATGTAAGGCACAATGTTATATAGCTCTCTAGAGCTTATTCATTTTGCTTCAGTGAAACTTTATGCTTGCTGATTAGCAACACACCACTTACCCCTCCACCTGCCCCTGGCAACCACCATTCCACTCTTTGATTCTGCGAATTTGACTATTTTAGATACTTCACATTAGTGGAGTCATGCAGTATTTGTCTTCCTGTGACTTGGCCGGTTTCTTATCCTCACCAGGTACTGAGTCTTCAGTGTCTTATATTCCAGAGTAGCCTTCCTTTCCCAGCTCTGCCAAATCCAGGAAATGGTAGCTTCTGTCCGTGATCAAGTACTTAACACCCTCTCCCTTGTGTATCTGTGCTTGGGAATAAGGAAATTAGGCCTTCAAGCTGACCCAGCATCTTTCTAATAGCCCAGGCCCCTGGCCAGCATTGTAGGCTGACTTGGAGCTGATGGACAGTGATTGCCTTGGAGCTGTGATAACACCAAGTCAGCTTGAAGACAGGACCCCAAAAGGGCATTCATTCACTCTCAGCTCCACCTGCTGCCTATAATTAAGGATATCAATTCTACAGAGGCAATATCACAAATGCCACTAATATGCTCTAGCTTCCAAATCCCTGTGACCTAACAATAGTTAATTTAGCCTCTTCTGAATGGTCACAAGTTCTCTTACGATCAAAAAGACTCTGGGGGGTCTTGTATCCCAGAATGACAGCTGAGATGTAGAGATAAACAACAAAGGGTCTAATCCTTACATTTCCTGAGTTAATTTAGTATGGTCAGGAATACATAAAATGCTTCCCTTTTCAGAAACCCACTTGCCTAAATGAGTGGAACAATGAGCATGTCATTGAATTAGTTCACGATTTCACTGGCATTTTACACCACCCTCCAAGGATGGCGGTAATCAACTTCAGATGACCCAAAGTGGAGCATTGGCAGAGAATGGCTAATTGTCAATGGCTCACTTATAGAGAATAGCCAGATCATATTCAAAAAACAAAATACAAAACTATTCCTCTCTCAATGTCCACCAGAACTATTAAAACTAGAAAAAGTAATTTTTTTGTGTGTCAAATTCCACCTCCTAACTGTAGAATTAAGGAATGCTTATTCTGAACAGTATGAACTCTTCTTAGAGTTAAATGATACAAGGTAGGAGACAGGTGAATGAAGACAATCTGATGAATGTTCTGGGATGTATTTCCTGATGTACCAGAAGGACTATGGAGGTAAATTCAGCGCAGGCTTCCTGTCGAGCTGTGTGAGCCAATACACAGGACCTCCCATATACTTTCAAGCCCAGAAGATACTCTTTGCGGGTTATGATGGAGAGATTATTCTACAAGTTCCTTTTTTTGCCCCAGAAAAGAGGATCAGGTTAGCTTAGATTTGGAAAATGAGGTTATACTGCAGATAAACGATAGTGGACATGTAAACACATGGTGTATGTGGAACAGAGGTGAATATCAGGTTTAACTGGTGCTTTTATACCAGTGATTACCTGCTACTAAAAGAGTTGGGGCTATGTGAGTTATCAAATAACCCTTTAAGAGGATTCTAATTCAGGAAGTGCCTTATATGGGGAGGTGAATCTTCCAGCTCCCTAAATCAATAAGCATATAATTAATTAGAGTTAAAGGGAAGCAAAGTTCTGAGGACAGGGGTTTCACAAGCAACTCCCAACAGCTGGATTAAAAGATTGGTTTAACCACAAATTATTGTCCCAAGTCCCCTCCCTCACCTCCGGTATATGTACAGTTAACTTTCATAAAGGGTTTGCAAGTGAAGAAGAGCATTCCTTGGATAAAGATAACTGAGTAAGAATGATATTTATAGGGGATCCCTGGGTGGCTTAGTGGTTTGGCGCCTGCCTTTGGCCCAGGGCGCGATCCTAGAGACTCAGGATCGAGTCCCACGTCGGGCTCCCTGCGTGGAGCCTGCTTCTCCCTCTGCCTATGTCTCTGCCTCTCTCTCTCTATGTCTATCATGAATAAATAAATAAAATCTTAAAAAAATAAAAAAAGAATGATATTTATAGATAAAATTAACCCTTTGTAAACTACATTTTAAATTTCCTTTATCGGATTGGGGCAAGATGGCGGGAGAGTAGGGTCCCCAAATCACCTGTCTCCACCAAATTACCTAGAAAACCTTCAAATCATCCTGAAAATCTATGAATTCGGCCTGAGATTTAAAGAGAGACCAGCTGGAATGCTGCAGTGAGAAGAGTTCGCGCTTCCATCAAGGTAGGAAGACGGGGAAAAAGAAGTAAAGAAACAAAGGCCTCCGAGGGGGAGGGGCCCAGGAGGAGCCGGGCTGAGGCCGGGGCGAGTGTCCCCAGGACAGGAGAGCCCCGTCCCGGAGGAGCAGGAGCTGCACCGACCTTCCCGGGCGGAAAGGGGCTCGCGGGGAGGTGGAGCAGGACCCAGGGGGGCGGGGATGCCCTCGGGCTCCCGGGGACACTAACAGACACCTGCGCCCCGGGAGAGCCCCACACCCCGCGGCCGAGCTCCCTAAGGGCTGCAGCGCGCACGGCGGGACCCGGAGCAGCTCGGGGGGCTCGGGGGCGGCTCCGCGGAGGGGGCTGCGGGGCGGGAGCAGCTCGGGGGGGGGGGGGGGCTCGGGCGGCGGCTCCGCGGAGGGGGCTGCGCGGCCCGGGAGCGCGAATCCAACAGCGCAGGCCCCGGAGCACAGGGCGCCGGGACACAGCCCAGGATCCGGCCTCCCCCGGGACAGGCAGAGGCCGGGAGGGCCCAGGACAGCGAGGACGCTCCTGCCCCGAGCTGAGCAGATCAGCGGCCCCGCCCCGGAGCCTCCAGGCCCTGCAGACAGAGAGCTCCGGAGTTCCTGCGGGGGCTGAATTCAGGTTTCCAGAGCTGGGCCCGCCACTAGGGCTGTTGCTCCTGGGGCCTCACGGGGTAAACAACCCCCACTGAGCCCTGCACCAGGCAGGGGCACAGCAGCTCCCCCAACTGCTAACACCTGAAAATCAGCACAGCAGGCCCCTCCCCCAGAACACCAGCTAGACGGACAACTTCCAGGAGAAGCCAAGGGACTTAAAGTACACAGAATCAGAAGATACTCCCCCGTGGTTCTTTGTTTTGTTTTGTTTTGTTTTGTTTTGCTTTTTGATTTGTTTCCTTCCCCCACCCCCTTTTTTTCTCCTTTCTTTTTCTTTCTCTTTTTCTTCTTTTTTTTTTCTTTTTTTCTTCCTTTTTTTTTCTCTTTCTCTTTTCTTTCCTTCTTTCTCTCCTCTCTTTTTCTCCTTTTCCCAATACAACTTGCTTTTGGCCACTCTGCACTGAGCAAAATGACTAGAAGGAAAACCTCACCTCAAAAGAAAGAATCAGAAACAGTCCTCTCTCCCACAGAGTTACAAAATCTGGATTACAATTCAATGTCAGAAAGCCAATTCAGAAGCACTATTATACAGCTACTGGTGGCTCTAGAAAAAAGCATAAAGGACTCAAGAGACTTCATGACTGCAGAATTTAGAGCTAATCAGGCAGAAATTAAAAATCAATTGAATGAGATGCAATCCAAACTAGAAGTCCTAACGACGAGGGTTAACGAGGTGGAAGAACGAGTGAGTGACATAGAAGACAAGTTGATAGCAAAGAGGGAAACTGAGGAAAAAAGAGACAAACAATTAAAAGACCATGAAGATAGATTAAGGGAAATAAACGACAGCCTGAGGAAGAAAAACCTACGTTTAATTGGGGTTCCCGAGGGCGCCGAAAGGGACAGAGGGCCAGAATATGTATTTGAACAAATTCTAGCTGAAAACTTCCCTAATCTGGGAAGGGAAACAGGCATTCAGATCCAGGAAATAGAGAGATCCCGCCCTAAAATCAATAAAAACCGTTCAACACCTCGACATTTAATAGTGAAGCTTGCAAATTCCAAAGATAAAGAGAAGATCCTTAAAGCAGCAAGAGACAAGAAATCCCTGACTTTTATGGGGAGGAGTATTAGGGTAACAGCAGACCTCTCCACAGAGACCTGGCAGGCCAGAAAGGGCTGGCAGGATATATTCAGGGTCCTAAATGAGAAGAACATGCAACCAAGAATACTTTATCCAGCAAGGCTCTCATTCAAAATGGAAGGAGAGATAAAGAGCTTCCAAGACAGGCAGCAACTAAAAGAATATGTGACCTCCAAACCAGCTCTGCAAGAAATTTTAAGGGGGACTCTTAAAATTCCCCTTTAAGAAGAAGTTCAGTGGAACAGTCCACAAAAACAAGGACTGAATAGATATCATGATGACACTAAACTCATATCTCTCAATAGTAACTCTGAATGTGAACGGGCTTAATGACCCCATCAAAAGGCGCAGGGTTTCAGACTGGATAAAAAAGCAGGACCCATCTATTTGCTGTCTACAAGAGACTCATTTTAGACAGAAGGACACCTACAGCCTGAAAATAAAAGGTTGGAGAACCATTTACCATTCGAACGGTCCTCAAAAGAAAGCAGGGGTAGCCATCCTTATATCAAATAAACTAAAATTTACCCCAAAGACTGTAGTGAGAGATGAAGAGGGACACTATATCATACTTAAAGAATCTATTCAACAAGAGGACTTAACAATCCTCAATATATATGCCCCGAATGTGGGAGCTGCCAAATATATAAATCAATTATTAACCAAAGTGAAGAAATAGATAATAATACACTTATACTTGGTGACTTCAATCTAGCTCTTTCTATACTCGATAGGTCTTCTAAGCACAACATCTCCAAAGAAACGAGAGCTTTAAATGATACACTGGACCAGATGGATTTCACAGATATCTACAGAACTTTACATCCAAACTCAACTGAATACACATTCTTCTCAAGTGCACATGGAACTTTCTCCAGAATAGACCACATATTGGGTCACAAATCGGGTCTGAACCAATACCAAAAGATTGGGATCGTCCCCTGCATATTCTCAGACCATAATGCCTTGAAATTAGAACTAAATCACAACAAGAAGTTTGGAAGGACCTCAGACACGTGGAGGTTAAGGACCATCCTGCTAAAAGATGAAAGGGTCAACCAGGAAATTAAGTAAGAATTAAAAAGATTCATGGAAACTAATGAGAATGAAGATACAACCGTCCAAAATCTTTGGGATGCAGCAAAAGCAGTCCTAAGGGGGAAATACATCGCAATACAAGCATCCATTCAAAAACTGGAAAGAACTCAAGTACAAAAGCTAACCTTACACATAAAGGAGCTAGAGAAAATACAGCAAATAGATCCTACACCCAAGAGAAGAAGGGAGTTAATAAAGATTCGAGCAGAACTCAATGAAATCGAGACCAGAAGAACTGTGGAACAGATCAACAGAACCAGGAGTTGGTTCTTTGAAAGAATTAATAAGACAGATAAACCATTAGCCAGCCTTATTAAAAAGAAGAGAGAGAAGACTCAAATTAATAAAATCATGAATGAGAAAGGAGAGATCACTACCAACACCAAGGAAATACAAACGATTTTAAAAACATATTATGAACAGCTATACGCCAATAAATTAGGCAATCTAGAAGAAATGGACGCATTCCTGGAAAGCCACAAACTACCAAAACTGGAACAGGAAGAAATAGAAAACCTTAACAGACCAATAACCAGGGAGGAAATTGAAGCAGTCATCAAAAACCTCCCAAGACACAAGAGTCCAGGGCCAGATGGCTTCCCAGGGGAATTTTATCAAACGTTTAAAGAAGAAATCATACCTATTCTCCTAAAGCTGTTTGGAAAGATAGAAAGAGATGGAGTACTTCCAAATTCGTTCTATGAGGCCAGCATCACCTTAATTCCAAAACCAGACAAAGACCCCACCAAAAAGGAGAATTACAGACCAATAGCCCTGATGAACATGGATGCAAAAATTCTCAACAAGATACTGGCCAATAGGATCCAACAGTACATTAAGAAAATTATTCACCATGACCAAGTAGGATTTATCCCTGGGACACAAGGCTGGTTCAACACCCGTAAAACAATCAATGTGATTCATCATATCAGCAAGAGAAAAACCCAAGAACCGTATGATCCTCTCATTGGATGCAGAGAAAGCATTTGACAAAATACAGCATCCATTTCTGATCAAAACTCTTCAGAGTGTAGGGATAGAGGGAACTTTCCTCAACATCTTAAAAGCCATCTACGAAAAGCCCACAGCAAATATCATTCTTAATGGGGAAGCACTGGGAGCCTTTCCCCTAAGATCAGGAACAAGACAGGGATGTCCACTCTCACCACTGCTATTCAACATAGTACTGGAAGTCCTAGCCTCAGCAATCAGACAACAAAAAGACATTAAAGGCATTCAAATTGGCAAAGAAGAAGTCAAACTCTCCCTCTTCGCCGATGACATGATACTCTACATAGAAAACCCAAAAGTCTCCACCCCAAGATTGTTAGAACTCATACAGCAATTCGGTAGCGTGGCAGGATACAAAATCAATGCCCAGAAATCAGTGGCATTTCTATACACTAACAATGAGACTGAAGAAAGAGAAATTAAGGAGTCAATCCCATTTACAATTGCACCCAAAAGCATAAGATACCTAGGAATAAACCTAACCAAAGCTGTAAAGGATCTATACCCTCAAAACTATAGAACACTTCTGAAAGAAATTGAGGAAGACACAAAGAGATGGAAAAATATTCCATGCTCATGCATTGGCAGAATTAATATTGTGAAAATGTCAATGTTACCCAGGGCAATATACACGTTTAATGCAATCCCTATCAAAATACCATGGACTTTCTTCAGAGAGTTAGAACAAATTATTTTAAGATTTGTGTGGAATCAGAAAAGACCCCGAATAGCCAGGGGAATTTTAAAAAAGAAAACCATATCTGGGGGCATCACAATGCCAGATTTCAGGTTGTACTACAAAGCTGTGGTCATCAAGACAGTGTGGTACTGGCACAAAAACAGACACATAGATCAGTGGAACAGAATAGAGAATCCAGAAGTGGACCCTGAACTTTATGGGCAACTAATATTCGATAAAGGAGGAAAGACTATCCATTGGAAGAAAGACAGTCTCTTCAATAAATGGTGCTGGGAAAATTGGACATCCACATGCAGACGAATGAAACTAGACCACTCTCTTTCACCATACACAAAGATAAACTCAAAATGGATGAAAGATCTAAATGTGAGACAAGATTCCATCAAAATCCTAGAGAAGAACACAGGCAACACCCTTTTTGAACTCGGCCACAGTAACTTCTTGCAAGATACATCCACGAAGGCAAAAGAAACAAAAGCAAAAATGAACTATTGGGACTTTATCAAGATAAGAAGCTTTTGCACAGCAAAGGATACAGTCAACAAAACTCAAAGACAACCTACAGAATGGGAGAAGATATTTGCAAATGACATATCAGATAAAGGGCTAGTTTCCAAGATCTATAAAGAACTTATTAAACTCAACACCAAAGAAACAAACAATCCAATCATGAAATGGGCAAAAGACATGAACAGAAATCTCACAGAGGAAGACATAGACATGGCCAACATGCATATGAGAAAATGCTCTGCATCACTTGCCATCAGGGAAGTACAAATCAAAACCACAATGAGATACCACCTCACACCAGTGAGAATGGGGAAAACTAACAAGACAGGAAACAACACATGTTGGAGAGGATGCGGAGAAAAGGGAACCCTCTTGCACTGTTGGTGGGAATGTGAACTGGTGCAGCCACTCTGGAAAACTGTGTGGAGGTTCCTCAAAGGGTTAAAAATAGACCTGCCCTACGACCTAGCAATTGCACTGCTGGGGATTTACCCCAAAGATTCAGATGCAATGAAACGCCGGGACACCTGCACCCCGATGTTTCTAGCAGCAATGGCCACGATAGCCAAACTGTGGAAGGAGCCTCGGTGTCCAACGAAAGATGAATGGATAAAGAAGATGTGGTTTATGTATACAATGGAATATTACTCAGCTATTAGAAATGACAAATACCCACCATTTGCTTCAACGTGGATGGAACTGGAGGGTACTATGCTGAGTGAAGTAAGTCAGTCGGAGAAGGACAAACATTATATGTTCTCATTCATTTGGGGAATATAAATAATAGTGTAAGGGAATATAAGGGAAGGGAGAAGAAATGTGTGGGAAATATCAGAAAGGGAGACAGAACGTAAAGACTGCTAACTCTGGGAAACGAACTAGGGGTGATAGAAGGGGAGGGGGGCGGGGGGTGGGAGTGAATGGGTGACGGGCACTGGGGGTTATTCTGTATGTTAGTAAATTGAACACCAATAAAAAATAAATTAAAAATAAATAAATAAATAAATAAATAAATTTCCTTTATCTAGGATACATGGTATACTTTTTGTGTGGACTACTAAAATAAAGTTTGTATGTTTAAATATTATAAACAGAACAGAACATATACAAACCAGATTGGAGGAATATAGATATTTTAGACACAATAATGACAAACATAAAAGGAGAGAAAATTTTTAAATAAAACTCAATTCAATAAAATGAAAAGATTTTTTAAAATTTAGTGGTAGTGTTTACTTCTAAATGTGCTGTTCCATTGTGAACTCTTGGTTTCTGAATTGTAAAAAAAGTTGTAGTGATATGCTTTACTGAAAATAACAATGGATTAATATTATAATAGTTTGAGCAAGGTGAGCTAATCTAATTAACTTGTCTATTATGTCCTAAAATATTAAAAATTAAAATAATCCTGCTCTGAATTAAAGGGCTGAGCTGCCTGTGGACACGTATCAGAGAAGATTCATCTCTTTCACTTACTTCTCTTACGATTAGTTCTGAAGAATATCATTATGACCACTTTGCCAGGTCTGTCTATCCTCAGTTTCTGAAGAAATAATCACCTCATCCAGACATGAAAGGCCGTCATATTGCCATTTGGCAGTACTGGACCTATGAAAAACTAAAAAGTGCTATTGAAAATGAAAGGCCCTATTATTTCAATTTTTTGGCAGGGGCAGTTACTTGAATGATCTTCCATTCCTTTTTTTAATGTTTAGCCATTTGTGTATGTAATTTTTTAAAAATTTAATTAAAGTGTAGTTGACATATTATATTAGTGGCAGATGTGCAACATAGTGATACCATAATTATATACGTTACAAAATGTTCTGCCACCATACAAAGTTATAATATTATTGACTATATTCCCTATGCTGTACTTTTCATCCCCATGATTTATTTATTTTATAACTTAATCCCCTTCCAATCTTGGATTGGATGAAATGGTCAAAACAGTATACTTATAAACATCTTTATAGGCTAACTGGGAACAATTATCTTCAATGTTGATTAACAAAGAGATCTATAATTAAAATTCTGAGAGCTATCTATGCAGAGGAACAATTTTATATTGTTCATATAGAGCCTGAGTCTCAAGAGGTTTAAGGACCTCACAAATATATCTAATGATTTTCTGCAGCATCTTAATAAGGTAGTAGGAAACTGGCATTCTGGCTCTGTAGCACAGAGGAGGATGCTAAGCCATAGTAGTAGGTGTTGCATTTATACTGATAATCCACTGGGTGGGTCATATTTCATTTTTAATTTTATTTTTTATAAATTTTATTTCATTTTTAAGGACCTCAGATTCACAGAACTGAATTGCTTATGCTCACTAGTCCAAAGCCCACTATTAGCATCCATCCAAAGAAAGTCCTTGATTTGCCCTATTACTTTTCCCTTCATCTGTATCTTCAATCCCATCCCCCCTTCCTACTCTCCTAGAAAAATATATAAAAATATGTGCTGTCTTAAGAATACCTAATGGGAAAAGAGATAGTCTCTTTCACAAATGGTATTGGGAAAATTGGACAGCTACACGCAAAAGAATGAAACTGGGCCACTTTCTTATATCATACTGAAAAATAAATTTAAAATGGATTAATGACCTAAATGTGAGCCTGAAACTATAAAAATACTAAAAGAGAGCACAGGCACTAATATCTCTGACACTGGCCATAGCAACATTTTTCTAGATATGTCTTCTGAGGCAAGGGAAATAAAAACAAAAACAAACTATTGGGACTACAGCAAAATAAAAAGCTCCTTCACAGCAAAGGAAACAATCAAGAAAACTAAAAGACAACCTACTAAATGGGAGAAGATATTTGCAAATGACATCTCTGATAATGGGTTAGTATCCAAAATATATAAAGAACTTATACAACTCAACACTCAAAAAACATATAATCCAATTAGAAAATGGGCAGAAGATATTAATAGACATTTCTCCAAAGAAGACATATGGATGTCTGACATTTTTAAAAATGCTCAACAACACTGATCATCAGGGAAATGTAAATCAAAACGACAATGAGATAGCACTTCACACCTGTCAGAATGGCTAAAATAAAATTAAAAAAAAACAAGAAACAAGCATTGGCAAGGATGTGGAGGAAAAGAAACTCTTGTACACTGTTGGTAGAAAGGCAAATGGGTATAGCCACTGTGGAAAACATTATGGAGGTTCCCAAAAAAATTAAAAGTAGAACTACCCTACCCTATGATCCAGTAATCATACTACAGGATATTTACCCAAAGAATACAAAACATTAATTCAAAAGGATACATGTACCCCTATGTTTATAGCAGCATTATTCACAATAGCCAAATTATGGAAGTAGCCCAAGTGTCCATTGATAAATGAATGGATAAAGAAGATGTAATGTGAAATATATGTATTTTACTCAGCCATAAAAAAAGATGAAATGTTGCTATTTGTAACAACATGGATAGAGTTAGAGAGTAGAATGCTAAATGAAATAAGTCAGGCAAAGAAAGACAAATATCATATGATTTCACTCATGTGTGGAATTTAAGAAACAAAACAAATGAGCAAAGGGAGAAAAAAAAGAGGGGCAAACCAAGAAACAGACTCTTAACTATAGAAAACAAACTGGTGATTATTAGGGGGTATGTGGGTGGGGGATGAGTGAAATAGGTGGAATAAACAGTACACTTGACATGACAAGCATTTAGTAATGTACAGAATTGAATCACTATATCGTACACCTGAAACTAATATAACACTGTATGGTAACTATACCGGAATTAAAATTAAAAACTTAAAAAAAAAATGTGTCCTTTCTGGTCGACCATCTATAAGCATATGCATTTATGGCCGAGCAATTTTGCCCTGGAAATGTACCTCAGAAAAAAAGTTTGTGCACATTCATAAAGAATTACATAGTTATTTGTTTATCACAGAGTTGTTTGGGAGTAGCAAGGGAATGGAAGCCAGCAGTATGTATCACTAAGTGAATACATACATAAAATATGGTTTATAGATATGACTGCATACTATGTAACAGAGGTAATGAATTAAATTCTAATACAGTAGCATGAGACATGTATTAAACAGAATGATATCTAGGCACAATGTCATCTAGGTAAAATTTTCAGACCACGTGTATAAAACAATGCTAAATATTTCTCAGATACATGTTTATCTCTCATTTTAAGAGAAAACTTATAGTTTATCAAGAATGAAGGGAAGAAAGGAAAGAAAAATGTAAGGGAAAGTGGGGAAAAAAATCAGTCAAAGGGTCTATGGATGTAATTTACTAACTTTGTACCAACACAATGCTAAGTTATTATAATCATTATCTTATTTCAAACTTATGAAGTAGATACTGTTGTTCCCCTACTAAAAGTTGAGCCAAATGAAGCTCAAAAAGGCTAAAAATATCACCTAAGAGTTCACTGCAAGAAAGTGGCAGATCCAGTTTACAAAAGCAGATCTGGCCCACTAGTCACCAAGTCAATTTTAAACCACTCACCTCTGAGAGCTGTTTTTGGTAGAGGCAAGATTGTCCATTTTCCTATAGCCAGTTTCCTCTGTTCTATACTCTACAATTTTACACTCTGCTTTCAACTGTTAGTTGTTTTTGTTTCCCAAATTCCTGGAAGTGAATATAAAAAGTAGTAGACAGAAGTTTAATAGACCTTGTTATGCTTCTGACCAAAAAAATAAATACACTTGCATCTGATTTATACTTTAATGTCTCAATAATTAGGTTAGCATGAGTTGATATGGAAGAAACCAATATGCCTAGATACACTGTTAAAATTTAGTTTCTGGACAAGACAATAGAGTGATTCCAGAGTGGTGGCTCATCTGCTATCCTAACATACCTAAAAATCCTACTTGACCATATATATCATCTCTCTTTAAACTTTATAGATTGTTCTTAGGAGATTACTAAGGTTCTGAGAGTGGATGCTGTGTTTCTTAGTAATATAAGCTATTGCATATTTTGTCTTTAAAATATTAAGGAAAATATTAATTAAGCTGAATAATCAATTAAGTTATTTTCTTTGAAGTTTTATGTGATGCTTCCAGGTTGTTAGAAATTAAATTTAACAATGACAAAATCTCTTAGATATTAAAAAGAGGGTGCAAAATGTCAGGTCATACACTCATAGTTGAGTTGATTCTTTCTATTCTCTATAATTGCCAAATGGAAAAAGCTTTTGGAGAGCTCTAGCAGAGATAACATAAAACCTGCTTCTGATCACTGAAACAACAAGAAAGATGAGAATGGTGACATTGATGACATCACCAAATAATATAATGCTTGAGATTTTTACTTTTCAATTAATTATGTTCAGTATGCAACCAGAGAAAGAAATAGAAAACTTAATTAGGAAGCCACAATAAAAAGTACTACTTATTGATAATCTCATATGAATGCTCAAAAGCTAGGAGGAAAAAAAAAAGAGACGTGGATGGAACTAGAGGGTTTTTTTTTTTTTTTTTTTTTTGGAACTAGAGGGTTTAATGCCAAGTGAAATAAGTCAGTTCGAGAAAGACATACTATATGATTTCACTCATATGTGGAATTTAAGAAACAAAACATGTACATACATAGGGGAAGGTAAGTAAAAATAAAATAAGATGAAAATAGAGAGGGAGGCAAACCATAAGAGACTCTGAACTCTAGGAAACAATGTGAGGGTTGCTAGAGGGAGGTGGTATAGGGTAACTGGGTGATGGGCATTAAAGAGAACACTTGATGTAATGAGCACTGGGTGTTATACGCAACTGATGAATCATTAGATTCTACCCTGAAACTAATAATACGGTGTATGTTAACTGAATTGAATTTAAATAAAGAATTTAAAAATTAAATACATATATACATACATAAATAGAATGCCTACTTACCATTAAAAAAAAAACCTAGAAAAAAAAGAAATTTGGGGGCTGAGGTGAGAGAGGACATGAAATGATGTGAAAAATGTTATAAATGAATTTTGAGATTCATAGTTCCAGAAATATGAAAGAACTGAATAATAATGAGAGGACATAATTAATATTATCTCTTGAAAATTTACTGATACCTATTTTAAAAATTCTATATTTCCACCAAGAAGAGTCTAATTAAAGAATTCCACATGGACTTCATTTCTTTAGGTAAAAGAATGATTATGTTTTGAGGGTTATGAACCTCTTTTACAATTTTGGCAAAAGTTCTGTAACATCTTTTTCCAAAACACACATTCATGCCCATTTTGCATAAAATTCCAAAGGCTAATAAACCTAATACCCAAGGACTTAGACTACAGAGGTCAAATTGATAGGATACATAGCAACTCAGTCTAAATTTTTCCTACAAATTCTTTTTATAAAGTTTTCTAAGAAACAACTTGACATTTACCATCTTTCTGGGTGCACATATAGAATGAAAACCAATCATCTTACTTCAGGCAAGGTCCAATTTTGACATAATTAGATTTTGTTTATTTTACCGGAGCTGCCACTGAGTTTTGCAAATTGCAGACATCATAATGACACTTCCAGGAACTAGTGCTGAAGGAAACGAGGTATCTGGTTACCAAGAAGGCTAGTGAAGCCTTGCACTGTGGAAGGAGGCAGTATTATCAGGGGTTCTATCAAACTAATAGAAAGAACTGAGAGTTCATCAAACCTTAGTTCAAGCTTTTTGAAAAAGGAAGTCTAGATGAGTGCTCCAATAGCATAGTTGACACTCAATTAAAATATTCTTGTCCAACCCCACGTCTGGTACATCATTAGGATTTAATGCAATCATGTCTTGAGAGCAAATAGAAATGTTATTTCCCACGAGCACTGAATCAAATTAAGAACATTCGTAAAGCTATGAAATCCATTCCTTGTGTCTTGGGATGCTCTAATGAGAAGCATTTATCTGTTAGGAAAAGCTTTAGACCCACCTGAATTTTCATCTCTGTTCCTTGGGATGTCACCAAACCAAAGATGCAAATGAGACCTAAGATAACATTAGATTCTGTTCAGTAGGCTCAGACACGACTAATGAAGGATGTAATTTTGTATATTCAGGGTTTTTTTTAGTTGCTACTGTGTGGGTGATACTTAAAGCAGTGTGGCAAATGTAAGGTAAAAGATAATGAGAAGCAGGAAGATATTGTGAAGCTTGAATATGAAATCAGAATGACTGGGTTTAGTCCCTGGCTCTGTCATTTGGTAACTATGTCAGCTTGCACAATTTCTCTGGGCCTCAATTTCTTCATAGGTAAAGTGAAGATATATTGTTTATCTGTTAGGGATTTTCTGGGTTTTTGCAGCTGTCGTCACAGCAAGGTATGGTTTTCTCTACATTGCAAATATACTTTAAATTTATTTTTTAAAATTGAACACCAATAAAAATTAATTTATTAAATAAAAAAAATAAAAAAATTTATTTTTTATATTCATTATAGTGATCGATACATACAGTTTTAAAACTCAAATATTACTATGAGGTTTAAAACAATAACTATGAAAAAAGTGGCATTTTTTTCCCAGATTCCTGATCCTCAGGGGTAGCCATATTAACCTTATTAAGCCTTATTAATAAGAGTTATTAACTCTTTTAACTCTGTTTATTTGGTCCTTCAAGTTCACTTTTATAATATGCTTCTATCTATTTTTTGGTTGTTTTCCAACATTTTGTTACTACATATTGAATTTCCAAATTGGTATATGAGAATTTACTCTCCTAAGCTACTCTCAACACATACCTTCCTATTCATTCCCCCCCAGTCATATCACAATTTGTGATTAAATAAGTATTTAATGCTTATATTGTTATGACAATAAAAATGTTCAGAGCTGAGCTATGTAATTTAGTATGATTCTATTTTCTTAGGCAACTTTCCCTCTCTCATTTGTTATTTTTATGTTTTACATATATATTCCATCTTCTATTTACTTTTTATTAATTCCTTTTCCAAATCTCCACCTGAAATAGCCACTCAACATCATCAGATGCATCAAGTGATACCAGTTTCAGTTTCTCCCTTCCCACAACCTTCCTATAGTCCTTTGTCTTCTGGTTCCAATCTTCACTTTTTCTAGGATCCTTGAGGACTTACCCTCACCGGCAGGCTGGTAATTCCCTTTGCTTCTCTCAAGCCATGTTTCCAAAATCAATTTCTTTCTTTCTTTCTTTCCTTCCTTCCTTCTTTCCTTCCTCCCTCCCATCCTCCTTCCTTCCTTTTTTCTTAATAAAGTAGAACACATCAACTTGTTGCTTCCCAAGAAATTGTGTGTAAAAAGTGAATGTTTGAGACAGACTACATCTAAAAATGCTCAATTGAATGTTTGTTTGGGTATACAATCTAGGTCAGAAAATAGTCTCTTGCAGATGAAAAGGCATTGTTGTAATATCTTCCAGCTTTCAATGTCATCCTTGAAAGATTGATGCCATTCTAATTCCCAGTCTATCATGTGACCTGATTTTTCCTCTTGGAAACTTAAATATGTTTTATTGTTCATGAATGTAATGACATTTCAGGATGTTGTGAGTTGTGCTGTCTCTTTCATTTTATCATGTTGCTGTGCATTTGAAGAACTCTTTTGTCCAAATACTCATGTTCCTCACTTCAGGGAAGTTTCTTTCAATTATTTCTGCAATAACTTCCTCCCCTCTGTTTTCCATTTCCTTTTCTAAGATGGTTGGTTTCAGTTTTCCTTTTACCCATCTGATCCCACGTTAAATAAACTTGGTATCTCCACATCCAAATTCTTGGAAAGGAAAGGCACAACCATGCTGACTTCACAAGGACTCTTCAGACTGGCTGGTTGGCCACTGTTAGTCCCAACACTGAGCTCTCAGTAAGGTTATAAGGATCCAGCTATTCCTAATCATTTACATAACCAAGCAGAACAGATATTCTTACTCCACCCTCTTTTTTATTTTTTTCCTTCCACTTTCCTTCCTCTTCTCCCTCTTTTTTTCCCCCTTTGTCTTCTTCATCCCTCATAGGGATGACCATTTGATTCTCCTCTTCTTTTACCCTTTTTTTTTATCTTTCTTAAACTTTACTATCTACCTGTATCCTAACCCTGCTGGCCATCTGTCCTCATTTCAGTTCTATGGCCTCCCACCTGTCCTCTCTATAGGCTCACCTGTCATATTAGTTATAGCTACAAACCTAGCATTCTGGAACTAGAATTTACTGATGAGGAATTGGGCCCAAAGAAGTTGGGCTGATTTGTTAGTGGCAGTAGGACTCCAATGCAGATTTGCTAACTTTGGAGTTTTTGAACTTCCCATTACATAACAGTTCAGGGAACCTCAACACAAACCTTTAGGCAATGCTCCTATGCATTTTGTAGTACAAATCCCACTGAAAAGATGGATTTTTACATTGTGCTTGAGTTAATAACTAAGTCTTTAAAGAGTAGCCCCTATATATTCCAGAAGTAAAATAAAACAAATAAGAGTTTCTAGTAAATGCTAACATTTATTGAACACTTACTATGTGCCATTCATTTTTCATATGTTATCTTATTTAAGCCATATATTAACTTTATGTAATAGTCTCATAAGCTCTGATTTCAATATGATAAAAGGCAGAGAAATTAATTTCTTGTCATAGAGACATAGGAGGAACTTATTCATAAGTCTGTCTGTTTCTCAAGTCCATGCTGTTAACTAATCTATGGTGCTTCCTGACAAACATTGTTTATGGCATTATTGTAGCCTGCTAGACAAGCTCAATAATCCAAGAGCATGCACAATTATAAAATAGGCTTCAAAGTATTCATATCCCCTGAGGCCTATTTAGCAATACCTGCTTCTCCCATTTCTTTGTAAATCTTTAGATTCAGGGAGGGACAGATCTCCCCAGGCCCATGTATATCCTTATTCTGAGCCTTCCCATTCTTATGGAAAAAGGTAAATATAGCAAAAGTAGAGTGTTCCAGATTGTTTCCAGTCTGGCTTACTTCTTTTCAGATTAAAAAAAAACATTTGGTGAAGTGATATTTTTAAGGTTATTATAATAATTATATCCAGCAAGCTTCTTAAGGTTTATTTGAAGTGATTTGCATCAGTCCAAGCTCCTGGTCTGCTCTCCAGGTTTTTGTGATTGCTGTTTTGAGCTATAAATCTAGCTTGGCTAATGGAGGATAATAAGCAAAGTGTCCTTGCTTTCTCTCCAATATAACTCAGCTGTATATTACAAAACCTTGATTCTGCCTTTAGACATGTGTTGACCAGCTTGTCAGAATTTCCATTGGCATTGTATATGAGGGTGGGCGGAACTGCTACAATTTAGATGTAAGTGAATTAAAAAAAAAATCTTTCAAGTGACTTCAACCCCCTGATTCATTTTCAACTTGGAAAAAATACCATATACATGGTGGTCTATGAGAGCTATACTTTGGCAAGCACAATTTATAATTCATTATCCTTTTTTTTTTTGTCAAGGCAATTTTTAAAAAGCTATTTCTGTCCTCTTTCAAATTGACATCTTTCTTCTTTGACTGCCATATGAGCTTTATGCCTTATTTTCAACATCTTTAGGGTATTTTTTTCTATTGCTTTAAAGTGTAATGAACTATGTATCAGATATTGTAAAATATGTTCTAGACTTCCAAGCAAGTTAAATCTATCACCTGTTTCATAACAACTAAGGAACCCAGTGAATGTTCTGTTGTAATCTCCACAATAAGAAATAGTACTTTATGTTAATAGGCTCCCAGGGTATTTCAGAGCCAGTTTGGAATCCAGGACAAACAATAGCTTTACTGTCAGCCTTGACACCCCCCACCTTGACACCACCAGGCAAACCACAGGATCTGTGCAGAGTGAGGGTTAGTAAGGTCCCTGAGTATAGTAGGTTGTAAAGTGCCTCCCAATTATATTTGTCTAGAACCTCAGAATGTGACTTTATGTGAAAATAAGGTCTTTGTAGAAGTACTTATTTGAGATCAAGTCATACTGGATTAGACTGGGCACTAAATCCAATGACTGATGTCCTTATAAGAGGAAAGACAGGGACACAGAAACACAGGGAAGAATCAGGGATTAGAGTGATGCAGCTGCAAACCAAGGATTGCCAGAAACTAGGAAGAGGTAAGGAAGGCCCTTCTCTAGTGCCTTCAGAGAGAACATGACTCCATTAATACCTTGATTTTTAACTTCTTGCCTACAGAACTTTGAAAGAATAAATTTCTATTATTTTAAGTCATCCAGGTTAGGGTAATCTGTTACAACAAATCTAGAAATGAATACAATAAGGAACTCCTGAATGATGATATTGAAAAGGCTTGATCACAAATAAGAGTGTCCAAACACTGGGCAGCCTGGGTGGCTCAGTGGTTTAGTGCCACCTTCAGCCCAGGGCGTGATCCTGGAGACCCAGGATCGAGTCCCATGTCAGGTTTCCTGCATGAAGCCTGCTTCTCCCTCTGCCTGTGTCTCTCCCTCTCTCTCTCTGTTTCTCTCATGAATAAATAAACAAAATCTTTAAAAAAAGACTGTCCAAACACTTAGGATTCCTGGGTATATGCCTTTAAACAACTATGCATTGCTGTGGGTAATAAGAATGACTAGAGATGTCGCATACAGTGACCAGAACTGGGATCATCTCACTTCAAGCAAAGGGTGGCTGCTAAGGCAGTGACGAAAACCTAAGGTTGGTCTGAACCTTGGAATGTAGGATTTGAGCTGCAAAGGAAGGAACAGACTTCACAAATATTCCAGGATGGAAGAACCTCAGCAACCTGTTTATCTTCTCAGCTGCATCAGCACATGTATACATAGGACAGTTGAATCCAGTCTGATAATTTTGTAAATAGTTCAACTACAGTAAGTGGAAAGACTTTTACTATGAATTACAGGAAGGTGTTCATTGCTGTGGGAAATCCAAGCTCAGGAATGCAGCCAGATTCCACTCCGTTTGAGGAGTACCATTTCACACTGGAAAGCACATGGACTTTGGTATTGATGAGACATGTGTCAACATCCTGGCCCCTTCACTTTCTGATTGTAGTATTTTAACAAAATGCTGTGAGCCATGATATCCTCACTTAAAATGGAAATAAAATGTATCTACCTTATAAAGTAGTTGTAAGGATAAATTGAGATAACATATGCGAAACAGGTGGCATACAGCAGGTGCTCATTAAATGTTACTTCAGTCCCTTCTGTTCCTGGAATCCAGGGAACTAAACAATAATTGCTCTCTTCCTTTCTTGCACACTTGGATCCTTAAGAAACTAGACGGGATGTGATTTCTAAAGAAATAATGAGGCTATGTTTGGTTACTTATGCTTGTATGATAATGAAATTCATATATTGTTTCCCTATTTTATGGTCAAGGATAAATTATTTTTAATAGTCATGCTTCACAGTTATTTATAAGGGGTGTTCCAGAAGGCAGTGATTTAACTCAGAAGCAGACCTCAATGCCTCTATGGTGAGGAGTTAAATTTCCTTGGCAGCTTTGAGCTCCTCTTCTAGAATTGAAGTGCTGGTAAGGCAAGAAATTACAAACGCTATTCTTGTAAGCAGCTTATTGGTCTTAAGACTATGATAGAACAAAGATATCCTAAGGTAAGAGAGAAAAGGTAGTAGTTGAAACTTTACTCTTTACTTCTGGAAAATCATAAATTCTTCCCAAATTAGTAACTCCTTGCATAGACTTTTGCAGCCCAAACACTCAAGGCTTTTAGAAAAGAATGGTTTTCAAGTCTGGATTCAACCTATGACCCAACACCAGAGCGTCTGTCAGGCTCAACCACATAGTGCCTCCCAGTGTCTCTTCTGCATGAGTCTCCTCCTGTCCCTCTCTTGATAACAATGAAATTAGACCAAACCTTTGCCTCTGAATTCTCATGTGTGTGTGGTGGTGGTGTTGTGTGTGTGTGTTTTTTTTTCCAGAGGAGGAGGTTACATTCTGATCCTACAATAATTAAATCAGAAAGGAACGATGGAGGACGTTTGCTTTACTGAATCAGGTGAGATAATGGTTATCAAGTCTGGAATTCAGCTTGCTGGAAAGGGAAAGGGGGGCAGAAGAGTGGGGAAGGATGAGGGAGAGGGGAAAGGAGAGAAGGGACAGACAGAGGTGAGGAGCGCAGGCAAAGAAGAAAAAACTATAATACTGAAGAAAGAGAATGTGGAAGGAGCACTTTAGGGGGTTGTTTGGCAAACACAGCTCACCTTTCCTATGCCCTCCCTGGTCTAAACTTGTTACCTCATTTCTTCCTATCTACCACAGAGTGAAATACTGCAAGCAATGACCTCTCAGAGCTTAAATCAGGTCCTGTAATTAGTTCATTATGTGCTTGCTAGAGGCTTTGCTTAGAAGAAATTATGTCCAGGACAATAGCTGACTAACATACAAAATACATACTAAGTATTAGTCACTGTCCTCACAACCACCCCTGAGGAGATAACTATTTTTGTTTTTGACTTAGAAAAATGAGGTTTAGAGAGATTAAGAAACTTGCTTAAGGCCTTATAACTAGTAGAACCAGCATTCAAACCCAGCTCAGTGATTCAATACCCCATGCCTTTAACCATCAAGCCACACTGCCAGCCCTAGAATAGAGAAGAGACTGGAATGTTCTCCCTGGGCACAATTCAGTAGCAGTGCATGGGCCTCAGTCCCTGGAAAGAGTGTGGTGAGGGGTTTGCTTGAAGAAGCAACAATGTTTTCTCATTCCTCACGTTTCCTTGGACAAGAGATTTTTACTCACTTTCTTTTATTTATTTGACAGAGAGAGAGAACAAGCAGGTGGAACTGCAGGCAGAGAGTGAGGGAGAAGCAGACTCCCTGCTGAGCAGGGAGCCCAACTCAGGGCTTGATCCCAGGACCCTGGGATCATGACCTGAGCCGAAGACAGATCCTTCACTGACTGACCCACCCGGGCACCCCTTCCACCCACTTTCTAGGAGGGAAAGGGTGGGAGGAGCATCCTTGCTTCTTTCTACCTCCTTCACTGGCCTCCTCAGAGGAAGAGGAACAAATTCTCTGACGTGGAAACGGAGCAAGAAAGAACCCAGTGCATTTGGCCCCACAATTTGATTTCTCCTTCCCTCAGCCTGTTTCCAGTTTACTCACTGGCTCCTCACTTTTGTGGTAAGCTTTCCAGAGCAGTCTCTGTCCCTGGAGGGGAAGTTCTCCAGGATGGTCCTGCTGAGTCAGGAAACAGGAAGGCAAGAATTCCTAATTGTGGACTGAAGCAAGCCCATTTGGCCGCACATGTGGAGCTGTGCTTTGCAGCCATTTTTATCAGTAAGAAAACTGATGGTTTTATCTCCATCTCTCTGGCTCTTCGGTCTCAGTTCCCAACTTCCTTAATTCACAATTACCTCAATTCAAAGTGGGAACATTAATACCACTACGGGATTGGCCTAACAGTTAAATGAGGTAAAGTATTTAAATCTCTTTCCTCCTAGCAAGCATTTAACAATTGCTTCCCCCCCCCTTTTCTCCTTCTCTTAGTCACAATCTAACTTTATGACTTGTTTTCACTATAAATATATTTCTTCCATCTTGTAATCTCTCATTGGAAAGATTTAATTCTATTCTTATTATATCTCATAGGTTTTGGCAATAAAACTATATTTGACCAAATAAGAAGTCTTACAGAGTTGGTATCTTCTGTAAATTTGGTCTTCACATCTTAAATCTTTGAGCATATTTATCCCATTGGAAGCATCTAATGTAATTGTTTTTAGCAGCATGTAATTTTTTAATCACGCAATTGGATTATAATAATTAGGCTCTTGAAAGGAGCTGCAAAGTAAAAATTTGAACACATAAAATAATTTAAACCTTTTAGACTTCAAAGTTATTATTTTGGGCTTCATTCTGTGTACCATATTACTTAAAGACAGTGAGAAAGGGCTAAAGTATCTTTAGATTTGAAGCAACTCAGTATCATTTGAATTTTATTATTCAATTCTTTCACATTTGCTCTGATAAGAGAGCTAAAAATCTCAGCCTTCAGAGGCCAGACAATGCTGTTTTCCCAGTGGGTCCATGATTAAATGTCTTCTCATGTAGAAAGAGAGCAAAAACAAACAAGCAAACAACAGATGACAGATGAGAGCTGAACATTTGTCACTGATATGCAGCATGATTCTCTTTTGCTCTATAACTAAAAGTAATAAACTGGTGTGTGACATTGGAGTCAATAAGTAGTTAGCCCCAGCAAGTAGATCTTGGCAGTTTTGCTTTTAGGTCCTGTGCTTAGACCAAGTCAGAAGATACACCTTACAGGGCCCCTTGATCACAGAGCTTACAAAGACTGTACCTCAGGATGGGACCAAGCCTTGAATGGAGCTTTATGGAGGAAAATGCTCCATAAGTATTAAGGAGATTTATTAAGACAGATACAGGGAGGGTTCTTTTTGATTCCTGGCTCAGAGCTGGAGCTTAGCTATGCTAACAATGATAGGAAATGATGATGGTTCTAGCTGAGCATCACGTAAGGCATTTTTGGGCCCTTTTCTTGGAAATAGATGATGGTGAGGCCACACCTCCCAGCATGAACTTGCTTGAATTCTCTGGTTTTTCTTCACCTTTCACCTTTTGATTTCTTCTTGCATTGATCCCAGATCAAAGAAAAGAGAAATAACAGAAAAACAACTTTATTTCCTTGAATTCTGGAGTGTTGTGCACCCTGAGCCAATGATGGAGAAGAGTCTTGTAGTTAGGAGAGGGAGTCTATCTTTCTGTCCAAAAATCAACCCTATTCTTTAGGAAGAGTCACAAAGGTATGGCCCTTCCCTCTCTCCCACTGATTTGAAAGTTGAGAAAAGCAGAATTAAACAGAAACCGGGAATGGTGATAAAGACCCAAATTCCACCCTCTATATTCATACCTCCTAGTTTTAAAGGTGAATAATTCCATGTTTACCTATCCTTCCTAAAACGACATAGGGATTATGTCTGCCATAACTTTCAAACCACCACCAGGGTTGAGGATTTGAAACAAAGTAAAGATGCTATTTTCCAATTTTTGGAATAACAAGTTGTGGGTATCTCTAATCTGTAGTGTTTGTAGTATGGTTTACTTATTATATTGTGAAGAAACTCCAATATCTCTTTTTCTTTACTAACTAATGGAAAATACCATGGAGACTGTAGGAAGGTTACCCACTATGTATTTAATGATTGCCTCTGAGATTACTAATGTAACTGACTTGCTGGAACAGTAATGACATTAACAAAGTGCCTACTTGGAACACAGCTTAGCTCACCAGAATCAAACAGGAAGACCTACAAATCCTAGGTAGGTATAGAACTGATGATACCGTATTTATGAGTCAAATATTTCCAACATTTCAATGGAGCATAATAGAAAAGACATATGTTTTCAACTGAGACAAAGGCTAGCAGGACTTCCGCAGCAACTTTGGCATTTCCCTTCCTTGGGTTTAGCAAGAAAAAGACTGATCTCTAGGACTTCACAGTAGGATGAGGGAAGAAGGTAGAGTTTGAGGGAGCCACGGTCAATTTCATCTCTGGTCAGAGAGATCAGCTTTCTTAGGAAAGAAGGACATGGTTAGACCTCAGATGGGAAGAAAAATTAGGATCTGTGGCAAATTTCATGATATGTACTTATGTCATATTTTTATGCAAAAAACAAGGCAATCAATGAAAAATAATCCAGTCATATCACCTGGGTCATTAGCTAACAGTCCCATTTGCTTCCTGTCCCATTGGAATAGTGGTGACAACTAAAGTTTAAAGACTTTCCACTAGTTCTGCTAATCATTTACAATCATCATAATGATATTAATCGGCTATTTGTTTTACCTTTCCCCATTCCCCACAGAAAGAGGTAGCCCTTCACTGAGAAAACTCTGTAAGCTACTAAGCAGCTTGTTATGAAGATTCCAGTATTATGGGCATAAAGGGAATTGTTGCACAATCTTGTTCTAGACATTCAAATACTTAAAGTCATACGATGGAGGATTATGCAAATACCCCTGATTGCTTTGCAAAAGTAACCTGAGCCTTCCTGAGGAACTGATTTGTGTGGTTGCTGGAGAGACTAAAATTAGTTTGAGAGGCTCTTGGGTGTTTGGAAGCCTCTTGGAAGGCTTCCAGAGATACTATTTAGTCCTACCCACACTCTTCCTGCCCTAACCCCACTCCTGGATACTGACTGAGTGATATCTTGCAAAAATAGGGGTTATAGGTGACTATAACCTGTATTTTAGTTTGCGTAGTTCCACCCTCCTTAGCAAACTTCCTTCAAAAGGTTGCAACCTTTAACAAGATACAACTTACTTCCTGAGCTGAACTGTTATGCTAGTTGTACCTTGTTTTCTTGCTCATTCCTTATTCCTCAGGGAACTCGGAAAATTTTAATAACAGGGACTACCAGCTATGAAAATTTTGACTCATATGTCTGAAACAAATGGAAATAGGCTTAATATATTGCTTCTTTCTAGTCTTCCCTATAAAATGTCTTAATCTGGGATAAGTGACATATTATAGAAAAATGTTTCTCAAACCTTAGCATACCACATGTATCAAAGTCACCTAGAGGACTTATATAAACACAGACTACTGGGCTCTATCCCAGGACTTTCTGATTCAGTACGTCTGAGTTGGTTCCCAAGGATTTGCATTTCTAATAAGTTTCTAGGTGAGGCTACTGGTGCAAGGACCCCACTTTGAGAACCGTTGTAGTATAAAAGCCAAATACCTGCAAGCTGGGGCTAGGGTGACTAATTCATGATGCTTCACCTGTAATTTTAGTACTAAAGGTTCCACATCCCAGTGACTCCTTCAATTCAGGACAAACCAGGACAATTGGTCAGCCTAGGTGAGGCCAAAAATATTTCTAGCTTAAATAGAAATTTTGTACCTTTTACTATTTCTAAAAACCATTTTTGAGAAAGCTGTGTTATGATTTTATGATTTAGGTGATCAAAGGGTTTTTAAAATCACTAGATTTAAAAAATACTCAACATATATAGCTAGTATCCATAGTTCTAAAATATGGTCTTAGAGTATCCTGTAATAACAGTAATGAGCTCCAAGTGAGGTCCTAAAGCTCTGTGTGTCACTATGTTAGTACTTTGAATATATTACACCTAATTCCTACAACAGTACAGCTTACTAGGAATTATAGTCAATACAGATGGTGAACTAAGCTTGCGGAGGTTACAGGGACACAGCTGGTTACTCTGTATCTGGGATTTGAGCCCAGATCTCTCTTGCTCCCAAATTTGTATTCTTTCCCTTATGATGATCCAAGTGGGTATTTGTTTTGCCTAAGTTTTAACATTTGCCATCACTTAATAGGTGTAGATGTGCAAGGCCAGTTTTATGAGGGCTTATTATTTGTATGTTCAATCTGAGATTATAGGACATGCCACCACATAAAAACTGATGCCTCCTCTGGAGAGAGAGGGTTTGCAGACAGGCTTTCCTTAATTAAGAAAAAGTGACAGAAGAAGAAAAATAGCTAGTTAATGCTTTTTAAAATAAAAAAAATACATTATAGAAAGCAATTTCATTTTTTATTAAATTATTTCCCAAATATAAAGCACAATATAATACAGAATGAAATTTAAAGGCATACCCTTAAATACAACATAATATCTTTATGAGATTTCTATGATAATTAGTCATCACTTATTCCTTCTCCCTTCTGGGGCACCTCTGTTACGTCACAAAGACTTGCTGATCATGTCTCAGATCCTGATCCTGTCTTGGGACCTCCAGTAGCTGGAAACGAAATTCTTTCTACTGTTTCCCTTTCTGTCCTCCTACTAGAAAGCTATTGCAGGTTTCATTTCTTCCCCTATTCACCATTTTTCACCTTTTCTGAAAGAGCTATTTACCCATCTCTCTCTCTCCCTCTCTCCCTCCCTCCCTCCCTCCCTCCCTCCTACTCTATGATCTGTCTTTTCAAGGCCAGATCATAGAAGAAGAACAAGAAACCTGGTCAAAATATATAACGTTCCCCCTAAGCCTCTCACCTTGATAATTTCCTCCCAGTCAGGAAAATTATCTTGTCAACTCCTTAAACTCAATGAATTCTCTGACCGTTCCCCCTACCCCACTGAACAACACCTTACAGGAAGTATAGAATCCATTTTTTTTATTAATCTGTCAATTTTGTGATTCCAAAGGGAATTCTTCTTATTTTTGTTACTTTAAATATATTTGGGTCTATCAGGAATGTTTTAGAGGACTCGTTTTTATTTTTTCCTCGTACAGGATGTTCTTATTTCCTAGCTCTCAAGTTTATGTGAATATTATGTTCCACACCTGGTATGAAACCCTTCATAGTCACCCTTTTTTCCTTCCTAATTTCCATTAAACAGAATTACTTGCATGTTTCTAACCATAAGAAAATAAAAGTTATGAGGGTAAAAACTCTCAAAGATTCCTAGCACCTGTTTGACTCCAGTCAGTGACAGAGAACACATGTGGCGCTTTACTCCCACTAGGATTGTTCATGTGGGGTGGGCCAACGACACCTGCTTATAGCAGAAAATCCAAGACAGGATGAAAAAACGTCCCGACCCTGGAGCGGGGTCTATGGGTGCTAACTCACAACTTACTTCACCACATCAAGCCTATGGGTTAGCCTTTTTGGCTCTGAGCCTGGATTTGCACCTACCTCAATTTTTTGTTTTGGTCTCAAACATGGTCTGTATCTCCAGGCTTAGACCAGTCAATCTTTGCCAATGGTTCATGGAAAAAAAAAAAAAAAACTTTTATTTTACCCAAAATTTTGGATAAAAGAGAAAGATGAAACTATGCATATCATCATGCCCATAATGAGGTACAGGTTGGTGAAGTTTTCAAAGAATGGGAAAGTGGCTGGGAAGAAGAATGGGTAATAAGTAGGCAGCAGTACCAATGAATTCAGCAAACATATAGCAAATTCCATAGTTCCAAGTTCAGCAAATAGCAACTTCATTCTCTTTTCTTCAGGCCAACATTTAAAAGTCAAATATCCTGAACCAGACACCAGGCAGGGGCAACATTTATTTTCTTTCATTTTTCATAATCAAATAAGATTATTAACAGAAAACAGATGAAGCATAAAGGCCCAACATCATAAAAGATTTTTACTTAATACATGCCTCAGAAACAAAGTAAAAATGTCCTGACATTTAGCATTTCAAATTAAGATAATTGTGAAATAGTAATACTGAAACCAACAACAAACAGGGTTTCTTGTGTGTGTATGTTTTTGAATATAAAATGCCTTTCGCTGTTTGCTCATAAGATCAGATTGCCCCTTTTGGGCAAAGATAGGGGAATGATATTTTAAACTCTGAACTGAACCTGATAAAAGCTGCTGATGGTTTCTTCCTTTTTAGGGTGTAGGCCAGGAGAGGCCCTGCCAGGCCTTGGTCTTCCTCAGGCCATTTCCTGACCATGGAGCAAGCACTGTGGTGGGACATGGGCCTACTTTTTTGTTTTGTTTTGTTTTGTTTTGTTTTTTTGTATATGTTTTCATTGGATTTCAATTTGCTAACATATAGCATAACACCCAGTGCTCATTCCCTCAAGTGCCCCCCTCAGTGCCTGTCACCCAGTCACCCCATCCCCAGCCCACCTCCCCTCTCACCCTCTCACTACCCCTTGTTCGTTTCCCAGAGTTAGGAGTCTCTCATGTTCTGTCTCCCTCACTGATATTTCCCACTCATTTTCTCTCCTTTTTCCTATAATCCCTTTCACTATTTCTTATATTCCCCGTATGAATGAGACCATATAATGTTTGTCCTTCTCCGATTGACTTACTTCACTCAGCATAATACCCTCCGGGTCCATCCACATCAAAGCAAATGGTAGGTATTTGTTGTTTCTAATGGCTGAGGAATATTCCATTGTATACATAGACCACATCTTCTTTATTTATTCATCTTTCGATGGACACCGAGGCTCCTTCCACAGTGTGGCTATTGTGGACATTGCTGCTATAAACATCAGGGTGCAGGTATCCTGCCATTTCACTGCATCTGTATCTTTGGGGTAAATCCCCAGCAGTGCAATTGCTGGGTCGTAGGGCAGATCTATTTTTAACACTTTGAGGCCCCTCCACACAGTTTTCCAGAGTGGCTACACCAGGTCATATTTCCACCAATAGGGCAAGAGGGTTCCCCTTTCTCCACATCCTCTCCAACATGTATTGTTTCCTGTCTTACTAATTTTCCCCATTCTCACTGGTGTGAGGTGGTACCTCATTGTGGTTTTGATTTATTTTTTAAAAATTTTTATTTATTTTTAACAGTCACACAGAGAGAGAGAGAAAGGCAGAGACACAGGCAGAGGGAGAAGCAGGCTCCATGCACCGGGAGCCCAACGTGGGACTAGATCTCGGGACTCCAGGATCGTGCCCTGGGCCAAAGGCAGGCGCTAAACCGCTGCGCCACCCAGGGATCCCCTGTGGTTTTGATTTATATTTCCCTGACGGCAAGTGATGCGGAGCATTTTCTCATGTGCTTGTTGGCCATGTCTATGTCTTCCTCTGTGAAATTTCTGTTCATGTCTTTTGCCCATTTCATGATTGGATTGTCTGTGGGACTCGATCCCGGGACTCCAGGATCACCCCCTGGGCCGAAGGCAGGCGCTAAACCGCTGAGCCAAAGAACAATCCTGGGTGGCTCAGCGGTTTAGCGCCTGCCTTCGGCCCAGGGGGTGATCCTGGAGTCCCGGGATCGAGTCCCACATCCGGCTCCCCGCATGGAGCCTGCTTCTCCTTTTGCCTGTGTCTCTGCCTCTCTCTCTGTGTCTCTCATGAATAAATAAATAAAATCTTAAAAAAAAAATAAGTTCTTTCTAGATCTTGGATACTAGCCCTTTATCTGATAGGTCATTTGTAAATATCTTCTCCCATTCTGTAGGTTGTCTTTTAATTTTGTTGATTGTTTCTTGTGCTTTGCAGAAGCTTTTTATCTTGATTAAGTCCCAATAACTCATTTTTGCGTTTGATTCCCTTGCCTTCTTAGATGTATCTTGCAAGAAGTTGCTGTGGCCAAGTTCAAAAAGGATGTTGCCTGTGTTCTCCTCTAGGATTTTGATGGATTCTTGTCTCACATTTAGATCTTTCATCCATTTTGAGTTTATCTTTGTGTCTGGTTTAAGAGAATGGTCTAGTTTCATTCTTCTGCACGTGGCTGTCCACTTTTCCCAGCACCATTTACTGAAGAGACTGTCCTTTTTCCAGTGGATAGTCTTTCCTGCTTTGCCGAATAGTAGTTGACCATAGAGTTGAGGGCCCATTTCTGGATTCTCTATTCTGTTCTGTTGATTTATGTGTCTGTTTTTGTGCCAGTACCACACTGTCTTGATGATCACAGCTTTGTAGTACAACTTGAAATCTGGCATTGTGATGCCCCCGGCTCCAGTTTTCTTTTTCAATATTCCCCTGGCTATTTGGGGTCTTTTCAGATTCCACACAAATCTTAGGATGATTTGTTCCAACTCTCTGAAGAAAGTCCATGGTATTTTGATAGGGATTGCATTAAATGTGTACATTGCCCTGGGTAGCATTGACATTTTCACAATATTAATTCTTCCAATCCATGAGCATGGAATATTTTTCCATCTCTTTGTGTCTTCCTCAATTTCCTTCAGGAGTGTTCTGTAGTTTTTAGGGTATAGATCCTTTACCTCTTTGGTTAGGTTTATTCCTAGGTATCTTATGCTTTTGGGTGCAATTATAAATGGGATTGATTCCTTAATTTCTCTTTCTTCAGTGTCATTGTTAGTGTATAGAAATGCCCTGATTTCTGGGCATTGATTTTGTATCCTGCCACACTGCCGAATTGCTGCATGAGTTCTAGCAATCTTGGGGTGGAGTCTTTTGGGTTTTCTAGGTTTCAGAGCATCAACACAGACTTCCATTTAAGTTTCTGACTGGCAAGTTCCAAGGAATACAATCTTTTAACCAGTAACCCATCTTGACATTGTCCCAAAAGGTTGTAATAGCAGACACAAGTTAGTTGATTGGGCTTGCAACCAGTTCAAGTTCTCTCCAATGCTTCTTTCTGAACTACAGGTCTTTCCAGAAAACAAGCATTTTTCCATTCCAGAAAACATTGCTACAGAGAGCTGTTTATTTTGAACCCGTGAGCAACATAAAAACACAGTGTTTCTATTAGGATACCAGTTTGGTGATGTTTGTTTAATCATTAACATATTCTATTTTCTGGGTTGAATAGCTGAAAGTTACCCAGAAATTTAGAAAAGAAGAGTTTGAACCAGAACACAGATTAAAGAGTTAAAATAATCGATGATATAATTTTCCATACTATATTCAGAAAGTTTAGGGTTATTTAATATGGCCTACACTGAAGTTTGTATTTCACTATGCAGGAAGAAATGCTTCGCTAAGCAATAGTGTATATAGTAAAATTACATAGTGTATTTTAACCCGCTAAACAGAAAAAGAAAAAGAATAAGGTTTAAGTATTTTATTTTCTCTTTTATGTTTTATTTCTATAGAATTTGGGTAAAGGAGAATATAATGTTTTGTTTAAAAGTGAAGATTTTTGCATTGTGATTCATGCAACTTATGTTAGAACAAGAAAATGAAACAGTACATTTAGAAAGACTCAAGACTTTCAGAAGTTTTTGTCTCAACCTTTTCCTTCTCTATCTAGCTTTTTAAATGCTATCATTTTCAATTAATTTGTGTTATACTCAATCAACATTCATATAATTATATTACAATTGTAAGTAACTTGATTTTTTAAAAAAGGCATCAAATCTAAGAGGACAAGGAATAGTTGTATTGTGACATACTATGACCTTGAGTTGGCAGTATTATATCAAATTATTTTTTCTCTATATTAAAGATTTCTTTTACACAGTTCAATTGACATAATTGTGTGGAGGGGTGGGGACCAAAAAGTGAAACAGAATTTTTCCCGGCTTAGGCAACAGGACACTTCATATTTAAGACCCAAGGTATGAGGAAAGAGCCAGGTTAGATGGACCAGGAACCTGGCAGCAAGTGGGAGCCAAGTAAGTCAATAACCAGATACTGAGAATCTCTTATATCTGGATGAAGACCAGCTGGATGGAGGCCCAGCTGGTCTCCACTAAGGCAAGGGCAGTGACTGTCCTGCGTCTGACCCAGCCAAGAAAGCACAAGGAACAAACACTGGTTAAGCACAAGACAGTTGTACAACTGATGCTGTTAATAATATACCAGGACCAAAGGTATAAAACAAGCCTATTCCAGACAAAAGAGGACTTACAGTTATCTAGTTAAAAGCCATCCTGAGCTGTGTAGTTTTAATATAATAAAAACTAAAAGCAGGGCAGCCCCGGTGGCGTAGCAGTTTGGTGCCACTTGCAGCCTGGGGTGTGATCCTGGAGACCTGGGATTGAGTCTCATGTCGGGCTCCCTGCATGGAGCATGCTTCTCCCTCTGCCTGTGTCTCTGACTCTCTCTCTCTGTGTCTATGAATAAATAAATAAATTCTGTAAAAAAAAACTAAGAGCAGCGGGAATTGTCCACCAACATTTTCATTTTGCAGGTGGGGCAGCAAAGGTGTAAAGCTACAGAGACGACTTTCTTAAGGCCTGACCGCAAATTCCTGGCAGAATTAGGAGTAAGACTAGAACTTTCTGCTTCTAGCTCAGTGTTTTCCTAACGTGCCACATATTTCTATAATGTTTCACTCTCTTCAAAGTGTAGCCTCAAGTTTCCCCCAGGCCATAACATTCGGGAATATAAACTAAGGTCATAGTAACAATAACAAATAATGATTTCCTGGTTCTTTGTCTACTTGTGATTTCAGAAATTCCAGTTTTACTTTAAATTCCCATTAAACAGTTTCTAGGAGACTCCTGGGGTTGGTTTATGTTTGGTCACGGATAAAATCCTCCCTACGTTGTGTACAATCCTACACTTCCCTCAGCTTCCACCTTCACACCAGAGTAGCACAATTTCCATGAGTTGGAGATAGAGTCAGAGCTGGGTTCTACTTCCTTGCCAGTATTATGGCTTTTAATGCAGTATTTAACCTTTCTAGGACTACGATTCCCCTAGGCCTGAATTTTTATGAAATGTGGCCTTTATAGCATTGCTTTCTAGAGCTATGACTATAAGTGAAATAATAATGTCCAATCACTTCTTTTTATTTGTGGTATTTCTATTCTATAAAGTCACCCACAAACATTTAAACAGCAAATTCTGGGCCACCGCTCCTTAGGGAAAAGAGTTAGATTCCTGTGAGCCTCTGGTCACATTTTTGTCAACTGAACAATTTATACCCTGGTTTTATGTGTGTTTCTATTTAAAGACACCTTATTTCATATATATATTGTTGATTCCTTAACATTAAACTCATGGCCAACAGCACCATAACTCATGCCTGAATGAAGCTTATCTAACATACCTATATTTCCCTAAGGCAGATCACAGCTTTCTCATGCTGAGGAACAATGGACAGCACTTTGGCATTACACTTGTGGGCCATTGCCAAACAGCAGAATCACCAACAAAAAGCACACAAAAATGTGAAATCATGCCACCAGACAGCAAAATGACAGTTGATAGCTTACCCTATTTGACCTCAGCTAGGAACACATGTGCATGCCAGGGGACTCAAATTTTTCTTTACATTTCTCTATGAATGACTGAAAAGCCTGTGATTTTGGAGTCACAAATAAATTTTAGTGAGTAGGCAAACATAGAATCTGCAAATAATGAGGATCTACTATCTATAAAGAGTTTAGCACAGTGCATGACATGGAACCCAAAGTAAATGTTAACTATTATTCTTGTGTGATCGTTGTTAAGAAAAGCCTGCCAAGGCTTAAGATGGGGGCAGGGGAGTACCCCCAACAATTGCTGAATACCCCAGTGCCACCTACTCCAGATGTGAAACAAAGGAGATGACTTTTCACCAAGACAAACAGTAAGCTAGTTTAGCCCTGGTAATCAGGCTTTATATCCCAGATAGGAAAAGTGTTAGGAATTTTTCCCAAAAGGCTCCAATGTCCACCAGGTAATGGACTCCAGAGAGCCTACTTTCCAGGTTCTCTGTGTTCAAATACTAATTCAGACATCCTTTCCCCTTCCTAGATACCACCTCTCTTCATTTGACCCTCACAAGGTATTTATATATTGCATATGCAAATGCACATGGCACACCAGAATGAAGTAATGAGTTATCAAACAAATTCCAC
The DNA here is from genome assembly GCF_048164855.1 of Canis lupus baileyi. NCBI lineage: Eukaryota > Metazoa > Chordata > Mammalia > Carnivora > Canidae > Canis > Canis lupus. The sequence continues at coordinate 54,551,533 of NC_132854.1, read as the reverse complement.
ATACACTTTAACACTTTCCAGTTTCTCATACAGAAAGTACTCAGATTTTCTGCTCCCTTCCTTTTATTTATTTTTGTTTTATTTCTCCAGTTCCTCCCTTAGCTCTCTCCGTGGCCTTGCATAGTCACCTATTCTTAGAGCAAGTTCTTGAAATGGCTTTAATTCCTCCTTTGGCTGCCCTCAGGGTTTTCTTTTTCCCCATTCTCTTTGACTCCTTGATTTCTGGCTTATTCACTGTCTCAAGTTCCAAATACTCCCTCCTCCAACAGATCCTCTTCCTGAAGATCTTCCTATAATTGAGTTTGTTGTTCCCCTCTGGCTGTCTTAAGTTCCGAGAATGGCCTCCTCCCTGTGCCCTCTCCTCCCCTGTCCCCCTTGGACAGGGTTGTTTTCTCTGGGGCAGGCCCAGACTGTCGCCTCCCCTCAGCAGGGGGTGTCTTTTCCCTACTATCTTCTTCCTGTGCTTTGTGTTGAGCCCTAGCTGCATTCCTCATTTCCTGCTTCCCCTTCCTCTCTTATCTCTATCTGAAATCCATCACCCTTAATGCATGTGATGTGTAGGTTTGGATTTTGCAAAAATTGAATTGTCTTAAAATAGGTCATGTTGAACACTCTGTGTACGTCCTTTAGAGAACAGCTCATTATCGCATGGATTTAGAAACATCGCAGGTCACATCCCACCCTCTAAATTGCAACTAAACACAGGCCAGCCCATTGTGATTTCCAACCAAGTGTGTGCCTTAGATTTGTCTTTTAATACCAGTATCAGAAAGAGCTAATAGTTGCTTACAATTCTAGCGTTTTAAATATTATGCCCAAATATTAATTTGCTCTATGATCCTTGCTTCTTCCATTTCTACTACACATTTCCACTTAACCAGCCCTCAATTACTCTACTGAAACTACTGTCACTAGGGCTGTGAAGGACTTCCAAAAACATCAATCTAGCGACCTTGCCCATTCTTCCTGCCTTCCCAGCACTATCCAACACTATTTATTCTTTATTATTCTATTTATTATTCAACAGTCTCTGAGTATTTCTTTATACCAAGCACTGTTCCAGCCACGTAGGATAGGTTAATAAAACAAAGATTCCTGCCTTTGTGAAGGTTATGCTTTATTAGACTGTAGAGGCAGACATCAAAAAGATAAATAACAAATTATTATTATTTTTAGGTAAACAAATTGTAAGTAAATTATTTGGTATATTAAGTAGTCCTATAGTAAAAAAGGGAAGATAGAGGAGGATAAGGCAGTCAGGGAGGTGCAGGTATTGGGAGGTTTCAGTGTTCAAAGAGTGGTCAATTAGAGATCACTAAGAAGGTGACAATTTAGCAGACTTGAAGGACATGAGAGAGGAAGCCATGTAGACACCTAAGGGAGCATGTTCCAGGCAGAGGCGATAGCCAGACCTGTGGCCCTAAGGTGAAGGATGTCTGAGTGTCCAAGAACTGGCAAGGAGGCCAGTGCCCTGGAGACAGCTGACGAGACTGTCCTAGGAGATGACGCTAGAGAGCTAATAGACCTCCACCATCTTGGGCTTGTAAGCCCTATCTCCACATTCCTCCCTTGGCCTCCATAAATGCATTTTGTTCTCTTTTCAGTTCCTTCTTTTGCTTCCTCTTCCAGGGCCTTTGTCTTCAGTGGATCCCCTCAGAGTTGGGTTTTCCAGATGCTCTTTTCTCATCCTCCTCTGCTTCCTCATCATCTCTTCCTTTTTTATCTCATCTACTTCCTTTGCTTTTGTCATATGACTAATTCCAAACTTTTCTTCAGGTAACACCACTTCCAAGATACTGTTTCTAATTGGTGTTTTACCAACATCTCACACTCGAAATGTAATAAATCAGCTTTCTCTCAAGCCAGTGATCCCTGGGGTCTTTTCTATTTCCATAAATGAGAACTATTTCTTTGGCAATTTGTATTTAAAATCGCATAGTTACCATCATCCTTCGTATTGAATCAGTTCCTAAGTGCTCTTAAACCTATCTTCAGGCAAGAAACTTCATGTGGGGATCATATGTCCAAGAAAACCATAATCTTAACTACATTTCACTTTTAGACTTTTATAATATTGTCATATGTACCTACAAGAACTATGATTACCAATTTTTGATAATGAATTTAACAAATTAAGAATTAATCTTAGATTTTAAATGATTAGAATCACTTGAAAGTTTATAATAAAGGGAAATTTCAAGGTGTCATCTAGGCAAGGGTTTGTAAAAACAGAAAAATAGGATCTGGGGGCAAGCTCTACTTTTGGTGCCAGAAAATTCACATCCTGCCCTTTTCTGTGTCTTCTCTCATGTTCATTTGTCATCACTTAGGCTACTTTGCAGCTCCTGCCTGGCACTATATTTCAGCAGTTTATCACAGATCCATTAAGAATTCAAGGATGGAGTGAAATCCCTGGGAGTAACCTATTCACCCTCCAGCCTATTGAAAGATTACATGACTTAGAAGCCTGTAACTCTCTACCAGGCAATTTTTAAACAAGAACCCCATCATTCGCCCCCATTCCCACCTTGAGCCATAGGGTATAAGCTGCCTTATTTGCAGTTTTCCAGGCACTGTCATTTTCTGTGACACTTTTGCAATAACAAGATAACAAGATGAGGGGTTATCTTCTGCCCTGCCTGTTGTCCCATTCTTTCCCTGCTTCCCTCCCTCTCTTCTCCCTTCCTTCTGAGAAGCTCTTACACCTGCCTTTAGTTAGATGGGGAAAGATAGTTGAATCACAGCTGTTCCGTATAAGTGAATGCTATTTCTCCTCAGGGTTGAACCCTAATTGGGGCACATAATATGGTCTCCATTCCTGTTTGCATAACTGTCCACTTGTCTCCCTTTGAGGAGGAGGAGGCAGCCTCCAGGGAGGGGCTGTGCTTGCTGCACATGGTATAAGCTCTGGCTCTGGAGTGTTGGCAAAGATTTACAAATGACATTGCAACAAGGTGGTGTCAGCAGCAGGGTCTTTATGCAGGGACTGGTAAGGGTGGATAGGGCAAGAGTGGCCCCAAACCCTAACAGGCAAGCAATGGCCTCACTTGGAGAGACAGGCCACTCAGCAGACATCCTAAAGGATTCCTATAGGTCTTAACGTTGAGGCTCAGGAGCTGAAAGAGTCTGATAACAGATTCCTGGGTCAAAGTGATGAGAGCAGAGAAAAGGTTCACAAAGAAGTAAGGCAAAAAGGTTTTGCTCCCTTCCTATGGAGCTGCCAGTCAGCTTACAAAGGATCTCTGGACCTCACAAAGGCTTTTCACAGCTCACTGACCATCTGATCTAAACCTAATGGTGAGACCAGGAATAGGTAGAGTTATTGGTGCTACCAATGCATCCTAAAGGCTGCAGACCTACAACATTCCTTGCATATCTGCATGCAGAGTTTGTTTTATTCAGACTGGGGCCTATAGGTTGGAAACTCTTAGTAAAATTTTATTAGGGGCTCTGATTCTAAAGCCTAGTGCCTTCAACAGCTGTGCCTGCTTTGTGTCCACTCTTTATATGCCCTTTCCACACCTATGTCTGAGGCTTATGATGCTGCCATAAAGCTGTTGTGAATTCTGGGCTCAGTGACTTCTCTTGAAGCCTCATGGTCTAACCTCTGAACCTCATCACACATCATTCTATGCAGCTTCTACTCCAGTATATTTCTCAATGTGGTATCCCTTTCCTGTGCTGTCCCACTTGGAACTGGGAATTGGGTTCAGAATAGGCATTGTTGGCCTGCAATCTCTGTGGAAAGCTAGCTCACATAATTTTTCCCAGGCTCTATTGTCTGTTCTCATGGGTAGGAGGTACCTAACACACCAAGAGCCAGGCAGGGAGTGTAGGCAAATAGTATGTTTCCTTAATATAATGGGATCTGGTGATTGGCTGTGGGGTGGGAAAATATTTGAGAGGAGGAGAAGCTCACACATAAAACAGAAACTCTAGGGGTAAACATCTAATAGTGGCAAAAACCTTGAGAATGCGTAGCCTAAATATTCTTCATTGGCCTGAAAAATAGTGATACTGATTAAAATTAGGGAAAGCACATCAAGCAATGCAATTAGCCAATATTAATTAACAAATTCAATAAAAAAACATTCTACTCCAATGAACCACAAATGTATGTTTTATTGTAGACTTTATTAAAAATTACCCGGTTGAACTTCAAAAAAAAATTTACCTGGTTGATTTGGCCAACATATACATAAATTCATTATGCATATGACATATTCTAGAAAATACATTTGGTTCTTCTGTTTACTCTCTCTCCTGAGGACTGTCCTGGGTTGTTCAGCTTGTGTAATTCATCATTAACTAGTTAGCCTTTAACTGCTCCCATCTTATGAAGGAGAATTACGGGAAGAGTATAAAGGGAGAAGTTTCTGGAAATGATATAAAACTAACATAACTTCCTGAACCATCCTCTTGTTCTTTGGTGACCTGGATTGGAGAGTCAAGTGCACAGATGTGCTTAGGAGGCCAACAGTGCCAAGTGGCCCTGGGGCCTTAAAGGTGGAAGTATGGGTGCACCCAATTCCCACAGAGTTGAGTATGAGCTCACTGCCCAGATGGTTGCAATAAAACCCTTCTTTCACATAAAAGAAAAACATTTTAAAAGATCCCTCTCATGTACAGTATTATCTGAGGCAAGCATAGGAAATCAAGTCTGAGTCATTCATTTAAATCCAAAGCACTATTTTTAGTTGACAGAGTCAGCTGTTACTTAACACTCTGTCCTGATCTCTGGGCCTCTTGGCCAGAGTTCTAATCATTTGCTGATCATTAATGAAATAGAAGAGACATGATTTATTAGCAAGTTTCAGTTTGAGGCCATGAATTGGTGGCATAATGGTCTTGTCCCTTCTCCCTCGATCAAAGTTCAGTAGCTAAGAAGCTGTGACCAAACATGGTTCCCACCCACATCTTTCTCATCTCCGCTCTTCCAGAAATAGGCAGAATTTTATCAAAGAGCTTTCTTGTTTGATGCCACTATGTAAGTGTAATTTGGAAAAGGCAGCATTTTGAAAACCAAGACATTTTTAAAAGGGGCTTTTGTTAAAAAATATAAAGCTGGATTTCCCCCAGTGATGTATTTGTATTCATGGATTTCCCAGGCTTTCTGTGGCCCAAGCTTCTTACATATACCCAGAAATTTGACAAAACCTTTCCAGAGAGGAAGCCTCTGGAAATGTCTCTTTGTAGCATCTCACTTGTCCTCAGGCTATTCAGCAAGATCCTAGAACTTGGGGACCAGGGGATGACCAGGAAGGGGTCAGGATTCAGGACCTCCTGGGGTGCTAGGCAGGAGGTAGGTCTTTTAGCCTCTCCCTGAGGTTAGGTTTATTGTTCTGGGCTGGCTGCCACTTATGCATCTCCCATCCCACTTTGTTTATTTCATGGACAAAGCCTTCCTCTTGTTGCTTCTCATGTTTCTAGATCCCAGCATAATGTGCCTGCCGACTGCCAGGAAGTGTTTTTCACCCCAGGCTGACCAGTCAGGGCAGTAACCACAGTCTGGAAACCAGAGAAATCCAATGGCAAGTTTGAAGCAATTTATTTGAATCTTAATAAATTTTCACAATAAGTGGAAAATATGGAAGTCAATTCTCCATTACTGAGTAAATTCAAAATATGAACAAAAACAATCAAAACTCCAATTTTTACCCAAATGTTTCACATGACTGCTTCAGGCTTTCCATATTATTGTGTTATTCAAATATGTTTCACCAAATGCAAATGCTATGGTCTCTCAGTGCTTCATTACCATCAAACATTTGAGAAGCCAGGAAAGCATTTTGGCAATATGTAACAAAAGCCATAAAAACATGCATATCTTTGTACAAATGATTCCATTTCTTGGAGTTTTTTGAAATTTATCCTCAAAAAATAAGTAAATACTGTACACAGAAATTGAGATAACTGAGCAATCATCTTGAAAGAACCTGAATGTCCAACAAGAGATTTAGGATAAGTAATGGCTAATTCATGCTACAGAACACATCTCAAAGCTATATCTTTAAAGAAGGGTAATGGCATGGGAAATGTTTCATATTAAAAAAAGAAGGGGTGTAGAGAGAGAGACAGAGAAGACTGGGAAAAGAGGCAAGATCAGACAATTGCAGAGCTGAGAACAGAATATGAACAGCAGTACCTTCAACATGTGGGATTATGAGACAAGGCTGAGATGTGGTTTACCACCTGGAATGTTGAGGTGAGCACATATGGACTCCTCTGAGGACTTGCCTATTTGCCCACTTACTCAGTTGGTTTGATGTTGGTAAGCTATTCTAGAGAATTGTAGAGTCCTGGGAAGTAGGTGGATGAAATTATGAACAGATGGAGTCCACATGCCCTCTGCTCAGATCAAGGAAAATACTTTCTACTTACTAACTGCCAAAATACTTTCTACTTACTAACTGCCATACATGACTTTTTTCTTTTAGAGAGAGAGAGAGAGAGAGAGAGAATTGGGGAGAGGGATGGGCAGAGGGAGAGAGAAAATCTTAAGCAGGTCCCATACCCAGCTCAGAGCCTGACGTGGGACTTGATCTCATGACTCTGAGATCATGAGTCTGACACAACTTCACAACAGCCAAACTGTGGAAAGAGCCCAGATGTCCATCAACAGATGAATGGATAAAGAACATATGGTATACATATATATAATGGAATACTACTCAGCCATCAAAAAATGAACTCTTGCCACTTGCAACGACATGGATGGAATTAGAGGGTATTATGCTAAGCAAAATAAGTCAGAGAAACAATTATTATATAATCTCACTCATATGTGGAATTTAAGAAACAAAACAGAATATCTTATGAGAAGGGAGGGAAAAATAAAACAAGATGAAATCAGAGAGGGAGAAAAACCATAAGAGACTGTTAATTTTAGAAAACAAACTGAGGGTTGCTGGAGGGGAGGGAGTGGGGAGATGGGGTAAATGGGTGATGGACATTAAGATGATGTAATGAGCACTGGGTGTTATATAAGACTGACGAATCACTGAACTCTACCTCTGAAACTAATAATACACTATATGTTAATTAATTGAATTTAAGTTAAAAAAAAAATTCACACAACTGACTGAGCTACCAAGGTACCCCTGCCTTACATGACATTTTTAACATGCTTGGTCACAATCTTCTTTAATTAAAAAATAACACTATTAAAGATTCCCTCATCTCTAAGTTTTCTTATAACTACACATGGTCTCTTCTTCCCTTTTCAGATACACTTCTTAAAGGAATAGAATCAAGATGTCTGCTTTCTCATTGTCTATTCACTTCTTAGCCCCTGAAATCAAGCCTTAACTCCCACCATATCATTGAGACTACTGTGGCAAAGGTCACTACATGGCTTCTAATTGCCAAATCCAATAGACTCCCTCATGTTCTCATCTTCTTGGACCCAATATAGCATTTAATCATCCCTTATTGAAATTTTCTCTAAAACTCTTCAAAGGAACCATTCTCACCTTATTTTCCTTCTTTCACTGTTTCCATCACCTCTTTGTCTTTTTTGCTGGCACCTCCTACTAGACCTGGCCATTCCCACTGACCTGAAAAAGGTCTTCTAATCTTTCAAGAGTCAGCTCCAAGCTTGATACCACTGTGAAGTCTTTGTTCACCCACTCAAGTTAGCTACCTGCTTCTTCAGAGGTGGATTTACATGGAGGTTAATAAAACTTAAGCACTTAAGTGCCCAGGGCACTTTATTTGCAAAAGCCCTGGGCCTCATGTGTTCATGAGGACATATGTCCTTATAAATTTGCTGATGAAATCTATTTTCATTATAATAAGTTAACTGTCTCTTGCCACTCTGCTCCCACCCTACTCACTTTGCATGTTCAGTAGTTTGGAGCAGCTGAGGGTATTTGAGGAACCTAGGTCAGAGAGTTAAGTTAGAGAGACATTTATTTGGATTTAATCAGGTGTATTTATGTTTCATAAACACTTACATGTAGAGTTAAGTGACACTAGCTATCCTGCTGTAGGAATGGTTTCCAGAAAAACTCCTACTGCCCACAGGGCTGACTCATCCTGCACCATGCCATTTAGGAGCAAGGAGGCCAGAGGCTGAATCATAGTAAAAACATTTTGCCATGCTGGGCACAGGGACTATGAAGGCAAATGAAACAAGGTATGAGATATACCAAACTTTCTCCCAATTTTTAAATATATACTATTGTAAGTGAATTATTCAGCCTTCAAGTGCATCTTGTCAAAATGACCAATAATAAAAAACAAAGTTCAATAAACTATGCTAGAGGAAAGACTGAATTACATTTTTGTCTCTCTATTAAAAGTAGTTTTAGAAATTACTGTCATATGAGAAGGCAATCAAAGAGTATACAGTCAAAACATATAGGAGAAAATATACTCAAAATTTCTTATCAGTTAGTGAATAAAAATACTATGTTGGTTTTTTTTCCCCCTGGATTGTATGATATTTGAGGTATTTGTCAGATTTTTCAAAACTTGGAATTTGCTGGAATTTGTTTTCTCACTCTGATTAAAATTTCTCTTTTATGCTCAAATTTATATTTGTAACATAATCTATTTTTTTCTTAAAGAAAGCCTCCAAATTACATTGACTTCAGGCTCTATCAGCCTCCCCTGCAGATGTGCTCAGGTCTTCATTTTGTAGCTCCATTACTTAACCCAGGTTCAAATGCCTCATGTAGCCTCAGAAAATGTTTGTTGAAAAATATATCAACTAAAAATGGTGTTACCCTCGGGGTTTACTTTATCTTACTATAACCAAGAACTAAGGGCATTCGGGCATCCTAGAAAACCAATCCCAATTCAGATAGGGCATATACAACTTTTGTGCTTCTCTGCTCACATAGTGCTTCTAAATACTATATGTCATTTAATCTTTACAGTGTCCCCATTCCTAACAAGTGGGAGAAAGAAGAAAAATGCAAGAATTCCTCTAATTATTATAGGTGATTCAGGGCAGCAAATGCAGCAAAATGAAGAAGAAATTAAAGAATAATGAACAATATCTGCCTAGGGCCCCTTGAAACACTGAGCTCCCCAAATTCCCTTTTCTGCAAAGACTACTCAGCTGTTAAGAGCACAATCAAGGGCTTAAAACTCAACTTCAAACATCAACTCTTTTACATTGTTACTTTACTTTCTCCTACAGGCCTTGCTCTTTCAGGCTGAACTCTAGCTGGAGGCTTAAATTATAGGTATGCAGCTGGTTGCTGAGTCTGCAGAGCATACCCCCAAGCCTGGCTTTCTCCTGTTTCAACCTCCCTCTTGCTCCTATTCTAGAGACACTCTTCTCTGTGGGACTCCAAATCACTCTCCTTTGTGTGAGTCTAATGTTAATCCCTTTCTGTATCACTAGTACCAGTTTGCTCCATCTTCCAGGTTTTATGATCACAATACTATCACCACCTCACCTCACCCTTGACCTCCCCTCTAGTTCAAGTTCTTTCTCTGATGACTAGTCTTTTCCCCTCTAGATTTTTATAACCAAGGAATACGATCTTTTTCTTTTATCCTCTGTAGGTGTTCATCTAGCATCTTCATCATAAGTCCCTTTACCACAGCAGACCCCTTTCTATAGACATTACAAGCAAAATTCCTAGAAAGAATTCATACTCGCCTGATATATAACACCTGTGATTTAATCCAGCAGTTCCCCCCCACTCTCATCCTCTCAATCAATTTCTTAATAAATATAAATCTGTCATCCCCAATCCCGTGTCTACAGGCTACTCATCCATCTACTTGCTATGAGAAAGAGACAGAAGGCACCAAATCAGGATTCATAAATAAAGTCATTGGCCTGGACAATCCAGTTTAAGAAGGCAATAAAAGTATATGTAAGACAACCAGGATAAACAAAAGAAAGAGAAGGACATGGAGAGACTAGCCATGAGGAAGACAGAACTCTCTCTCTCTCTTTTTTTTTTTAAGATTTTATTTATTCATTCATGAAAGACACACACACACACACACACACACACACACACACAGAAGCAGAGATACAGACAGAGGGAGAAGCAGGCTCTATGCAGGGAGCCCAATGTGGGACTCAATCCCAGGACTCCAGGATCATGTCCTGGGCTGGAGGCAGGCACTAAACCACTGAGCCACCCAGGGATCCCTAAGATAGAACTTTCATACAGTGTTCTAGATAAAATGAAAAGGAAGATTTGGAAAGCAAAGTAAGGAGTGGTTCTCCAGAGAAAATTAAAAAAAAAAAAAAGTGTAAAGCTTCAAAGCATAGCACAAATATTTGAAACAAGAGGTGAAACAAAGAAAATGTAGACGTTTATGTCCCAGTGAGAAGAATGATCAACTTACTTGAAGATGTAACTTCTGGATCTTATGTGTCCATATTAACACAGTGAAAAAGAAAACCCAGTGACCAAGCCAACAGGTGTCATAAACTAATTGCAGTCATGGTTTACAAAACAGTAATAAAACAAATCTGATATTTAAAATAATAATAGCAGATTAAAAGAGAAATACATTAGCATAAGAAATGTACAAGGTTAAAAGCAGATACAATAAATTCATTTATATAAGAAATCTTTAGAGGTATATTCAAAGTATATTCAAGTTTGAAGATACAGGGACAATATGTTTCAAAGGTAATAATATCTGCTTCTTGTTTTTTAATAAATTTGGTATGACTTCAAGAACCAGTTACTCATAATTACAGGTTTTTTAGGCTTCTTAAAAAACAATTAACAATGGCCTTAACCTAGATTTTTGCCAGTTCCCTTAACAAACTGGCTGTGGATGTTTCTTGAAAAGGAGCTATACCAAAGCTGTATTCTACCATTTCAGAGGTAGAACATTCCATCACCATCACACAAGGGAGCAAACAGGTTTTTTTCTAGGAATGTTGGCATAAATTTGTGCTCAAAGAATAGAACACCCCAGGGGAATGTCAAACCACGAGAAAAGGGTAGATAGGAAATCAAAATCTGTATTATCTGATCTTGGCCAAATTTGGGAGATTGCAGTTTGTACATACTGAGAGGGCTTTCCTGTATATGCATAGAACACTTTACCTACTCAGTGTTCAGAGTAACATATCTCTGACAAATGAAAGTTCCATTTGTGAAACGCGTCTCCAGGATTTCACTCCTCCCTAGTTGTATAAATATACAAAGAATATATATAAATAGACAAAGACAAGAGTCTTTGATAGCCAGTGACAAGAATCACACTGTTCTTCATCCCTCTTCCCATCCCCCACTACGACCACAGTATTTTCAGGATCTGGATACCATGTGCTAACCAAGCACAGTGACCAGAATAGCCTTCTGCCAACATGAGGAGGTCCATAAAGGGAATCTTCACAGTAGAAGAGTAAAATAATAAGGTACATTCCTTTCTGTTATATCCTAGATCATACTGGGTCTCAAGAAATCCATTGCACACCTTTCCCTGGTAGATGAACATACACATACCAGGAAAACATGTTAAACTTTTCTGGTTGTTACAAAGGAATATATACCCTCATTCTCTCCTACCCCTATGTCTCATTCTTATGTCTGTTTGGTATTCCTGACTTTGGCATAATTCCCTGGCAGGTGAAACACAGATTATATGACCTCTGAAGTCTTTTCCCAGGAAGCAATCCAACATTCCAAAAAAGGTTATGTTTCCTGGGAATGTTCTGAATAGCCCCACTGTTTTTTCTCAGGAAGCTGTTTGTGTGTTCACTCTATGCTTGCCCAACCACACCCCATATATAACTCAAGCAAAGAAATACCATAAAGAGTCACGTTTGAATTATTTTGAACAATTTTCTGGCAAGAATTGAAGTGTTCTAAGTTAAGGGCTATTTCTCATATAAGAAGAGTAGGCACCACTTGGCTGACAAGTCTCTCTGTAAACTGAGCTCTCACATTAGTTACAGTGAATGGTATTGTAGCCATGAGCCAAATTCCAGCTGAGTATAGTGATCAGGGCCACCTTGACCTATGGGCATTAATCAACACAGGCCCCAAAGGGAAATGTATGCATCTTGGGAATTGTTTCCTTGAAGAACTAGAGTCAGATTTCTTGAATCAAAGGGAGATGTTTCATATTCTAAGAAGCTGAACTAGTTCTGATAGTCTTACCAAATTGATATTATTATAATTCAACATATCTGTGAAGCTTTATTTATATGGGTAAGAGTCAACATTCAGATCACTGAGGCATTTATAAAACATGGCCATAAAATTTTTTGACATTCCTCCTATGGAAAGATAGGTTTATATCTTCTCTCTGTAAGTCTGGAGCTTTATGACTGCATAACTAACAGAATTCAGAGAAAGAGGTACTATGTTAGTTTCAAACCTAGGTCTTAAAGATGCTGGGCTTTCACTTCTCATCTGTCAGGATGCTTATACATGAGACCCCCCCCCCAAAAAAAAAACATTACAAGGAAGCCCAAGCAGCAAATAAAGAGACCCATGTGAGAGGAACTGAGATCCCTGCCCCATAGTCTTGGCTAACCTTCTAGCTAATAGGTAGCACCAATTTGCCAGCCATGTGAATGAGCTATCATGAAAGTAGATTCACCAGCCCCCAGTTAAGCTACCCAAGCTGACCTCCATCTGAGCAGATGAGCTGTCCCTGCTGAGCCCTGACAAAATTGCAGATTTATGATCAAAATAAATTATTTTTGTTTTAAGCAACTAGATCTTAGGACAGATTATTATGCAGCAATATATAACTGATACAGTCAACTTACTACAGGATATATTTAGGCAATCTGAAAACTAAAAGAGAGGCAAACCATAAGAGATGCTGAACTCTAGGAAACAAAATGAGGGTTGCCAGAAGGGAGAGAAAGTCCTATATCTCAGGAAAGGCAATACACTGGCCCAGGTTCCTTCATATGTTAGCCAGTATAGTGGCATCTGTTTTTTTTTTTTTTTTTTTTTTTTTTTTTTTGAGACACACACAGAGAGAAAGAGAATAGTAGGCAGAGGGAGAAGGAGAAGCAGGTTCTCTGCTGAGCAAAGAACCAGATTCAGGGCTGGTCCTGGGATCATGACCTGAGCCAAAGGCAGAGGCTTAACTCAGCCATCTAGGTGCCCTTGTTTTATTTATTTATTTATTTATTTATTTATTTATTTATTTATTTATTTATTTCCAGAGAGAGAGAGAGAGAGAGTGCCAGAGGGGAGGGGCAAAGGGAGAGGGAGAGAGAAACTCAAGCAGACTCAAGCAGACTCTATGCTGAGTGCACAGAACCTGACTTGGGGCTCAATCTCACAACCGTGAAATCATGACCTGAGCCCAAACCAAGAGTCCAACACTCAACTGACTGTGCCACTCAGGCATACTCCCACCCTCCCTTTTTTTTTTTTAAATTTTTTTTTTTTTTTTTTTTTTAATTTATGATAGTCACACAGAGAGAGAGAGAGGCAGAGACACAGGCAGAGGGAGAAGCAGGCTCCATGCACCGGGAGCCCGACGTGGGATTCGATCCCGGGTCTCCAGGATCGCGCCCCGGGCCAAAGGCAGGCGCCAAACCGCTGCGCCACCCAGGGATCCCCACCACCCTCCCTTTTTTAAACAATCTATTGCCACCTGTTATTTTTGCCTGCTTGATGTTCATCCCCCACAGCAGCTTGATTTTCCTTTCAGGACTCTCTGTCAGTGCATACATTGCTGCTACTTCAGGCTAGCCAAAGCATCACATTCCATTTTGTTTCCTAGCCATAATAATTGGCTTAGACTTGGGCAGGAGACACACACCAGGAAAATGTGGACATTCTTTGTAACTGTCAGGAGTAAGAACCCCCTTTCACTTGGGGTTACAAGCCTGGGAGCTGTAAGTGTGGATGGAATGTGTCAGGGCACCTACAAGGAGGGTGTCTGACCTGTAGGGAAGCAGAATAGGGGTGTGGACAGATTAGTTGGGCACAGGGTAGGATGGGTGTTGGGGAAACAGGCTACAGGAACCAGTAATTCCTGACCTTTTGCTGAAGCTCATTTGAATAGGGTTTCTGTTGTTTGTAACCACAGATTACTAAAATAGCTGATCTACTGGATGAACCTATTTTTGGCCAAGAAATGGCCATTAGACCATTATCAGACAGGTAATTATTATCTAAAAGAAGAAGTTAAGAAGAGCTGAGAATATGGGGCCTCTCCAGTGAGGGTGTTCCAGGCAGTTAAAGACAGACATGAGGGTCCTGAAGATGCCTGTGGTTTGGCACCAGAAAGCTGATACCGAACAATAAAAACCAAGACATAGGGTGACTCCAAGAAATTCTCTTTACTTGTACCTATAGACTCGATACTTTACAACCATACATACACTAGGACTTAATTTTTTTATTATTTAAAAAATCATCTATAACATGATTTAAAGTTTTCAAAGAATATCCACACCACCATTTCAAATAATTCTCACAACTGCCCCCAAAAGGTTCCTCATTATCCCAAAACAGAGATGTTATAACTGAAGCCCAGAAGTTGAAGGACATGGATTTGGGCCCAAGATATATCTAGCTCCACATTTAGTGTTCTTTTCACTACTCCACCCCTGTTGAAAAAAACTCAGATCATCTTATTTTTTATTTTTTATTTTTTTTCAGATCATCTTTATTGTGATCTCACATTTAAAATATGTTCTTTGGGGAGGGAAAAAAAAGGAAATATTAAAGAATCGACATCAAAGTATCTCAGAAACTGATATCATTGAGATCATGGGAACCAAAAGTTGCCTGCTGGAGATGGCAAACTGAAAAGAAAAACTTATTTTTTTATTCCATCAGGATAGTTAGATAGTATTTTTAAACAGTTACCAGATTTTTCTGGCTATATGACCCTCCCCTTTTCAGGCCAGACTAGGTCCCCCAGGGCACAGATAGAACTGGTGAGATTGTAACAGAAAAGTTGACAAATTCCCCTGATAGTCCAGTTAGGATTTTTGCAGGTAGACAATCAGCTGGAGAAGTTGGCATTGTCAAAGGGAAAGGATTTCCTAAATTAATTTTGCCCCATTTAATTAAGATGCTGACTGGGAGGAGAAAATCATTGACTTTGTATAAGCAAAGGCCTGAGAAAGCAGGAGGAAGAAGGCAGAAAATCCATACACTTGCTGCCCTGAGAGAGTGTACGGGTAGAAGGGGTGTAGGAAGGCCTATGGGAGATAGGGGGAAGTCATAACTTGATATTCCCACCTTGGGAATTCAGTATAGAGCCAAATGGTTCCCTGGACAGGCTAAGAGAAACACCAGGGGTAAAGGGGCTTTTGGTCCCTCCCCCTTTCTCTCCTGGAGGCCCATCATGGTGAAGAGGATGGAGAGCATGGCCAGGCAGAATATGGGTTTTGATGACGTTCCTAAACCTCCTACAGCTTCTGTGTAATAAAGACAGTAGGTTGAGAACTGTAGGGCCTGGACATGATGGGGCTGGGGTAAAGGCAGGAGAAATAATCCTACAGAAGCTATAGTGAACAAATGTGGAGAGACTCAGAGTGATTTATGTGTCAGGTGAAGCCAAGAGGAGGAGGGTCAGCAAGGAGAGGCCCTGGGCCAGAACAAATCAAGAAAGGAAAATCAGGGGCTCCTGGGTGGCTCAATCGGTTAAGCATCTGCCTTCAGCTTAGGTCATGAACCCAGGGTCCTGGGATCAAGACCTGGGTCAGGCTCCCTGCTTAGTGGGAAATTTGCTTCTCCCTCTTCCTCTGCCTCTGCCCCTCCCCCTGCCCATGTTCTTGCTCTCTCTCACAAATAAATAACATCTTGGGGGGAAAAAAGGAAAGAAAAATCAAGAAGTCATTGGCCACAGACAACAACAAAATGGGCCCAACTCCCTTCAGCAGAGGACAGCCAGTGCCCATTTAAGACCCGGCACCAGGCCAGTGGTCCCCTTCTCCCCATGCCCTGAGGTTATATGAGCCACCACCGCTCCCCCCCACCCCCACCACCAATTACAAAACACCACCTTAGAGACAGTTCCAGGAAAGGGAAAGAATCCAAAAGTCTGAGTGATTATCCCAGAGCTTTGACTTAAGTCTAAAGAGACTTAAAATTCTTGGACCAAACTGGGCTGAAACTAGTGGGAGCCTCCTTGGACCAAATTGGGCTAAAATTAGTGTGTGGTGAGGGGTTACCACTCAGGAAGTGGGAGCCTCCTGAGGATTTTGCACCTTCTAATCAGTATCTGTGCTAAAGCCCTCCCTGGGTCTTGATGTGTTCTTATTCTTTCCACCACAGAGTAATTCAGTTTCTGTCTTTGGAACACTATTCCCCCAGGCTTGCTTGATCATAAGAATCACCCAGAGATTTTATTAGAAATACATATTTTTATATTTTATATCCAGCCCCACTAGGTCCCCTGAATTAGAATTGCTAAGGGAGGATCTGGAAATCTATACTTCTCATGAGCACCTATGACCCTTGCAGTCAATTTGACAAATGCTGCTCTAGATTTTAGTGGAGCTTCAACAAAATATAATACCATAAGGCCTCTAAATTGTGTGGCCTGGCAGGCTGATTCTGGCTGTTTGCCACTACCATGGAAATGAATGGTTACTCTTGAACCAACTGTATTTCTTTCTGTTTAAATATTTAGAGGCCCAAATGTTATCACTTTATTACCATGCTTACACAAAAACAATTAAATTCTGTCAGTTTGGTTAAGGAAGTTCAGCCTTTTGTTTTGAGTTATGCAGACAAATTAACGGCTTGGATGGCTACGTCCCACACATCACCCTGGCCATCAGGATTGGTTTAGGAGTGAGCAGTGCCAATCAGAGTAAAGTTAATGATGTGGGTTTTCTGGTGAAGTAAAGGATAGATGCCCTTTCTCTACTCCAGATGTGAATGGGAAAGCATCACAATATTTGGAGGCAAGCCACAGAAATCTGCACTTTCAACAAGCTGACCCAGAAAGTCTTCAAATTGCAATACCAGACAGGGAGCAAGAACCTATGCTTATATCAGACACAGGACAGATTCTGGAGCAAATAAGGGTGTTTTAGACAGGAGTCATGTAATTTCTAGTAAAGAAACAATATGGCAACAGAAACAGCTTGGGGTCTACAAGGAAGGACCTGGGTCTCAGACAAGAAAATGTGTCCCTCTTCCAGGCACCAAGGAGGCAGGCTGAGCCTCCAGACAGCAGAGATGACTGTGTCAAATGGAGGCCACCCTGGACACAGCAGGACCTGCCCACCATGGACTTGTGAACCATGGTTAAGAAAAGAAGGACAGAAGGGTGGGTGAGACATAGTCCCTGTCCTGCCACAATCAACAGACTTCTAAGCCCATGAATGAAGCAGCCAATATCTGACAGTCTTGTCGAGGCAGCAGGAAGAAAGTGCCTACTATGTCCCACAGGATCAGCAGGACTCCAAGAAAGCAGCGTTGGAACTGAATTCTGAAGAACGAATAGACTTCTGTTCTTGGGTTGTTTGTACTGATTGCTTTATTTCATTTCCTATCTTGCCATATCCCAAAAAGGATTTGAAGCAGTTTTGAATTGGGATATGTGCAGCTGAGAAGTATATTGAGGACAGAGAAAACAGCAGAGGTATGGCACAAAATAATAATAAATGAACAGAACCAGAGTCCCAAGGAGGCAGAAGTGGGGTGGTTGGCAAGACAGCCTGAAAGGGTACCATCAGCAGGTGGCTCCACTTGTCCAGGTAAAGGTGATAAGGGCCTGGACCAAGGCAGGATCAGTGACTTGGGAAAGGGCAACCTACATGGAGATATATTTTTTTTTTTTTTTTTTTTTAGAGAGGGAGGCATAAGGGAGGGCAAAGGGAGAGAGAAATCTTAAGCAGGCTTCATGCCCAGCACAGAGCCTGATGCGGGGCTCAATCTCACAACCCTGAGATCATAATCTGAGCTGAAATCAAGAGTTGGATGCTTAATCAACTGAGCTACCCAGGTGCCCCCACGGAGACATTTTAAAAGCAAAATCTGTAGGACTGGCCACAAATGGAATGTGGCAGCTTAAAGAAAAAGGGAATAGTTGAAAATAACACTGACATTTCTAGTTTGGTGCAAGCCAGATGAAAACATTATTAGCCAAAATGGAAAATATAGGATAAGCATCAGGCATAGAGACCCCTGTGAAGGGATGAAGTGGTCAGTTTGGAACCAGTCTGGAATATATATATATATTTTAAAATATAGACAATGAACAAAATGGGTGAAGGGGGTCAAAAGGTACAAATTTCAATTATAAAATAAATAAGTTCTGGAGCCTCATGCAGAGCATGTGGCTATAGTTGATAATAACTATATTGCATATTTGAATATTTCTAAGAAAAACTTTTTTTTAAGATTTTATTTATTTATTTATTCATGAGAGATACAGAGAGAGCAAGGCAGAGATGTAGGCAGAGGGAGAAGCAGGATCCATTGCAGGGAGCCCAATGTGGGACTCGATCCCAGGACCACGGGATCAAGACCTGAGCCAAAAGCAGATGCTCAACTGAGCCACCCAGTTGTCCCAAAGCAGCATTTTATACAAGAAATTGGGCAAACCCATAGTGTTGACAACATGCTGAGAGAGCCAGTTGATCTCACCAAGACTCAACCTACTTGCATTTCCAGCCCCTCTGAAGCCTGATAATGAAAACATATCACTGAGGCCTCTGATAATGGAAACCTTTGCTCTGCTATGTTCTCCAGCTGTCACCTGAACTTACTGGTAATGTTTCAGCAGACAATAGTGAGACTGTCAAGTCAAACAGTAACTCTTTTAGTGATTCCAGCCAGGTCTCTGGATTTACTTGGATGTAGGGGTCCAGGCTTGGCGGAGAGAATGCAGAGGAGGAATGACAATGACTGGAGCAAGACGTGTCATCAGAAAGAAATTCTGTTTTCTGGAAGAAAAGGGTGAGTGCCTTCTTGCTGAAAAAAGAATTAAGTCATGGGTCAAATCTGTATGACTCCGTTACTTCACAAACTTGGTTGATAGTATATCAACAAATTGGAATCCTAGAGCAAGGTCTTGAACGCACAAAAAATGAGAAGAAATGCAGAAATGTTGAAAACAGCAGAATAATGGGAAATGAAGAGGCTATGGAACACTTTGATGAAAAAAAGACACAGTATAAGATTTCTGTGATCACAGAGCAGCCACTCCAGATGAGGGTATCAGCCTTGAAAGAGGAACTAAGTTGGGAAGAGTTAGACAAAGCCCTGGTCAAAGGGGGTTTTATTCTTTCCATCCACCATCTCTGCCAATCCCAAACTTTCACTTGCTGTTAGTGAAACAGGCAAGGGGGAAATGTAAAATATTTAATAAATAAAATGGTAAAGTCTGGCCAATAAGAATGGATGTAGACTAGAGTGTTGAAACAGATGCTGAAGACCTACTGTCAGGCTGGATCCTGGAGAGACCCCAGAAATGGGGCCTGGCAGCTGGGGCATCAGAGCAACTGATGGTCTATCCTGTTACCAAGTCTTCTCTGAAGTCCCACTTTTCTTCCCATGTCCTCTCCACCAGCCTGAGACCAGATGGCCTTCAGGCAGCACGGAAGCATCTAATTTCATTTCACTCCAGATTGAGTTGTCTATTTCCTTGTCTGTCTCCCCACTGTTGTAAAAAGCTTAAGAAGACTTCCCCCTTTTCTCTGTGTTTTTGGCATCCAGCACTTTACGTCTACCTCAGGTAGCAGTGTTGGAATCCTGAAAGAGGGAATCTGAGAAATGCTTGTGGGGGACAAAATTCAGACATGCAGAAAAGAGGAGACCTGATTCTACATGCTATGGACATGGAATAAAAGAAGGTGGGAAAGCAAGCAGTAAAAGGCTATTGCAGAAAGAGAAGATACTGAAGTCAGACTGCATGAAAGAAGGGAAGTAGCAGGGACCAAGTCTGAAAAGGTACTCTGAGACCAAACTGTAAAGTGCCATCAGTGACTAGCTAAGGAAGTTAAATTTTATCCTGTAGACCAGGGAGAGAAATGGGAAATTTTAGAGCACAGGCAAATTGTGACTGCAGAGGTGTGATGTATTAAGTGGGAGCAAGTCTAAGCATTTGGGGCCAGGGTAAAGGCTGCTTTCCTAGTCATAAGCAGGAGGAGGTCATAATAACTTGGCCTTGGCAGGTAATGACAGTGGGAATGGAGAGGACAGTTTGGGTATGAAAGATACTATGGAGTATAATTAACAGTCCTGGTAACTGATTGGAAGCACAAATGGGGGATCAGGATCAAAGATGATGTAAAAGCTGCGAGCCTCAATTCCAGGGAGAATGGTATTATCCTTAACAGCACAATTAACTCAGAGAAGGCCCAGGTTGGGATCCAGTTGGGAAGGGGAAAGGAAGGGCTACACTAAGAGCATGTGAATCCAATGGACTTGGAAGAAAACCAAGGGCGAGTTTTAGAACAAATAATAGCAAATATGGGATCAGGGCTTAGGAGAGATAGCAGAGGTGGAGGTAGAGAATGAGCTCAAACTGACTCAGTTGTACTGAGCTTAAGAAAACAAAGCTTAACAGCTGCTCCAGATGAATTGGGGTGCCAGCTGTGGTGCTCACTTCCTCACTTCCTGAGGCTCTTTGGTCTCAGAGTAAGGTGAGGGAGGTATGCAGCAGGTGATTCCTGAGCCGTCTAGCTTGGGTGCCCTTGTGCCAAGCTGAAGTCCAAGAGGCCCAGCAAAAGAACAGGCAGGCTTCACTCAGAGCACTCCTCAATCTCTAATGAATTATATCTTTAAAACTCTTCTAACAGTGTATGTATAAATGAGTGGAAATGGAGAGAATATTTTATAGAGCACAACTTTATACATGAGTAAAAATATGTTAGTCATGGTTATGTTAGTCATGGTTAGGAAAAGCTAGATGGTTCACAAAAGTTTTAGCCTGGCTCAGGAAACCAAAAACCTCCAAGAAACATCATTTTTTTGGTCTCTAAGTACATGAGACAATATTGATCCAAAACTGACAACTTCAGCTCACCAGGTAGAAAGTTCTTGCATTCTGCTTTTACTAGGTTTACTTGTTAGTGACTTTGCTTAGTGTTAATACACTATGTCTTCATTTTGAAAGTTATTTTAATTTTAATTTTTTAAGATTTATTTTAGACTACTTTTGGACCAGACATTTTCAAAAACTAAAAGTCCCCACAAGCTCCATGCCCACATAGCAATGATTTTAACATCTCAGTTTGTACAAGGGTACAATTAACCATTTCTTTCCCCCAAAACACCTGTATCACATCCGATTGGATAATTTCCTTCCTTCCTTAATTTACTTACATTAAAAAGAAAATAAAATAATCAAATGCTCATGTTCTGGAATCAGGTTCCCACTGTCTTAATCTTGGGGCATTGTTAATAGTTTCCGGCACCTGCCATAACAATTATCACAAACTGGAGGCTTTAAAATGACAGAAATGTACCATTTCATAGTTCTGGACACTGCAAGTCCTAATTAAGGTGTCATCAGGGCCATGCTCCTTCTGAAGGCACTAGGGAAGAAATCCTTCCTCTTCCAGCGTCCGGTGGCCCCAGACATTTCTAGACTTGTGGCTGCATCACTCCAATCTCTGCCTCCAAGTTCATATGGTCCCTCCTCCCTCTATGTATCTGTGTGTCCATCCTATCTCTTGCAAAGACACTCACATTGGATTTAGGGCCCACCCTAATCCAGAGTTACCTTGTTTCAAGATCCTCAACTTAACAGAAAGACCCCTTTTTAAAAACTAGGGCCACTATCTGCAAAGACTCTTTTCCATAGGTCACTTGCATAAGTACCAGGGAGTAGGACTTGGAGATATGTTTTTAGGGGACAAATGCAACCCATTGCAGGCCCCCATTACCAGGTCTGTGACCGTAGGCAACTTGTTTTGCCTCTCTGTCCTCATTTCCTCATCTGTAAATGGAGATGGTAATGTTACCCAATAATTGTAAAAACACATACATGCAAACCACTTAGCACAGTGCTTGAAACAAATACTGGCTATTATTATTTTTTTGGTAAGTGGAAGAAATAAACCAACACATAAACAATAAACAAAAACACAAGATCAAGTTATGACACTACTCTTTACCATGCACTGTACTTTGCATTTCTGCATATCTTTTTTGTTAATTTTTAAGTACAGTTGAAACACAGTGTTATATAGTATGTGTTTCCATGTTAAATTTTATACAGTGTTTATCTCACTTTAGCCTCACAAAGTGTTTGTGAGATAGGATTTTAAGTATCATGTTATACCAATTTTGGAATTGAATAAACTGTGGCTAAGTTATTGGCAGTAGCAAAGAGAGACCTTGAACACAGGTGGCCTATCCATCCAGTACTCTTTCTATTACAATGATGTAGCCAGGCAAGTTATTTTAGGTTTTTATGACAAACCATCACTCCATATCCAACATTTTGTTTAAATATGAGGAAGGGATTGTGATAGAGATCTTAAAAGATTTTATTTATTTATTCATGAGAGACACACAGAGGCAGAGACATAGGTAGAGGGAGAAGCAGGGAGCCTGGTGCAGGACTCAATCCCAGAACCCCGGGATCATGACCTGAGCCAAAGGCAGAAGTTCAGTCACTGAGCCACTCAGGTGCCCTTGTGATAGAGTTCTGGATTTGAAATATACCTATGATGATTGATGTAGTAGAGAGGTGAGAAAGCAAGACAAATTAGAAAAAAGAGAGAAGAAAATATGTTTATGAACTGATTAAAAGTGATTTAAATGGGAAAATTAACAAGGCAGGAAACCACAAATGTTGGAGAGGATGTGGAGAAAGGGGAACCCTCTTGCACTGTTGGTGGGAATGTGACCTGGTGCAGCCACTCTGGAAAACTGTATGGAGGGTCCTCAAAGAGTTAAAAATAGACCTGCCCTACGACCCAGCAATTGCACTGTTGGGGATTTACCCCAAAGATACAGATGCAGTGAAACGCCGGGACACCTGCACCCCGGTGTTTATAGCAGCAATGTCCACAATAGCCACACTGTGGAAGGAGCCTCGGTGTCCATCGAAAGATTAATGGATAAAGAAGATGTGGTCTATGTATACAATGGAATATTCCTCAGCCATTAGAAACGACAAATACCCACCATTTGCTTCGACATGGATAGAACTGCAGGGTATTGTGCTGAGTGAAATAAGTCAATTGGAGAAGGACAAACATTATATGGTCTCATTCATTTGGAGAATATAAAAAATAGTGAAAGGGAATAAAGGGGAAAGGAGAAAAAATAAGTGGGAAATATCGGAAAGGGAGACAGAACATGAAAGACTCCTAACTCTGGGAAATGAACTAGGGGTGGTGGGCGGGGGGTGCGGGTGACTGGGTGGTGGGCACTGAGGTGGGCACTTGATGGGATGAGCACTGGGTGTTATTCTGTATGTTGGCAAATTGAACACAAATAAATAATAAATTTACTTTAAAAAAGTGATTTAAAATGTCCTTTTCTTTCAAATTTTATATTTAATACTATAGTATGTTAGGTCTGAAACAGGTTACCAGGCAACCTCTTCAGGCAAGTCACTTCAGATCTGCTACTGTACCCCCAGGGTCACGGTAGGTTGGAACCAGATGCAAATGTCCACAGGGGAGCTGTTTCTCACTTCAACCCTTTCTAACCATGCCCAGTGGCAGTTACAAGAGGTTCCAGCCCAACTTCTAATGCATCAGGAACATGGGGGCAGAAACAGGCAATAAAAGAGCTGTAGGAAGAAATCTCTAATTTAATCCTTTGCCAACCACGGTGAGAACAAACCCACTCTCTTTTCTTCAAAAGGTATTCCTTGATGCGAAAAGAATTAGATATATTGAAAGGAAAGCACATGTGAAGGAGTGGTTATGGTATTTCTAGATCACTCAGCCTCTAGTTCTTAAGTTCCCTGGTGGGCTTTTGCTAGAAGCCAGAAAGTTGCTTCATAAAGAAAGAAAGAACAGGAGAAAAACAAGGGGTGGGGGAGTAAGAAGAGGGTAAGATATTAGGTGGGGACACATTTTTGTAAATTTTGTCCTCAAAATATGGAGTGTGAATAATCATATGAGTGGATGAAATATAAGTAAACATGGGTATTACAACCTCTGCTGAAAATTGGGCTCACACTGTTTAAAGTCATTTTAATAAACTTGTGGTTTATTTGATAATGTATTTTCCAAATTGTTCTAGGAAGCCTCAAGGCACATGTACAATGAAATCATTCAGCAGAGTTCTTTAAACAATTGATAATAGTAATAAAATGAAAACTGCCTGTATCTAACTGGAACCCACATTAAGATAATTCTTTGCCCTTCTATGGTATTTGTCTTGAAGTAACTGACCTCTGGGTAAGGATTAATTAAATCCCCCAACAGGAATGAGGGGCAAGATTCCAGACAAGTACAATTAAATCCTGTTATAAGGCCCCTTTTTTATTCACAGGTTGGGTTACACCTGGGTCAGATTATGCCCCTGGTGTACATGAGAATGTAGAATGAACACATCTTTCACTTATAACTCTGAATGCTTGTAACACAAGGTTGTCCTTTATCCAAGAGGACTGATTAAATACCTAACTCAAGAATATTATGCTTTCATTTCTCCTCTAGCCATGCTGCCTATCAGCTCCTCATCCCCAGATGATATCCATTTAATCCTACAGTTAAACATCACAGCATTTAACAAATACGATAATTAATTTCTCAAACTCAAACGCTTCTCATTTCTCCTATCTGTCCTCCATATAAGAACTAAACAAAATGTGTCCCACATGCTCAAGGAGATATTTCAACTAAGCATCAGGAGACTGGCCTTTCTTCATACCATCAGTACTGGATTTTATTTAGTTATATTATATTTCTGGAAACCATATTTTTGTAAAGATGTAATTCCCCTCTAGCTGAAACTTGAAGTCTGCAGGGCATATGTCCTCCAGGAGCTGGACAGAGAGCCCAAAGCAGGAAATGGCCAAATATCCATCAGATGGGAGAATGCTAATGCATCGAATCACCACTGTTCTCTATTACGTTTGAACAAGGAACTTTAAAAGGAATATAGTCCATTCTGGTAACTCTGCCTTTTTTTCACACACTTTTTAGGCCTCATTATCTCATTTTTTTTCTCTGCCAACTTAAATCTGCCCCCCTATCTTGTTGATCAGTTAGATTACATTAACATCATCTGCCATGTACAGAACACGGTTCTCAGATCATGAGAAAATCAAAGAAACTTCTTTGCCTAACTGGGGCAGAAACAGAAGTTAGCCTAAATGGAGAGACATGACAGTGTGCAAATAAGAAACAGAGATCTCATATATGGTTTATTATGGGTTCAAACAAGCTTTGGCAAAGCCAACCAAAGTAAAAAGATATAGAAAGGAGCTTGCTGAAAACATTTCAAGGAGTGTAGAAGCTTTAGGACAAGTTTTTATTGCTAAGATTTAATTTTAAAATTTAAATTTAAAACTTACATGTGCACAAGGGGGTGAGCTACTCTAAGTATGCAAAAATGTGTCTAGATGGAGACGATGGAAATCCAAAACAGAGATTTTACCCAGAGCCCCTCCAGAGAGTTGATAAGCAAATATATTCTTGATAGACAAATTGCTCCTCTGTTGTTATATTTTGTGTAGCCTATTATTAAGTCTCAGATGCCTCTTCAGACTGAAATAGTAAAAGTAATACATAGCATTTCCACATTGCTAACCTCTAAAGAACAGTGAGTTGCTATTGTCATATTGCTCATGTATTTCCTACAGAAATTACAGAAGCAACTTCGTGCCCATGGGAGTTTGCAAGTATGCAAGGAATTACTAGACAGATGATTCCTGAAGCTCCCTACCTTCAATGAGACAGAACAGGTGAGGGAAGATCCCAGCAGCAGTGTCCAAAGGTTAGATGTTAGAACACTGCATGCTGTTATTACAAGACTTGAATTCATGATTCTGCAAATGAAACCTTTGTCCAGCCCTGGCACTGCTATTTCCATATCCAGAGTGCAAATCCATTTCTTCAGTCAAAGACAGAGTAACAACCATTCTTTACGTTTCACTATTTAAAGAAGTCTCTTCCATAAACCACATAGTCAAATCCTGAGTGGAACTGAGAATTTCTTCTCCTTTGACCCACTACCCACTTGACCACTAATTCTGCTGTTAAGGATTTCCAAACTAATGGACTGAGGAGCCCTGGGTGCCAAGAAGCCTCCCTTCTCAGGGCTCTGGACCACTGACCTTACCTCTAACCATCATCATTATCAGTGCCCTAAGAGCTCAGGGGCTTGGCATGAGGGTTCTGCCTCAGATTCCCTTGTTTATTCTCTACGATATAAAAAAAAGTGCCTGCTAGTTTCCATCTACTGTCAGAGCATGTTCTCCTGGCTCATCTTTACTCCCGATTGAAAATAGTAGAGCAGAGGCACTATAAACAATTAATTTTTCATCCATTTTCTCATTCATTCAACAAACACTGTTCAGTTCTTACTCTGCACAGGATGTAATACTAGGTTTCATTGGGAGTGGGGAGCAGAGTTAGTGATCTCTGGGAGTGTAGGCTGGGAGGTACTCCAAAGTTTGGTACATGCACAGATACCATGCAACTCCTCTGTTGCCTGCTCTGATCTGAGAGTTTACTGGTTCAGGCATGTATAGAAAATGGAAGGTACAGTGTCTGATGGGGCTAAAACTAAAAGAGGAAAGGACTGAGATATAAGCCATTTATTACATCGGTTCCCAAACAGGTGACTTCCTCTCCTGGCTTCAGACACAACTAACTCCAGATGACAGTCTTGGAGCAGACAACAGTAAGCCAAATCCACACTGGGCATGCACACTACCAACTACAGGTATGCAAAAATTTCCCTACTCAGACATTAGTTTTAACTGTTGAATAAATAGATAAAGGAGATGAGAATACTTGACTTTTGTTAGAGTATGAAATAAGCAAAAAGGAGAAACCAGAAAATAGAAAAGCAGATGATTATGTTCATTTGTTCTAGCCTCTTTTTTTCTTTTTCAAAAAAGGGAGAATGCACTACTCTCTCCATTTTCTGAGAAAAATAAAAGCTTAGTGGATAAGTGAAGTGCCTTCTAAAAACAATGCCAACCCTGAAAAGAACACAGACCTCCCTACTTTGAAGTTTTCATTTACATGAATTCTTCAGTACCACCTTGAGAAGGGTTCTTTCCCATCTAACCCCCAGGGTAGCTCTGATTCCTACATAGCATCTGGTCCTATGTGAGAATGGACTTTGGAGTTTGGAGACCAGAAAGCAAGAGAAATTTCAAGGGTTCCCTCAAGGGACACAGAACTTAACCATAGGAGAAAGAAAAGTCACCAAATACCCACCCCTCCCCCTCCACTCTCCCTCACACACACAGATGCCCGATATTGGCAATGTTGGTACATCTTCTGAGGAGACAGAAATGAGTAAATCTAACAGGATCCATCTTTCCAAGGGAAAACAGATGGCTATATAACATGCTTTGTGAGTCAGAAGAATTCCTAGAAAGAAAAAAAAAATAATTATCAATTGATAATGAAAATTAATTATTGTCACTTACTGCCTTCTTTCTCCCTTTGCACAGAAGGTAATTAAAATGACACTAAGAAAAACTGCCTTGACTATTCAGAAATCAGACCTAGCCAGTCAAACAGATTCTTCCCAGTAAATCCAGTGTTATTCCCTCTTCTGTCTTCCTTCACTTCCTCCAGCAGCCTTTCCTGCCAGGCGATGCTAAGTTTTTTGTTGAATCAGCCTGGCATGTCTTCCATCTGAAGATGCTTGGCAGGTGTTTGACAAGTAGGGTTGATGGACTTTTGAGATTCGTTTCCATCCATCAGCCTGACAGGCTCCACAGGGTTTGATTTCAATACCTTTAACAGTACTTCCCAATGGCCTCTGCACACCAGCCAGGCTAATATCAGAGAAAAGAACATACGGCAATTTGCCAGCCATTGCCCTGCATCCTTATGCATGCACTTGCCAGAATAAATAGGGAATGCTCCTGACCTCTCATCATAACCTGCAGGGTGCTAACCTGAGTTTAGTTCATGTTTGTGGGTATGCACATATGAATATGCATGCACACTTATGCACATGTGTGCTCATGAAGCAGACTTAAAAAATTCATTTCACATATTTCTCTTGTTTTTCCTTATTTCTTCAGCTGAAAAAAAAAAAAAAAAGGATGCAGTCTCCTTAAATGAAAGTACCTATGGCACTTGGCATACTTTTTCTCTTTCAATCAACAGCCCAGAAATGAAGTCTATTCTCTGGGTTCAGACTTTCGGCACAAGATGGGTAAATGATATTCATACAAAAATCATAATACTTTTTTCTAGTTTAACCTTAGTGAAGAGTAAGAAGAAACACTATAAATGTGAGTTAGCATGCCAATTCTTATCTGCTACACGCTATGAAATCGCCTCCCTCTCACTTCATCCCTTCCTTCAGATTTCAGATTTTTATTCCCACAAATATCTTTTGGCTAAACTAGATGATGGAAGAATAACATTAAGGTGCAATCAAAATTTCGATGGTTTGCTAATTGGATTGATATTTAGTAAACTTGTTTTCATGGAGGAAGACTTCAAATTTAATTTTATTCCAGATCTGTGCAAGATAGAAAGCAAACTAATCCCGGCATTGATTGCCAGAAGAAAAACATTTGCCATTTATTAAAGAGATCACTGCAAGAAAATGCCATTTGTATTACCTAGTTGTTCACCAAAGGAAGCAAAATCAAAGTTGACTCCTCGGTGCCTAGTTATTTTAAGTGCAGTGATTTCTGATGATTTTCTTTAGGAAGGTGAACACATCCCCCTACCAGAATGTACTTACTGAATCCAGTGATCTTTTGATAGTGAAAATCATCGAGTATTTGTTCAAAATACAAATGTTCAATATACAGTGCTCTTCAATGACATTTCTGATTCAAAAAGCATGTGCCTGATATTCTAGGCACCTAAATTTTTAAAAAGCTCTTCAGGTGGCATTAATAATTTGCTGGCATCCTATTGCTGACTAGAGGTAAAACTAAGGCTAAATCCAAATATTTTCACTTTTAGACCAACAATGATGGGTAGTTCTGCACTGCAGACAATTTTATTGAGGCAAATAGCAGCAGTTGAAGTCATCAGGCAAAGAAATACAGGACAACATATTTTTAAGGCCTTTATATTCTCATGAAGCTTAGGTGGCAATGAAAGTTGAGAGTGTTACTGAGTTATCATTTAAGGCTCTAGTTTGAAGGACCATGTGCTGTCCTTCTCATTTTAATAAGTATTTTCAACTTTAGATGTTTTCTATAAAACTAGGATATTCTTCTACTCAACTTAGTATATAAATCTCTAGAGTGCAAAGGTTAAGACTTTATGGTCCAACACCAGAAAGTTCAGAAATCTAGTCTATCCTACTTCAGACTTCCAGTCCCTTCTTTGCTCCATGTTCTGGGATCTCTGACAGCTCACATGTCTCTCAAGTTTGTCTTATGTGAATGCAGGAGGCATATCCATGTCCCCTGTCCCTGTAATATCCACAAGTCCAGAATTGGATCTTGCCTTGGCTGTAACAAAATTCAGGGGGAAGGTGGGCTATTTCCCTAATGTTACCCACAGTTAAAGGGCTCACAGACACTTTGGCTAGGACCCTTTGTATTGAAGTCCATGTAATTTCCTCTCTCAAAGCCTAGGCTTCCTCAGATTGGGTTTGGATGTGCCTCTCACAAGGCTTCTGACCAGTTTGCTACAGATATACCTAGAGTGAGTCTGACACAATTCGGTAGGACAGCCTGCACCAGGCAACATGAATCAGACCAGGGTTTAGGCAAGGCATTCGATTCTTTATACCATGGACATCTTGGGCTGTTTGATGAAATCTATGAACCTTATGATAGATGTCCTCATCTAATTCTTAGAACCTGGGAATATGTTGTTACATGACAAAGGACAAAATTGCTAATCAGCTGATCTTAAAATAAATAGATTATTCTGGATCATTCAAATGGGTCTGATGTAATCATAAAAGTCTTTACAAGTGGGAAAGGGAAGTGGAATGGAAGGTTGGAGTGATATGATTTGAGAAGGACTCAAACATGCCTTTGAAGAAAGAGAAGCAAGTCCTGAGCCAAGGAATGCAAGCAGCCTCTAGGAGCTGGGAAGGGCAAAGAATGGATTTTCCCCAGCCACTTTACAAGGGCACAGCCCAACTGACACTTTGATTTCCACCCAGATTTCTGATCTATAGAACAATATGACATCAATTTGTGTTGTTTTAAATCACTAAGTTTGTGGTAACTTCTCACAGTAGCAATAGAAAACTAATACAGACCTTTTTTTGAAATGTTTGCAAACGTATAAATAAAATTGATAGTGTCAGGGCAACCCTGGTGGTGCAGCGGTTTAGTGCCGCCTGCAGCCCGGGGTGTGATCCTGGAGACCCGGGATCGAGTCCTACATCAGGCTGCTTGCATGGAGCCTGCTTCTCCCTCTGCCTGTGTCTCTGCCTCTCTCTCTGTCTGTGTTTCAATAAATAAATAAAATCTTAAATAAATAAATAAATAAATAAATAAATAAATAAATAAATAAAATGCATAGTGTCACAATGGAAAGCAACTACACTGAAATTGTTATCTAAGTATTTTCAAGCGATATAGAGATATATAGAGATATCTTTCTTAATTCACTAAATAAGAAGATTTTGTGGCAAGTATAATTACCATAATTTTGAAATAGTGATGGTCATTAATGATATTTTGAGATATCTGCACAGCTATAACATAACATAAACTGCCTGTGATTTTTAATCATGATGTTCACAGGTACTGTTAATATTATTATAGCTTGCTGCTTACATTCATAATGGAAATGCAAATTTTTATCACAGATTAGTAAAAATGAAGATGCAATTTTCCCTTTCA
This sequence comes from Canis lupus baileyi, assembly GCF_048164855.1. Lineage (NCBI taxonomy): Eukaryota > Metazoa > Chordata > Mammalia > Carnivora > Canidae > Canis > Canis lupus. Next base: position 54,520,720 of record NC_132854.1, on the reverse strand, counting down.
AACTCTGGAATTCTACCCAGAGATCCATTAGACGTCAGACTCAGGTAAAGACCTCCTGATTTAGAAAGGAGCTTGGCTGTGATTCAAGCAAACTATTTCAGGATAAACTTGGTGAATCTTAAGAAGAATCCTAGAAGAGCTAAACACAGGAACAGGCTGCTGAAGAGAGCATCACAACCCAGAAACAAGCCAGGGAGATGAGAGCCAACAGAACCCCATTCTCAAGTCCAGGCCACAACTGTGGGGATATTATGAGCATAAGCTGGGGGTAGAAAGGGACTCAGAAGCTGTGATCACTACTATGCATTTTCTTGCTGAGAAATTCTCTTAGTAGCCAACACAATAGGGAGATCCTCCTGAACCTAAAGGAGTGGTTATTGGTCATTCTTCCATACATGAATTCTTGGGTTGGTGTCGGCAGGCAGAGCTCTTTCATCTACCAGACTGAAGTCACAGGTGGAAATAGGTCATAAAACTATTCTATTTGGCCCACATGTTATTATTAATGTTATTATTTGAGATTTTTGTTTTTTATTGAGATACAATTTTACAAAGGGAAATGCATATACTGTAAGCACACCAAACACTGACAATTCCATTACTCCAGAAAGTGTTCTTACGTCCTTCTCTGGTCAAAAACTGACCTTTCCTTGTAAAAGAAACCATTATTACTATTTCTGTCATCATACATTAGTTTTTGGTGTTCTTGAACTTCATTTAAATGAAATTTGTAAGTATGCACTATTTCATGTCTGGCTTCTTTCACTCAATATAATGTTTTATTTATTTTTTTAAAGAATTTTTTTAAAGATTTTATTTATTTATTCATGAGACACACACAGAGAGAAAGAGGCAGAGACACAGGCAGAGAGAGAAGCAGGTTCCCTGCGGGGAGCCCGATGAGGGACTCCATCCTGGGACTCCAGGGTCACACCCTGGGTCGAAGGCATGTGCTCAACCTCTGAGCCACCCAGGCGTCCCTCAATATAATGTTTTAGAGATTCTTTGGTATTGTTGGTGCATGTCAGTACTTTGCTCCTTTTATTGTTAAATAGTATTCCACTGGGTGTATATCACAAATTATTTGTGTATTCTTTTGTAGGTGGGATTTGATGGAAATAATGGCTGCTATTTTCAGGAATATTTTAGGCTACTATTAATAAAGTTGCTATGGATAACAGTGTTGAATAAGGCTTTGGGAGGACATAGTCTTTTTTCTCTTAAGTATATGCATAGGAACAGAACTGCTTTTTTATTTTTATTTTTTTAGAACTGCTTTTTCATAGATAGGTATACATGTCACAATGAGAAACAGTGTTGTACAATTCTTTTGGAGGACCTAATTTTCTTTTCTCCTAAGTATATGCATAGGAACATAACTGCTTTTTCATAGATAGGTATACATGTCACAATGAGAAACTGTCCAAAGTAGGTATTCCATTTTACACTCCCACCAGCAGTGTGTAAGACTTCCAGCTGTTTCACATCCTTGCCAACATTTGATGTCATACTTTTAATTTTAGCCATTTTAGGGGTATGAAATGGCATTTTGTTCATTGTAATTTCAATTTGCATTCCTTTAATGAAAACTGATGTTGACCACAACTGAATCTTCCTTGTCACTGCCTTTTGATCTTTTCAATATTTGAGCTATGAGAAAGGTTGGCCACAGTTGAAGGTATTTTGTTTTGTTTTGTTTTTAAAAAGATATTATTTATTTATTCACGAGAGAGAGAGAGAGAGAGAGAGAGAGAGAGGCAGAGACACAGGCAGAAGAAGTAGGCTCCATGCAGGGAGCCCAACGTGGGACTCAATCCCAGGTCTCCAGGATCAGGCCCTGGGCTGAAGGCTGAGCTAAACTGCTGAGCCACCTGGACTGCCCGAAGGTATTTTGGATTCACCTTTATTTTCTTATTTCTTTTATTTGGGGGGAGGGGTTCATCTTCAGATTCAACTCAGGGTTCTGGAATCCAATTATCACAGGAACATAAGGTAATATGTTATATATTATAATATGTTATATATATTATATATATGTTATATATATATGTTATATATATATGTTATATGTAATATGTTTTTTCTTTCTGTAATATGTTATTATCCTTTAATTTACTGTTGCCTTCTCAGCCAAATCTGGGTTTGGAGAGAGAATTGTTGACCCAGTTCTGCTCATCAAGGCTTCCCTGTGTCCTCTCTGCTTTTTTGCTAGCCCCCTAGAAAAGTATGACTTAATTTTGTATGAGTTTTTCTTTTTGTTACCATGAGAGCAAAGAGTTTTCATAGTCTTCCATAGAGTAGCTGGAAGCATACGTCTTTTCCTTTTCTTTTTTCTGGTTTTTGCGTTAACTGACAATGATTACAAATTAGGAAAAAAACCCCAAATTGCAGATTTCCAGCTTCCCTTTAGAGTAGGTTCTCTTGAATGTATTAGGCTTATATTTCCATATGCAGAGATTGGTTGCAGCTAAGCAGAGGCTACCCCTGAACTCAGGGTGGGCACCCTCCACTTCAAACTCATTGCCTGCACTCCCATCATCTGGCCCAAGTCACATTACTTGTGATCCCTGGTCTTCTGAACATTCATCACCAGATTTTTCTATCAGGGCTGAAGGAGAATCACGTAGCAAAGTTTTTAACCAAATACTGACTCATTTAAACCCATGAGCAATAAAAATTAGGTCAAAGATATCTTGAGTGATTAATATTCTTTTCTGGTTTAAGTCTCTGATCACATTTGGCAGTAATTTATCTCGCGAACAACAAAACAGGAATAACTGCAAGTAGATATCTCTTGTTTTGAGATTGAATTTCTCTGTTCTGGGAAGATATAGAAACTCACAGTCTAGAAAAGCTACTCTTAAGTTTCCATGCTCTAAGCTGTTTGCCTTGAAGTATTGTCTAATGATAGATAGGTGACAAACATAGTCGACATTATCTTTGGCCTTTCTTTCAACACATCACATGTCTTAGAAACTTCTCAAACTCAGTTTACAAGTTACTATTATAGAAGTTTTTTGCCACAAAATTCCCTACTACCAAGACTTCTAATCAGTATCAAATTTAAGCAAGAAATCTCAGCCTGTTTCCAATAGGTATATTCTTCTCACCATCTGAACTTGAAATGCCCCATATTATGCCTATATTTAGTACACTTAAATGAACTCAAGCAGGATGAATTTTCAAAATAACTTTTAATCCAAAATAACAGTGAGCCTCATATTGGAAAGTGACCAGCAAAGAGCTATCAAGAAAATAAATTTAAAACTCATAGTTAGAACTTAAATGATATGTTTTAACCAGTACCAAAATTCATTCCTGTACCTAAACTTCTATTTTGTATGACTGTTTTGCAACTAATCATGAATTTCTTGGGGGCAGAGATTGCATCTTATTTATCATGTGATCTCAGTATCTAGCCCAATGCCAGGTGTATCATAGAAGTTCAACAAATACATGTTGAACAAATAGATTATGAGAAGTAGTCTTTTCTGAATTGTACTGGATGCAAGCTTAGAAAACTCTATCTTTCTCATCCTTTGTTAACTATGAAATTCCTGGCTTTCTGGGAAGTAGCCCTCCCTTGGTGAAACGCCTGCAATACAGGGTTCATTTGGTGGGCATTTATAGGTTAGCCCATATTCTCAGGGCAAGAATGGCAAGGAAATTAACACTGGGTACATTAGGCCTTAGGAATCCCAAGCTTTAAGAGATGATTATCTAGATGGCAAAAAGGTAGAAAAAGCTGTGAGAAATGGATGAATGGACAAATTAGTATGAGTTTTCAAGCAGTATCCAATTTACTTTTCTTGGTGACATTTTACACTATGTGTTTTTTGCTTGATTTAGAGCCACATCCAATTCACAATGGTCCATTGTGAAGCAGCGTCTCTCCCTTCTACTCCTAAATTTTAAATACCTTGGCAAGATTGGCACATTCTTTACCAATGTTACCCATAGACCTTTTCCCTGGACTTACATTTTTAAAGTAATGCCTGAGATGACAAATCAGCTTGGAATAATTCCTCTTATCTATTTTTATGTAAAGTTGATCCCTATTTGACTGTATTAGCGAAAACAAAATGAGGAAAAATTATCAGGAAAACCTGATTTTTAAAAATTCTCACATTAAACCAGAATATAAATGGATAGAAAATTGGACTTGAAGGCAGACTTTGGGCAGGTCATTGGGTTTTTCCTGCCTCAGTTGTATCAAAGAGTAAGACCGGACTCAATGATTACATTGTCATTTGAGGAATGACATTAAAAACCAAAATTTCCTATCAGCCTTAAAGTTTTAGATAATTTTTAAATTTAAGTTTAATGTTTCCAAAGGATATGTACAAATTATTATTATTCTGCTCAAGAATTATTATAAAGAAGAATTCAACCAACTAAGCACACTGTGATGAAGAAATCAAACCTTACCAGCATCCCAAGCCTTCCTCACAGATCACCCAAACACCATCCACTGTCCTTTTTTTTAAGATTTGTATTTATTTATTTGAAAGTGAGGGAGAGAGAGAAAGCACAAGCAGCAGGGAAGGGCAGAGGGAGAGGGAGAAGCAGACTCACTGCTGAGCAGGGAGCCCAATGTGAGACTCGATCCCAGGACCTTGGGATCATGACCTGAACTGAAGGCAGGGGTTTAACCAACTGAGCCACCCAGGTGCCCCGCTATCCTTACTACTTAATACCACAAATCAGTCTGCTTTTGAACATCATTAAGATGAAATTATACCGTATGTATTTTTTATGTCTGTAAGCCATATATTGATCTATAATTTGGTGCTAATCAAAATTCAGATTTATCAACATAGATGACCAAAGTATTGGGCCTCTGTGTATACGCCTTTGCATCATTCAGGATTATTCAGGGAGGAAAAAGTGACTCTACAAATTTTGAATGGAGAGATATTTAATTATTTTTTATTATTATTATTATAATTATTTATTAATTATATTTAATATAGAAAATTCAAATTTCATATGCCACTGGAAGAACTGAGGGAGCAAAGGTCAAGAGGCCACTTTAAGAGATCTTCAGTGATCACAGGGAAGTCCCTGCTGATGTCCTCAGCTGCCTGCCTAAAGGAACTCGAGAGCTGAGGAAACTATAAGTGATCGCAGCTCCCTTCCCCTGGCTATCCCAAGACAAAACTACCTTCTCTTCTTCTGCCTTCCAAATCTCACTTAAGTTCCTATCATTGGCACGGTTAATCCAGAATTCTACTGGAAAGGGATTTCTAAATGTCTCTCCTGTGATGCAGGACAGAATACAGAAAAAGGGAATGATATTGTTGAGCTAAGAACATCATTTGGCAAAAGCTTAGACAGTTTTAAATTAGCTGATGGAAGAGAACTGGCGCCTGTCTACATTTCTGACCTGCTAGTCACTCTTGGTCTTTAGATCCCTTTCCAATATAAATCCTACAGTGCCCTCCTTAGGGATACTTGAGAGCCTGCTTCTATTTTACCTCTTTCAAGACCAATGAGCTATAAGACCCTCTTTTCTTATTTTGCAGTTTGCATAAGGCAACTTTTGAAGAAAAGTAGGCCTGTGTATAATCATCTGAAGTTCCCAGAATTAAGCAATATGAAATTAATCATATTGTATATAGACACTTTCCACTGACCATGTCTCAGATGGTGGGACTACTTTTTGGGGAAGACATAGTTGAAAATAATTACTCTTATCATCCTCTGCTAACAGAAATCTCTCCCCCCCACCAACCTTACATAGGTTTGCAACATTAGAAGCTGTCCTGTCCTCACAGGGGTAGTACCAGACAGGTAGGAGTTTTGTTTATTTGCTTTTCTGGGTATCTGAATATCCTGACAATCTAATCTCCAGAGTCCCAATAACCAAGCAACACAAGACATGCTCCAATTGCAAGGTCCACAATTCATTTTTTCTGTGCTATTCTATTTCAGAATAGAAGGCAGAGCTGCAAAGTTAGATTTGGATCTTTATTACTATAAGCAGATAACTGTTCCCCCTTCTTATTGTTGATCAGAAATTCTGAGATAAGTGCTTTTAAAAAGATTAGAACAACAAATCTCATCTAAGGATAAGATCGACGCCAGTTCAGAAAAAAAGAAAATGGAAGGAGAAAGCTTTTGTCTGGTGACAGTTTATTTTAAACCAAACACTTTTTCCATTTGTAATTTAGTGTCACTTGTGTTATGAGAAGCACTGCCAATTCAGATGGGTTTCTTGAGCGGGGACTAACAGACGAGGTTAAACACAGCTGTTCTGGTGTCTGAAATCCTTTAGAGTTCAGCAGGACCTAAGCTGGTAAAATAAACTCAGAGAAGGCTGTCTGAACCAGCTTTGCTAGAGACAAAATGAACATAAATAAGCATGGAGTCAGCGGGCTGCTGGGCCAAGGTCAGAGGCAACCTGGGGACATGGATTTACAGAGAAAGATACTGTCTAGAGCACATTTGCTATAAGACAGTACAGAATTGGACATTCTGTCTTCTAATCATCAGGGTATCACAAGGAAAAGTAGTCCAGATTGGCACTGACCCTGTCAGCACTTTTTGTCATAAATGCTTCATTTACTGGGAATTTTGCTATCAGTTTGCAGAAGATAAAAATGTCACTGAAATGCAAGGTCAAACCACAAGGTTTATAATTCCTTTCTATTCATGAAACACACACAGTCCTAACTATCCAGATAAAGGGATTAGTTGTTTTCTCAAATGGTATCTCAATTTCTAGTGATTTAAAGTACTCTTATACACATCATCTCAACATCGTGGTGTATGTGTGCCCCTGTTACACAGATGAATGAAACTGGAACTAGCTTCACTTGTCAGTTTTAAGTATCTTCCTTTCCCCTCTGGGCAGCATTAGTTTCCATATGGCCTCAGAGACATTGTCACTTGGCTCTCTGAGGTCCTTGAGAGAGGCCAACAGTCTGAACTATCTCAGTTCTCACACATTAAATGAGAGTCTCTTAAACTCCCTGGGTTTCAGCTTCTTCATATACATCCCTTAGATATTGTAGTCATCTTCACCAACTAATAAATGATAAGAATAAGATTGTGTGTGACTATGAGATTTTACATTCGGTGGCAGGAATATAAATTCTATTGACGCTATGTGGTTAAACTCAAAATGTGTATATCATTTTATACAGAAAATTTTATAGTTAATAATCTATCCCAATGAGACAGCCACATCAATATGCAAAGATATATAAAGATGTTTGCTGCAATAACTCTGGGAAACGAACAAGGGGTAGTGGAAGGGGAGGTGGGCAGGTGGATGGGGTGACTGGGTGACGGGCACTGAGAGGGGCACTTGATGGGATGGCACTGGGTGTTATACTATATGTTGGCAAATAGAACTCCAAAAAAAAAATATACAAAAAAAAAAAAAAAGAAGAAAGAAACAAAATCAACATCTACCAACACAGGACTAGTGAAAAAAGATATGGTAAGCATATTCATATAAGAGAACCTATACATCTACTAAAAAGAAACATGGAGATTTATACTTGTCAACTTGAGTAGACATATTTTTTTAACAAAAAGGAATTAGAAGCAGTGTCGCTGATATAATCCCATTTATGTGTAAAGCATGTAAATCCCAGATCCTGATGTGATTCACCTCAGCAGTGTTACCCCCACAGAAACAGCCCAGCTATCAAAAGGCATTACAAAGTAATTCTAGTCTTTGCTCTCAACTTCCAGAAAACATCAAGGAACATATAATTCCTAACCCACAGCACCACATCTTAAAATACCCTCTGTCCCCCACCTTTCCCATCTTTTTTTATCTCTAACACATTTTAGTGTTAGAGAGCCTTCAGCAGTTGAGGGCTCTCTGTCCTCAACAGCCTTTTCCTATTCTCAACCAGAAACTATGCCTGCAAATTGACCAACCACTTGTCTTTTTGTCCTTTTCTCTTCCTCAGTGCTTACCATAATCTGAATAATAAGGTAAGGAAAGAAGAAAATGGTCAGTGAACAGAATTTCCTTCCCAGGGAGTAGGAGGAAAAGAGATAGACTACACATATGCTACGATGTCTTAACCTTGCAGCAAATGCAAAATTATTACACTGCTACCTACTGATATTTGCATAAAAGTGGCTGCAAGGATGTTGACAAAATTCTTAGCAATAATGATCTCAGTTGGGGTTTCTCTGTGAATTTCTTTTACGTCTCTTCTTCTATCTCTTCGAATTACTCATGGTAAACATATTTTTTATAATCAGAAAGGAGAAATAAACTTGTATCAACATATAAAAAAGGGATCGTAATGATGCTCACAATGAATAACAGATATAAAAATTAATACACAATTTAAGTATAAAATATATGTTTTAAATAAATACAGTTGGACTGTTTCTTCCTGGTTTCAACATTAATAAGCTCCATTATTTCGGGATTATCTTTAATTACCCCTACATGTTAGAATCGGTCAGTTTCTTCACAACATTAGTTAAACACTCCCTTATATTGCTTAATTTTTTATTTTACTCCCAGTTAATCCTATTAATTTGTGAGTCCACTGCATTGTGACTTTTACACAGTATCTCATGACTTACAAAAACTGTTAACATTTCAAACTAATCGTAATCCTTTTCATCCATTTGCCCTGAAAGTTTTCATTTGTATGTGTGTCTTTAGTGAACAGAGAGTTACTGTATGTACATTTGTATCCATTTCAATCTTTCCACACCTACACATCCCTCTACCTCTTTCTAAATAGATAACATTTATTTATTTTCATGGTTTCTGAGTCAGACAAATTTTCCTGAAAATCAAGGTGCCTGACTACTTAGTTCCCAGCACTGTGACTCATTAGTCTTCTCTTAGCTGGGGGAATTTTAAAGAGAAGTTTGCAACACAGCACTGTTGGGGCACAGCTCCACAGCTGCTAATAACTAGTGCCAGGTAACAGGCACTTCTGATTCCTGAGAAGGGAGCTTGTTAGTCAGACTCTCTGTCCAGAAATGCCAATTAGCACCCTTGCTTATGGCTGAAATTCCAACCTGGGAATTCCAGAAAGCATAATTTGTCATGTGACAACTATATTTACCACTCAAAGCTCCTTCAGCATTATAATTAAATAACTGAATCAGTTCTAGTTGTAGACAACTTACAGCATGTCTCTATGAGGAGAAAAGTAATAATTACTGATCAAAATCCTGAAGGACCTTGAAAAATTAGAAACAAACTTTAATAGGCTGGATACTGAACAGACCATTCAGAGGGGAAAAAAAAAAATGCCCAAACGAGGTGGAAAACGGTTGACTTTTTAGTCTCACTGATTCAGATGTCAGGAAGGGACTATGCCCTTCAGTGACGTTGTATAATTAAAAGTCATTTTAATAAATATATCAGGATACATCTGTTTGATTTCTATTCATTCTTTTTGTCCTTCATTGTCACTTGAGTAGCCCTCAGGTATATTAATACGGCTGAGTAAGCCCCCATTGAACTAGAACTATGGTATAACAGGACTCCTTTATTTCTCTCTCTCTTTTTTTTAGAACGACTTGGGAGATGTTGCTTCACCTTCTGGTAGGAAATAGATCAACTTGGCCAGAAGCCAGGCTTTTCTACCCCTGAAGGAAGAGCTCAGCAGAGTCACTCCCCCAGGGAAGCCTTCCAAGACTTTCCTGACCAGATGGTTCTATTATACAACCTCTACTATACCATTCCATCACTGCCTTATCACAGTTGTGACTTCATGTTTATATCATTACTCTGTTTAATCTCAATATTCCTCTAGGTTTTAAGCAATATTAGGGCAAAGATCATTTGCTCATATTTATATTTCTAAGGACTCACATATGCCCGACCCACATTAGCACTCAATAAATATAGTACTTGTTGAAAAGATGAATGAATGAATGAATGAATTCAATGATCTGTTTAGGGTGGTGCCTGTCAAGGTAAGTGGGCAGAGAGGATAACAAAATGTCCAAAATAGAGTTATCACAAAGGTAGAAAGAGATAGGGTCATTAGATTGGTCCGGGATTTGAGTTAGAAACATAGAAAGGGATAATTGTTTAATTTCTCTGATGCGAAAGACACTAGAACTGGTCTTGACTCATTCTTCCTGGAAAGGCCAGTCCTTTAAAATGCCTGGATATATAATCAAAGAAACAATCTGTATGAATACTATCAATGTGGGTCTCAGACTTACTATAGACTGATGCTTTCTCAACTGAGCAATGGACAGGAAGTGATCTTCCATCAAAGGCTTATTGAAGTTAGGACAGGGCTCTGCCAACAAAGATCTCACCCAGCTCCATTGCATGTTCCTGGATAGCACACGGTGTTTGTCCACAAGAATAGGCAAAATTCTGGAGTCAAATTAATACACAAAAGATTCTTCACTTCCCTGCCTGACTCCTCTTTTTTTGGAGGTTTTCTGGGTTACCTCACTCCACATGAGGCGTGCTTCAAAACCAATGGTTGGTACCCCACTGGGCTTTCATCCACCTTATATTCACATAATGTTTTTCATCTGAACATGCCCTAAAGGAGATTAGTACCACATGAATGTTACCAGGTGAAGGAATTAAAATCATTATAACTAAAAAGGGACCTGATCTGGAAATCATTGACACTGAGTACAACCCAGACCATCCACAAATGACATCTTCCAAATGGCTCCCTAACATTCTTAACTACATTAAGAACAGGAAGCTTCCATCTCTGTATTTCCATCCAAGCTGACCTCTACTAGGAGCTTTCTACCCTTAACCACTATTGGTCCACCCATATGACTCAGAAGCAGACTGAAGTATCTGCTTCCTGAGACACTTGTGAACATTTAAGGGCTGGTAGGATACAAGATGGGGATGGCATTAGAGCTGAAAGTACAGACTCAATGTCTGGAGTATCTGTCTGTTTGTATAGACATGCAAAGACTTGAGTACCATACCCTATAAACTCTTAGCACAAGTTATTTCTACCCAAAACCAGGTAAATACTTTTGTTATATAAAGACCAGAAGAGAACTAATTCAATAAACTCAGTCTACCTCTCACCAGTGCCACTTATAGTTCTCAATCCTATATGTTATCTTCCCAAAAATACAGATTGAATCACATTACCCTTCAGGTTAAAAATCTCCATGTGATTCTCATTATTTACAGGATCAAACCCAAATTCTAGTTTCATGCCCCTTCATGCCCCTTCAGGGCCCTTTCATGCCCCTACATCCTTGAATTTGTGTTAACCATACCAATTTTAAAAATTTCATTTTAGATATTTTAAGTATAAAATGATATATACTCAAAATTCAAACAATATAAATGGCACAAAGAAAAAATATTCTCGTCTTCTATCTCCATCTCTTTCCCTTCAGAATAAACTGTTAACGCTTTGGTGGGTAGCCCTTTAGATCTTCTTCAAAGTATGAATGTTTGTGTATTGGGGTTGCATTATAACTTACTCATGCACACATAAAAAATACATTGAAACAGACAGAAACATACAAAAAGAAAGCAGTGTAAACAGAGAAGTTTAGGCCACTGACCTCAATGAGTACAAGGTCCTGAGGGAGGTCGGGACATGAGGCACAATTTTGCCATCTGTTGGGAGAGCTAAGTTTCCAGTACTGTGGAGGATGAACATCTCATGGAGCTGAGTGTTGCTCTAGTGCTCACAAGTGCAGGTTTGACCATAGTTGCTATGAATTTGCTTCAGGATCATATCTCTCATATAACTCCACTGCATATATGAATACATTTTGTTATTATAATGAGAGGATATTATACTGCTTTGCAACCATGAGCATTTTTTCAAGTTTTTATTTATTTCATAAATTTTTACCACTGCCTCATATGCCATTGCTTAGATGTACTATGATTTACATAGTCTCTCCTGTTGATGGTCATTTTACCCCAGGTTTTCATTAGTATAGGTGATGCTCCAAACATCCTTTTACATAAGCCTTTGTGCTCTTGTTTGGGAATATTGCTAGGATACACACTTGGTAGACAAAATACTGGAACAAAAGGGAGGTTCTTTCTTTCTTTCTTTCTTTCTTTCTTTCTTTCTTTCTTTCTTTCTTTCTTTCTTTCTTTCTTTCTTTCTTTTATGATAGGCACACAGTGAGAGAGAGAGCGGCAGAGACACAGGCAGAGGGAGAAGCAGGCTCCATGCACCGGGAGCCTGACGTGGGATTCGATCCCGGGTCTTCAGGATCATGCCCTGGGCCAAAGGCAGATGCCAAACCGCTACGCCACCCAGGGATCCCGAGGTGCTTTTTTTAATAAATATATTTGATAAATTTTTGATAAATATTACCAACTGATTACACAAACTGAAACACATACTAAGAGTGTCCCTCACTTTTTTCTAAAGAATATTTAGGAGAGTTGCTTACTGTAGGAAAGTATGAAGAAGAAAGCAAAAATGTCCCATAGTCTCCATTGAAATTTACAATATAGAATTAAAATATATAAACATAAAAACAAAAATACAAAAAATCTACCTCTCCACAACCTCTTCCAAAGGTAAGTTTGTTGAGTTTCCTTTAACAAATTTTTGTATGCATAAAATAGTATTCTTATGTACATACAAATATATATGTCCTTTTAATAAAAAAGATTATTATATACATGCAAATTTTCATTGTGCTTTTCTTTCCTTTGAAAAATATATCTTTGAGATTCTTACCATACTATTCCATTTTATTGTATTTCATAATTTATTGAATTAGTCCCTTATTGATTAATATTTATGTTTCAAGTTTTAGGTTATTGCAAACAATCCTGAATACATGTACAAACACACTCATACTCTAACACGCTCATTCTTAAAACATAACATTGCTATCTTCATTCATACTTTATTATTAACACAAGTATTTTCCACTTTTCAAAAGTTTGCATTAGCCAATTCTCTTTCATAAAAGACCTACCTCAGTACCTATTTTCGATACCTCCAAAAAAAATTAAGAGGATTTGCACTGTTGGGAATAGAGGCAAAAAGTGAAAATAGTACTCAGCATCTGTTTTTCAGCAAGCCCTTATGGAGGCAGTGCTCACACCAAGCAGGCTGGAGAGTGGCCCTGCCCAAGCTCCTTCCCCAGGAGCTACACTCAGCATCTCAGCATTAAGTTGTTATAGCTTTAAAGTGTGTCTGTGAGCATCTGCGCTATATATCAATTTCTTTTGTGCATCCATTAGCAAGATGTGTCCTAAGGTATCAGAAAAGCCTAAAAGGGGTAATTTATTGGAAATGAGAATGCTCAAAAATGGTTCCAAATAAATTAATGGCAATTGCTTATTGCTTTATGCCATTTCAGCTTAGGAAAGGTTTGATAGGAAGGCTTTATTTTCAGATAGTAAGGAAATTTGTCCATAGATGTAAGGGTAGTGTGATTATTTGGATATGTCCTCCCCAGAAAATTATGAGTTTCTGAAGAATGGGAGCATGCCCTACTATTTAGTAAATCCCACAGGGCAGAGTACATTGTTATCTGATAGGTGCTTATTAAGCATTAAAAAGTGAGATAAGGAATGAAAAAAATGCAGCTGGTGAAATATATCTTTTCTCAGTTTTAATGTGAGTGTGAAAATTATGCCTTTTATGGGTCTCCTGATACAACAGACATTTATTAAGCATCTACTCTATGCTAGATATTATGGCCCATGTGGCCAGAAATTGAAGCAGGCACATAAATAATGATAACTGGAGATAAGGGCCAAAGTGCCACAAGCAATCAGGGGAATCCAGAGAACAAATCTGAAAAATAGTATAAGTTTAAAACCAGTGTCATATTGGTAAACCATCTCTTGGTGGGTGAGGTGAGGGAGCTTATTTGTAGCATATACCAATTTATACGGCCATATTCAAGTTACGAGGATACTGAACAATCTTCTCTCTTAAGCCAATATAAGTCTTCTCCACATCACACCGAATCAGGGCATACCAGCTGACCTTTTCAAAACCCCTTTCTCCTCCTACCACCATGACCTACCAATACCACATCATTTCAGCTATTGCCCCCAACCCATGATTCTACAGGAGAAACGATGTGGTTTTTGGAAGTTGTTAGCAAGCATAAATTGAGAGCTAGAAAATAACTTCCAGAAGTGGCTAGGCTTGCAGAAAACTGCTCTGTCCAGTTTTATATGCTTCATGTCCAATCTTGCTGGCCCTTAATGGATCCCTACTCAAAGGCTTCTTTTCCCCATTACATTGTCTGCACTGCGGGGTTCCTCACTAATACTTCCAACCCAGTTTTGTTGAATGATCCAGAAATCTCTCAGAAATATAAGGAAAACAAATGGGGATTGCATATTATAAGTAGGGCTCACCTCTAACCCAATTCATATCCCCTGAGTCTTCAATTTGTATTTAGACACAAATTTATAGCAGGGATATGGGGCTTGGAGTTTGGGGGATGAGTCAGAGCATATTTGAAGAGGTACTGGACACATGTTAAGATTATAGTTTACTTTAGAGCCAGGAAACAGAGTGTAGTGTCTCAGCTATACCATGAGAAGGTATAATTTCAAGATCCTGTCTTGGTTGCCCAAGTAAGAATATCATACAAGTTTGTAGAAGAAGAGCTTTACTGGAATTAGTCAATCTTAGCCCAAAGTGTTTTTAGTAGGATTATTTGGCTTTGGGCTCTACTGTTAATCAGAAATCTTGAAAACAAAATAAAAATAACCAAGTGAAAACAATCATATCCACCTCTTTGGGAGTTTGAAATGTATTTTTCCAAGTAGACCTTCAACCTACAATGTTCTCATTCATCAGATCCAGACTTGCAAACCAGTATGAGATTCTAATTTTCCACTCAAAATAAACCATGAAAACTAGTATGTCGGAAGAGGGCTCTTGGAGAATGAAATACTGCCTTTGATGATCAAAATAAAGAAAGGATGGGGAATCATAGACACAAAAATTAACCCAACCCAGTTAAAATCAACAAAAATGTTTTTTGTTGTTGCTGCTGTTTAAATTGAGAATACCAATGCACTATCCCTGAAAATTAATAGTACATTCATTCCATTTTTTTCTATGGAATACTGCAGACATGGGGAACTGTTAAAGCTAATCACTAGCAAGAAAAAGAATTCTGTGTTTAAGATGGAAGTAGAATGCATCAAAAACCACAGGCTGAAGCAGAAAAGAACTTGGTGTAAAAGAAGGACAGAAACAACAGATGGTGGCTGGACTCCATGACCTTCAACACATTTCCAAACAGGGCAGCTTCATGATCTTGCCACCAATGCAGTCTCACAGAGCCATACAATCACACAAGCCCTGTGCTTGGGACTTAATGTTCTGTGGCTGTCATCTTGAAATTCTTCATTTTACCTCTGAATTTGTGTTTTTAAAATGAAGTCTCATGAGACAATGGGGCATGTACTTATGGCTTGGAGCTTTGGCCCATAAGAAGCTCCATCCATCTCATCTCAACTCATCTGTCTCAGATGGGCTTTCAGCCATCCACTCCTACACCCCCTGGTCCCTCAGGCTACCCCCATCCTTCCCTTCCTGCCCTTTTCCAGGACTCTGGCTGCTTCTGGCCCCTTCTAGAGCCTAGATGCCAGAAGAATTAATCATCTTGGGACAGGGTGTGATGGTGGCATTCCCATCTTGGGATGGCAGTACCACAGTGCCCTAGGCAGTCATCTTGGATGGGGCCGGGGGGGGGGGTGCTTCTCATCCACCTCCCAAGCCACATACTGAGTGCATCCTAGTGCAGAGGTTACAATCCCTTGTAGGTTACCTATTAGCAGTGGGTTGGGAGAGTTAAGTAATCCTGTGGGAAGAGGAGATTGATTTCTCTGCCCAGGGCAGAACACACATGTCAGTACCATGGCTGAATATTAATCTATAATTAGTGACTTGTATGTGCCTCTGTTTCACTTTTTCATCACATAGTTATCTCTCCACATTTATATTTCCCCTAAGAGTTACTATTTCTAGTTATTTAATCATCTGCCTCTTGGCTGCAACTCTTTGCCCAGATTCTCATCTCTTGCTCCACACTAAGAATCAGCAAACACTCAAGGATAAAAGTAGACACTGAAGTCAATTCCTCCCTCTGCTGTTCTCTTTTCTCTGGGATCTTAGCACCTTAAGCCATGGTTGCTTTTGCAAGAATTCAAAAATAATTTTTAATGGCTTTTAATTTTTCATTGGGAGCATAGGTATCCCACAAGCTATCCCATCACAGCTGGAAACTGATGACATAGTTTAGTGTCATAAACCACACAACTGATTCGACTAACAGAAAGAACAAATTAACATCAACTATTCCAAATTCCATCACTTTGAGTTCAGAAACTCTAAATTTTAGTTAGTTTATATTAAATAATGCTTCATATTCTTTAAATTAGACTATCTTTGTTTTTTTAATGCATACTTCAGATAATACCACCTAATTGTAACATTTTCCATGATGCTAAAATTTCTGTGGGTATGTATTATCCCATAATACTTCTAGATTGTCTGCCTGCATGGTGAAGTGAAACAATTAGTTAATTAAATTATTTAAACTACTTAGACAATTAGTTAATTTTCTGGGGAAAATTTTGGCCCTACCTACCTACTAATCCCTGTGTGAAGTTGAGGCTGCCACCCAGGCAGCCACACTCCCTGGTTAGACCCCTTAATATTCATTAAATTTCAAACAGAAAAGTCAAAACTGTCCTTCTCTCAGTTTATTCCATAAATATATTTAGGAAACTTTCTCTTATCAGTAACCTGGAGATTGGGTTCTAAACAGACAATACACTGTGAATTCTTTATGGAACATTTTTTTTTAAATAAAAGGTTAGCTTTAAGAAATATAGCTCAAAGGACATTACTGTAAAGCTAGAGAGTCCACTCTGTCCTCCTCTATCTAAAAGTTTCAAAGGAAAAAAATTGCCTTAAATTTCATTGCTTTTTGGTTCCTCATAAACAAACTATGCTTCTGCATTGTGCCTTTGGCTTGCACACAGGGAGGTAATAAGAGGAGGTCATTCTAAGCTTGCCATTTTTTTAATTGCAGAAATACTGTTAAAGATGTTGATCTCTTTGAGAAGTCACAAGAGATGTTTCTGCCAGCTGTCAGTATTGGGAAGAGCTATGCATCTCTCAAAAAATTACTTGTTTTCATTTTTAGACACCATAAACATTATAATCAATTATGTTTCATTTTGTTTGACAGCTAGGAAGCTCAGAGCCAAATCTGAATCCCACTTCAGGCTGTTATTTCAAGTATTTTGTGTATTAATCTTGTCTCTGGTTTTACTTTATTTTCCTTTCCTCTGATTTCTGTACAGTTATCCTGCAGCATTATATGTATGTTTTCAGAGACAACCTGAAATAATTTTTGGAATAAAACAAGGGATAAATAATATGTAAATAAAAGACCTTAAGAATGGGGATGGGCTATCCTTAGGGTTCTAGTGTTTTCAACTTTTGGATCTACCCTCAGACATGGGTGGAACAGGCTGCTGCAGGACTCCACTGCTCCATCCGTTAAAATAGTGATTCGCTGGAAACTTCCAGGCTGGCAGTGCCAGGAAAGCAAGGTGAGAGGAACATGGTAGCCCATTAAGAAGGTCAATCAGTAATTTATTACAATTGATAGGCTGAAGATCTGTTGTAAATATTTGTGACAGTCCTTTTCAGCTCTAAAGTTTTTATTTTATAAGTAGTCACTAAACTAACAGGTTAATTCTAGTTTTGTAAGTCCTTGATGCTCTTGTGACCA
The DNA here is from genome assembly GCF_048164855.1 of Canis lupus baileyi. Lineage (NCBI taxonomy): Eukaryota > Metazoa > Chordata > Mammalia > Carnivora > Canidae > Canis > Canis lupus. The sequence continues at coordinate 54,503,014 of NC_132854.1, read as the reverse complement.
CTCTTCACTATGTTTCTTGAAGCCCTTATCTGTAAGAATTCCTGTGCTCAGATTCTTCCAGAAGGTTCCATTCAACATTAAAATCTGAATGAGGACTCACAGTCCCTGTTCCCACGCCTCCACAGAACAACAAAAATGAGATTAGCAGCATACTTGCATCAGCCACCCTACAGAAGGGATTCTTAAAGGAGGTAGTGGGGGGCGCATGTGGAATATTAAATGTATTTGTCCAAAGAACTGGGATTCTTTAGAAAAAGTATAATCAACTTCAGAATCATCTGCCTCCCTCTCATCCACTTTGTTTTCCGTGACTCTTTGCTTAGACCTGTTGCCTGGGGCAGGGTATACATAAATGAAAACATTTTCTTCTTCTATGAAACACATCTTATAATTCCTATGATGAATTGCATATACAGATTGCCAGGAGGATATACCAACCTTAGCAGATTTCAGAAAGCATCCTTGGCAGTCTCTCATCCACTCAATCAATATCAACCATGGGTCAGACATAATGAAAAGCCACTGAAGGTAACTTCCAAAAAGGAGTTTAAGGTCTGAGAAAATAAAATGAAAAAGAAGAAAGAATGTCAACATAGCACTAGAGCTGAGAAATAGGAAAGGTACAGTAATGCCTCTATGAAGAAAGTGATGTACCCTGGGGGACTTAGAGAAAGTTCAGAGAAATTAACCTTGGTGGCGAAGGGTAAGTGCTGGTTTGCCAGGCATAGAAGTGGGGGGGATGGCTTGGGTGGAATGGATAGTAAGTACAAGATGTGGCAGGAAAATCTGCAACATATGCCTGGGGAATTTCCCAGGAATGTGCATTATTTTCCATAAAGACTGAGAAGAGACCAGAAAAAAAGTAAGAAAGCCAAAAAAGAAAGTAAAAAGTAAAAAAGGTGAGAGAAAGAAGAGAGGGAAAAAAGAAGGGAAAGGGGAAGGAGGAAGGGAGGAAGAAAGGAAAGGAAGGGTTAAAAGGAAAAGGAAAAGAAAGGAGGGAAGGAAGGAAGAAAGGGAGGAGAATTCAAAAGGAATCAGAATTGCTACTTATCTGGAGTTTTAATGTGGAACTTGAGTTCAAGAGAAAATTGGGAGCTACATTTAAAAACTGGAAATCTGCAATACACACATAGTGAGAGAAGCTGGGGGTAAAACTTCACTTTTATTCTCCTTCCTAATTCTTTGGAAAATTGTTATTCCCCATGGTGCAAAGTTTTGGTGGGGTAAGATGGGAGACTGAAACTTAACTATTTTCTCTCCCCGATGTCTTGGCATTTCAGAGCTCCCTTGGTTTCTGACCATTGCTAAACCCTTGTTCTCAAGCTTAAAATCAAATCTGCGAGAACTATGTGGTTCTCGTAATGCCCTCATATACTCATTTAAGTTCAATCAGTGGCTTTCAACCAAGAATGACATTTTGACAAAGTATATTCATTTTCAATTGCCGCTGTAACAAATTACCACAAACTTGGTGGCTTAAAGAATACTAATGTATTATCTTTACAATTCTGTAGGTCAGAAGTCTGACAGAGATGTCACTGGGCTAAAATCAAGATTTTATTGGGATGTGTTCCTTTCTGGAGGCGCCAGGAGACAATCCATTTCTTTGTCTTTTCAGCTTTTACAGGCTGCCTGCATTCTTTGGCTTAGAGCCTCTTTCCTCCAATTTCATAGCCAACACTGGTGGATTGAGTTTCTCTCACACTGCTGCCTCCCTGGTTGTCTCTAGTCTTAATAAAAGCTCTGGTCTTTATGAAGAACTCATGATTAGAATGGACCCACATGTGTCATCCACCAGAATAATTTTCCCATCTCAAAGTCTTTAACCTTAAATACACCTGCAAAGTCTTTTTTGCCATTTAAGGCAACACATGCACAGGTTCCTAAAATTAGGGCTAGGATATCTTTGGGAGCCAGTAGTCTGCCTGAGTCACATGAGGTGATGAAGGTTTACATCACTGTGGTGGGATGGGTCAACATCACACTGTCTCCTGTGGGATGCCCTGTGAGGAGCACTGTTAGGAGCATTCCTGGAGTATCACTGTCAAGAATGGATGGCCTGACTCTAGGCAGGAGGAATCACTGAACAGACTCAGGTTGAGAGACATTATACATAATGAATACATAATTAAATACAGATACGTAATTTAAAATGTCAAGGCCACAGAATATAGGAAAAGAGTGAGGAAATGTTCCAGGGAGAAGGAAATTAAAGAGATATAACAACTAAATGCCACACATAATTCTAGATTGGGTCTTGCATCAGAAGAAAAAAATAGAGATTTTTGGGAATAGTCGAGGAAATGTGACTGGGGTCTATGATTTGAGGAGTTGTGTTGCACCAATATTAATTTCCTAATTCAGCAGCTTCTATGGTGGAAACATAGGAAAGCTTCCTTTTCTGAGGGTGGAGGTGGAAAATACACTGGAGGGTCTAGAAATGATGAAGCATCATGTTTGCAACTTTCTCTCAAATGATTCAGAAAAAGACTAAGGATGATGGAGATATATATGTATGTGAGTGTGCATATGTGTGTGTATAGATAGAGATAGAAATGGAGTAGTCAAAGTGGCAGAATGTTAATACAGGGGGATCTGGACAAAGAAAATATGTGGACTTTAGGTTTGAAATTACTTCAAAATAAATTATAAAAAATTATGATGTAGGGTTTATGTTTATTAAAATGGAAAAATGCCCATGATTTGTTTTATACATTATTCCATATGTTTATGTGTTAATAGGAGTAATCTCTTTACTATAGAATTATAGATGACTGTTAATCTTCTCTGTACACTTGTCTGAATTACTGGACATTTTTAAAAGCCTTTAAATTTTTCTAATTAGAAGAAAATATAAGGTATTTATTTCCATTTCGAAGTCAGTCTCTTAAAAACTCCATGATTGCAATTTTTTTATTTGCAAAGCTTTTCAAGTCCCTTTGCTCTTCACGAATAGCAAGATTAAAATTATACTATATATACAAATATGTCCCTACATATGAGGTACTCATACTTACAAAGGGCTCAAATATATAAAGATGTGAAATCATCACTTAAAGTATACATTGCAATCATTTCTAAGCAATGACCTTAAGTTGTCATTATATGTACTCTATTACATAATTAAGTGCTCAATTACATTAACAGTCCTAAGTCTTGTGAACCAGCAGCTCAGAAAATTAAAATTAAATCCAGTGACATTTACATAACACTCTACTGTTAACAAAGTGATTTGTTTAAATCTTCAGAATCACACTGTTTGGCTGTATTGCAAGAATCCATCTGTGCCTCACCTCAGACCCCTCCTCTTCATGAGACAGAAGCCAGCAAAGGCTTCCTCTCACTTGATGGAGCTCCTAAGAGTGTATGAGTGACCAAGCCAGTCAAGGACGGGGAAGATCAGGAATATGCTTCCACACATTAAAGAAAACTAACTCTTGTTCTCACTTCTCACCCTGAACTACTGACTCAGGCAGTCAGCTTGTGGTCATGCTCAGAGCCCAGCCTGTTTTCTGAATCATCCTTAGAGAAAGAAAAGAATCTGCTCAGAGATCTGTAGGCATCCTGATCGCCTTTAAGCTCTTATCTTCATTTATTAATCCTAGGAGACCTGAAATTAAAGTCTCCTAAACAGAGTAAATAGTGAAAGTGGTTTTCCCAAATCAAAAATCATTAGCAGATCAATACCCATAAGTGATTACATATAAAGGTCAACCTCATTAATAATGAAGCATCTGCATCTCCAATTCTAGCTGTTGAAATTAAATCTGAGCAGTGCCTACTCTTGTAGAGAGTCTCATTGGTCATTTAGCTTGCAGAAAGAATGTTGTCTTTTGAGCATCCCATTAGTCCCTTATTTCTGAGTGACTCTCGGTGGCCTTTACCTCTTGGTCTCTCTTTCCACATCATGCTTTTTCATTAGTCCTGGCTGATCTGCACCATCACTGAGAGAATCCCATCTTACTCCTTTCTTAGGAATCTGTGGTTGTCATCAAGGGGTAAAGGAAGGACACACCATAGCATTTGAATAGAATGGCAAGAGGAGCAAAAGTTATTCTGGATCATACCCTAGCATCCGGCCTGCTTACTAAACCAATCACACAGGTTATAACTTGCCTGCAGATAGTAGGACAGGAGTGAAACTTCTCTACATAAGAAAGGAGTGAAGAAAAAAAAAAAAAAAAAGAAAGGAGTGAAGACAGACACAGAGGGAGAGAGGTGGGCAAATATTCAGGAAAGGGTAGGCAGGAGGCAAAAAGGTGAAGCACCAAGAAGGAAGAGAGGCAATCAAAATCAAGTAGAGAGATGTGAGAGAAGAAAAATGTTCCCTGAAATATTTAATTAGAAATGGTCTGAAAAAATAAAAAAAAAAAAAAGAAATGGTCTTCTGAGTATGCCCATAACCCATTTTCTTCTATCCTCCCCATTCCCTCCAAAAAATCCTCTGTGCTAAATGTATTACTAATGATCTTAGGCAAATGGAGTTTTGTTTGCTCACCTCCTTTCTTCAACTCTGTTCCTTCTCATTCATTCTTTACACAGCCACCAATAGGCTATTTTTAAGATATAAAATGAGAGGAGTGCTAGGTGGCCCAGTCAGTTAAGCCTCTGGCTTTGGCTCAGGTCATGAACCTTGGGTCCTGGGATCTAGTTCCATGTCAGGACTCCCTGCTCATCAAGGTATCTGCTTCTCCGTCTCCCTCTCTCTTTTTCTCAAATAAAAATCTTTTTAAAAAAGATAACAACTAAGACCACTGACTCCCCTATTTAAAATACTTCATTTGTTTCTCACTGTACTGAAAATAAAGACTAAATTTCTGACTGTGATCCCAAAAGCCCTGTATGATCTGGTCCCTACATATCCCCTAATCCCAAGTCATATCCCCTCTCCCCAATTCACTCTCCTCCAGCCAGAAATACTCATAGTGTCTTAAAAACGCCTGGTCCTAAAAGTGCTATTCTAAATCAGATAAACTGTGTTTACAGGGAAGCCATCTACAAATCTCAGGTCTTCCAGAAGCCCATGGAACGGCTGAAATGTCAGCCAATGAGGAAAGTTCTATTCTAACATCAGACCAACATTTGTTATTCTATTGTCAATATATAAGAAAACTAAATGGGCAGCTGCCTAATTCTTCCCTGAGTGCCAGGATATCCCATTCATCACTCAAGTGAGGCTGCAGAGCCAGCACCAGGCTTCTGTAGTGACAGGATGTCATGGTTCATAATATAAATTTGATTTATACAAAACTAGGTTTAAAACCGGGCTTTACCACTGTGGCTGTATTACTTAAGTGAGTTGTTTAATCTTACTGAGCCTCAACTTTCTACTGTAAAAGGTGGTAATTAGTTGACTTTGTGAAAGTGAAATTAGAAAAAGCATAGAAAGCTCATTGTCATAGTAAGCACTCAAGCACTGCTAAATCCTGAAGAGTAACTAAACAGAATTGCAGTTTTGGCTTTTATTTTTGCCTTTACAAACCTCCTAAGTCCAGAAGTTAAAAAATGGGTTAGGCAAGGAAAGAGCCAGCAAAGTAGTCAATTTGTCATTGATTGGGATTGTGTTAGACTTTGCCTGAAGCTTTGGTAATATCTGGTGCAGTACCAGGCACACAGTGCAGCAATGTTTCTCAAGTGAGGCATGTCAACCCCTGCATCAGAAACATTGTCTTGAGGCATATTCCTGAGATCTACCCAAGACCTTTTATCCAGAATCCCTGGGATTGAAGGCAGTAATGGACATTTTAAACAAGTTTTCTAGATGATTCTTACCGCACACACATTGACAATTTGTAACTGGCACTCAAAACAAAATTGATTTATTGAACAACAGAATCTACAGTTCTGATCTCAGATGTACACAATCTCCACTTAGCTTTGCATCTTTTAAAAAAAATCTTTCTCTAAAACATAAGTAATCTGTTAGATATTTTTTTTAAATGCAATGAACAAAAGGTCAAGGGTTGCTGGGATATTTATTTCAAAGCTCCAGAGACCTCCTCGACATTCCAAAACTCTCAATTGGCCTGTAAATTGAATATTATATAACCACATGCTTATTAAAATCCATTCTCAAAAAAAATAAAAAATAAAATAAAATAAAATCCATTCTCCCAGAGACTTGCCTTCACAATGCCAGTTCTATCAGGTGGAGGCTTATAGTTCATTTATAATATTTATAATATTAACAGCATCCTCATTCAGAACTTTAACACTCTTACCATTCTATAATAAAAAGTCTGACTCTATTTTTGATTTCTGATTGCTGACATCTGTCAAGCCACATCATTCTTCTCCTCCTTCTGCTCTATACCTTAACAAACTGATAAGAAAGTCTAGATGCTTTCTCCTTTGGCACCAGTAGGAAATTCAAACCATGCAAGCCTCGGCACTTGGGAGAGAATACCCACTCCAGTCATATACTCCAACCGTTATAAAAAACCAAGTGGTCACCCCTCTCTGTTCTCTCAAGCCACTTGTGGCTTGCTCTCTCCAGAAAACCTCATTATGTGAGTAGTAAACCTTTTCATACCCTCTTGGTGTGTGTGTGGCATCATCAATCTAGACATTCAAATCAAATTTTGCATGGTGGGAGGTTCATCTTATATCCAAAGAGTGACCTAAACAGTCTGCAAAAAGGGAGTATCTTTTTAGTCCATCTCAGTGTCTGAAGTTTCTCTGCTCAGTCTGCATATAATTGAGATATTCATCTCCCCAACATGCTGCTTGATTTTGTCATTTCTGCACTTGAGGTTAAAATTAAACTTTTCAATTATTTCCCTATAAAATCAAGTTCTAAAACCTTAGCCTGGCATCTACAGCTCATAATTTTAACCCAACTTATCTTTCTAGGCTTGTCTCCTGTACATTTTTTAAAAATCCTGTTCTTTAGTCAAATAGTTGAATTATTGATTCCAAAGGAATTTTAATGTCTGAGTTATATTGATAATTGGCCTTGTTTGTTCTTTTCCACTGCTGACTTAAGTATTACTTATGTCTTATGATGTTATTTAAACTTTCAGTCCATACAATTTTCCTGTACAAGATTTTAAGAAGCCAGACCTTCTTTATTCCTCCCGTAGGACTTAAGGCAAAGCCTGGTACATCATTTGCCCTTAATGAATATTTATTCTTCTAATTTTTATAGAGTCATAAATCTACTCTAAAATTTCTCAAGGGTGAAAAATCAAAATAAAGGACAGTTTTTGATGTGGACTTCTCATCCAAATTTATGTTTTAATCATGTATGACTTTATGGGATTGGATTTGGGAAAATATTTTTCAATGAAATGGATCTGTCCTTTAGTTTGTTGTGATAAGCAAACTTAAACTTTTCTCACAATTATTACTTATTAAGGATAATATTTAGTTAGGCTCAATTATTAAATCAATTGATTTGTTTCAAATGTACTTATTTTTACAGAAATATTTCTAATCACATGCTTCTAGAAGAGATTTGAATGATTCAACTAGTAGTAGTAGGCATCTTATTGATAAAAAAAAGTACAATTTGATCTTTTTTTCCCAGTGCATTGGGGTTTATATGGGCATACACAACAGGGACTTATGGCTCCTTCAAAAACTATTTCTCTTCTTTAATTCCTTCATCTAGTCTCCCTCTTGAGAAGATAATAATTCAAGAAGAAGGACTTGGGTGAAAACAGCTCTCTTAGTAACAACCTAGTCATGTCAATAAAGCTTCTATCCAAAGATATAGGATATGGCATAACAACCAATAGAATTCTGAATTATGCATGAGAAGGTCAAGAAACATAGGTGGCTCACTCTTCCTTAAAGTTGGTTAGATACAAAGCAAAGGATGTCCAGGCTTCTACAATGTAGAAGCTACTTGAACAATATTTATATCAATATCATTCTCAAAATCCTACTAGTAATGTCCCCAAACAGGTTCTATTCTTGTTTATTAGATACCTTGCTCAATACAAACATGGGTCTATTGACCTGCATACATAACCACCTGGGAGCTGGGTGCTGCAAATTAGAAAAGAAAAGGACTTTAGTAAGAAATGCTTTGAATCACACACTTGGACTTCCTCAAATATTTTTGAGAGACACATTACAGTGTGGATTGCCTATTTGTTCTGTGCTTTTGAAAATGTTATAGTACTTAGGAATACAACTACATGGGTCATAGGTTTGTAAGTATTATATTAGCTCCACACTCTAAATTCTATAGCACTTTTTCAGTTTTTCTGCTACAACTTTGGTTGTCATCCACTAAAAAGTTCACTATACATACACAACACCCAAAACATTCTTCAGGGTCCAGGTATTTCCCCAATTCACTCAACATTTTTCATCTATCTCCTTCTGTCTAATTAAGTGTAATTCCATTCTCTTTCTTTCTTTCTTTCTTTCTTTCTTTCTTTCTTTCTTTTTTTACTCACAAACTCCTACAAACAGGGTCATATATCTGAAATAATTCCCATTTAGCTACTCTCCACATTCCATACTTTTAAAAGCTCCATGTATTTGGATAGCCTGAAACATCTCAAGTTTCTGAAGTCTCCTTATAGGAGTTTTATGACTGTCCTTATTAGTTTACTATTCTCAAACATACTTTTCCACATTTTCTTCCTATCTTTTCATTTTTCTTCCTATCTTTTCATTTTTCTTCCTATCTTTTCATTTTTCTGGCAGTGTAATACTGATCATAGCAGTACCTAAACCTGGCAATGAAAGTCTACCCTCTATTGATGGGAAATAAATCTTCATTAATGATGATGGAAGGTAATAAAACAGTTATCTAAGACAAGGCTGTGCAAGTCACAAATGATGGCATGTGAGCCACATGTTACTAAGCCAAGATTTATTTCACTTCTTAAAAAAAAAATGCAGCCTAATTTCCCAGCCACACAAAGCAAAGTGGAAAAAAAAAAAACATTACCACAAATTAGTGTTAAGTTTCTCAAGAATGTGTATTTTTTGGAATCTAGCATCATCACCTATGACTTGTTGTAACACAAGTTACATTTATCAGTAAAATATGGAAATAATTCTGCAAAGACTCCAATTGAAAGTAGAGAATAAAGTACACTCATATGCTTGAAGAATTTCCTATAAATAAAATCTGAATGTTCAATTGATATTCCAAATTAGGTTTCTCATCTTTGCAACAAATGAATAAAATAATCATTCCTAAATAAAGACCATGTGTTCAATACTTATTATATTCTGTTATTTCTTTTGTATTCACCCTGTAATAATCAAGCTAACAAATCCAGAACAGCAGTTTTACATTATAATGTTGCCACTTTCTTGTGGGGATTTGATCCTCAATATCCAGAGAAGCCAGCCCCCAAATGTCTCATTGGCAATGATCTATCTTGGATCCCATTCCATTCTATCACATCCACCAAAGAGACATGCTCAATAGGGGCATTTTTCATCATCAGTTAGCTATTAGAACAACAGTAGGAGAGTGCAGTTCTTACTTCTCTTTCAGAGACACCAAAAACTGGTCACCCAATTTTCAGGCAAGTGTTGACTTTCAATTTTTGAATACTGACTAACTCATTTCCAGTTAAAATGTAGGTTGAACAAGTATTTACTATTTTCCCTCTAGAAATCTCACTAAGAAGGCAATAAAGGTTTTAAAATATATACACCCACAAGTGTAAAAATAATGGAAAAAGAGATGACAATAAAATTTTTTGAAAGCTGAAAATCTGATGGATGAGTAGTTACTAACTTAGGAGACTCGAAAAAGCCCAGAAGTGGTTTGGGGTGGAGAAACTTCAAGGTAACTTCGAAACAAGTAGATCCATGGTCTAAAGCCATAGAAATTCACAGTATTTGGAGTATCAATCACCTCTGAAAGTGGGGGTTTGAGTGAAGAAGAAAGCCAGAATCTTAGTTGATAATCCATATAAGAAACAACCTTATAGATATCCCCCAGCCTTTTCAGCTAAACGACCAAACTCTTCCTCCACCATGAAAGAAAACAAAAGGTTCACTCCCTGGAAAATCAAACCAGAGAGACTCCAGCCTCACCTTGCCATGAAATACAAAAGAACTGTACTAAAACCAGGGAGAATAGATTAACTGTGAAACTTCTGAGATGTAAGCTTCCTCTACATCTGCCTTAGCCTCTTCTCCCACTTAGTCCCAGAAGCTGTCAGGAATTCATAACCTTCAGGCATAAAAATGGAGGATTCATCTCTAGGGAACCTGCCAACAGATAGACATATTGATATTAACCCGTGGGATCCTCTAAGAAAACACCTCAGCCAAATTATTTTAGAGTGAAGCCCACTACTCAACAAGGCCCATCCACTCATTCAGAGTTTATAAGCAACCTTTTTTGGAACCTAAAATATGAGCACACACACACAGCCAATAATAACCCTGGATATGAAAAACAAACAAACAAACAAACAACAACAACAACAAAAAAAAAACAACTATGATACTGGGTTTTTGACCCAAGGGCATTGACCAAAACAAAGAAACAAAAAAAGAATCAGAAAAGAGATACTGAATGAAACAGAAGAAAACTTCAAACAACTTAATTAATCCTCATAATCCTCATAGAAATGAAAAAGATATAGCATCTACCAAACAAGAACAGAAGGCCATAAAAAAGCATCATTTACTGAGCAAAAACAAATTCTTGGGAATAGGAGAACACAGCAGAAACAAACATTTCAATTGAAGGAATAGAAGATAAAATTTACTAAGTCAAGTGGAAAGTATGACATATCTGTTTAGGAGATAGAAAATAGGAAGAAATATAACAAAATTAGAGGATCAGTCCAGAGGTCCAATATCATTTTAATGGAATATTCTTAAACAGAAAAAAAAATAAAACAAAGGGGTAGAAATTATTACAGAAATAATCTGAAAGGGTGTCAGCACTAAAAAAAATTATCTCACAAAAGGAGAGACCCACACAATGCCCAGCACAATATATGAGCAAAGATCCATATCAATTCCTTTAGGCAGGAAATTTTAGGAGCTGAAGAACAAAAAGGAAATCCTAAAACCTTCCAAGAGTGAAAAACATGTAAGAATCAGGAATCAAACTAACATTTATTACATCATGTTATTACAGCAACTGCAATATAAAGTGCAACATCAAAATCTAGAAAATGGAGTGATATTTCAAACTCTTGAGGGAAATTAATTTACTCCAACCTGGTCAAATGATCCATTAATTATACGACTAGAATAAAGACAGCAAATTCTCAAAAAAAAAAAATGTTCTATGAACTCTTTCCTAGAAAGTTATTACAAGATATGCTCTGTCAAAACAAGGGAGGAAACCAAGAAAGACATGGGATCTAGAAAACAATATGGTCCAACATAGGAGAGAGGCAAAGGAAATCTCAAAAATAGTAATGAAAGAAGATACTTTGGCAACATCTGTGTGGCAGGACTAGAGATAAGCCAGTCCAGACTTGGGGGAGGATAGGATACATGAGATGTGTATTCAAAAAAAGAGGGACACCTGGGTGGTTCAGTGGTTGAGCGTCTGCCTTTGGCTCAGAGCATGATCCTGGGGTCTGGGATTGAGTCCTGCAATGGGCTCCTGCGAAGAGCCTGCTTCTCCCTCTGCCTACGTCTCTGTCTCTGTGTGTGTCTCTCATGAATAAAAAAGAAAGAAAGAAAGAAATATAATGTGATAGGTTACCTGATGTAACTGAATATATTCAGAGAAGATCTGGATTTCTAGCAAGGAGTTCAAGAATGAATTAATGGTAGTAAACAGTACATAAAAGTTAAAATTGAAGAAAAGGAGGTGATTGTTCTAGGGAAAACAAAAAAAGGTATTAAAATGTTGTGAATAATATTTATAAGATAATAATTATGTAATTCATGAATACTTATCTAAAAAATTATGTTGGGAAAATGTGAGAGCAAAATTATCTTCCATAGAAAGAAGTTAATGGATAATATCTAATGCTGAAAATCAAGTAATAACACCAAAAGTATATTATTGAGAAATATGAAATTAAATACCAGAAGAAAACTAAAAGTTGAGAAGGATTGCTTCTTGAAATGGGATTGAAATGGGGTAGAAAGAGGCAAAGTAAAAACCACTGATTTTTACTGAAAGCCTTATAGAACAATTTGAGATTTAAAGAGCTATTTAAACTGTGTATGTAATTTTGATTAAAAGTAAAATTAAATACAAAAAATTAGAAATTATAAAGAAAGACTAAATTAGAACTGATTCTAAAATGTGTATAAGAAAAGGCAATGTATTGAGAATAGCCAAAGACAAGATAGAAATACTTTTTTTTTTTTAACGTAGGCTCAGCATACAGCCCAATGACCTGGAGATCAAGACATGAGCTGAGATTGAGTTAGACACTTAATGGACTGAGCCACCCAGGCACCCCATGATATAAATACTTCTTTATTTTTTTTTTATTTTATTTTTTATTTTTTTTTTAATTTTTATTTATTTATGATAGTCACACACAGAGAGAGAGAGAGAGAGAGGGAGGCAGAGACATAGGCAGAGGGAGAAGCAGGCTCCATGCACCGGGAGCCCGATGTGGGATTCGATCCCGGGTCTCCAGGATCGCGCCCTGGGCCAAAGGCAGGCGCCAAACCGCTGCGCCACCCAGGGATCCCGATATAAATACTTCTTATAAAGCTTCATAATTGGGAAGGCCAGATGGTTCAGTGGTTTAGCGCTGCTTTCAGCCCAGGGCCTGATCCTGGAGACCTGGGATCGAGTCCCACATCAGTCTCCCTGTATGGGGCCTGCTTCACCCTCTGCCTGTGTATATGTCTGTGTCTGTGTCTCTGTCTCTCTCCCTCTCCCCCCCCCCAATGTCTCTCATAAATAAATAAATAAATAAATAAATAAATAAATAAATAAATAAATAAATCTTTTTAAAAAAGCTTCATAATTAAGGTAGTGTACTACTGGCATAAGGATAGACAAAGCAATGAAACAAAGTCAAATAAAGAAAAAGATCTATACATGTACAATCATCTGATTTACAACAGAAGCAGTAATATAATTTAGGGGAAAAGGATGGAAATTTTCAACAAATATTGCTGAATTCATTGAATATCCATTTGCATGGTATGAACTATGGCCCTTACCTCACAGAATATACAAAAGTTAATTAGATATGGATTATAGAGCTAAAAGTAAAAAATAAACCTTTCAGAAGAGAACATAATAATGGATTTGTAAACTTGGTGTTAGATTTAAGTAGTATAAAAAGCACTAATTGTAAAACAAAAGATTGATAAATTAAATTTTATCACAATTAAGAACTTCTATTAACCAAAGACTTAAAAGGCAAGTCACAGACTGAAAGAAGATATTTACAACACAAATATCTGACAAAGGGATTGAACTTAGAAATATAAGTAACTACGAATCAATTGTAAAGGTAGACAGTCTAAACTTTATGGGAAAAAGACTTCAGCAAAAACTTATTAATGTGGGTATCCAAATGTGCAATAATTATTTTGGGGAAAATACTCAATTTCATTACTCATTAGGCAAATACAAATTAAAACCAGAATACCACTGTGCACTCCCCAGAATGTCTGACATTGGAAAGACAGGTATTAGCAAAAGCTGGTGATGAAGGGGGGGCAACTGGAACCTTCATATGTCTCTAGTATAAATTTTTTTTTAATTTTTATTTATTTATGATAGTCACAGAGAGAGAGAGAGAGAGGCAGAGACACAGGCAGAGGGAGAAGCAGGCTCCATGCACCGGGAGCCCGACATGGGATTCGATCCCGGGTCTCCAGGATCGTGCCCTGGGCCAAAGGCGGGCTCCAAACCGCTGCACCACCCAGGGATCCCTCTAGTATAAATTTTAATTGTATAACCACTTTGGAAAATTGTTTCAGTATCTATAACACAGTCATACCACACCTAGGTATACATGTACTCAAGAGAAATGGATGCATACATTCACTAAAAGATGCATATGAGAATGTTCATAGCAAATTTATTCACTAAAGAAAAACAGTGGGAACAACCCAAATCTTCATCAGCAATCACATAGATAAACTATGGTATTTTCCCATAATGGTATCCTAAGTAGCATTTTAGGTAGGCTCCATGTCCAATGTGGGACTCGAACTCATGACTCTGGGATCAGGAGTCACACACTCTAACAACTGAGCCAACCAAGTGCTCTTTATAGTTTTGACATATGCATAAGGTCATATATCCATCATTGCAATATCACACAGAATAGTTTGCCATTTGCCACCTCTTTACCTCCTCCCTTCTTCCCCCACCTCAAACTTCTGGCAGTCTCTGATGTTTTTTATTCTCTCTATAGTTTTGCCTTTTTCAGAATGTCATATAATTTGAATCATATAATATATATATATATATAGCTTTTCAGACTGGCTTGTTTCACTTGCACTATGTGCTAAATTCCTTCCATGTATTTTCATGTCTTGATAGCCTTTTAAAAAATTATTGTTAAATAATAATTCATCATTTGGATATACCACAATTTGTTTACCCATTCCATCTGTCAAATCATCTATATCTTGGGTGTTTCTAATTTTGGCAATCAAGTCTGCTGTAAACATTTGTGTGCACGATTTTTGTGGACATAAGTTTTCAATTCATCAAATACTTAGGGGTGCAGGACATATGATAAGATATGTTCAACTTTCTGATAATTTTTTAAACATTCTAAAAATAAAGAAATGAGGTACTTCTTCAGAACAGAACGTTGGAAATGGCCTTTTTTTTCCATCACTACCTTAGTCCCTCTTAGAATAGATCTCATAATAGTCAATGTTTTCACATTTTACTCTACATTTCTCCTCTTGAAGGAGCCTCTAAACTCCTCTATAAAGTAAGTCAGAATCAAGTAGCTCTGGGTGGTGAGGAAGAGAACCAAAATGCTATAGAATAAATTCCATGGGTAAGATTCCTCTTTTTCTTGGGTTACTGGGCTTTGAAATGAGGTAGGTCAAGCTTGACTCCAAGATCTTCTACTTACTAGCTCCTCATTACAGTTCCTTAACCTTCCATAGCCTCAGCTTCCCATCCATAAAATGATGATTAATGGCATAACGGCATTGAAGAAAGATTTGATGAAATGGCATATTCTAAACACATAGAACAGAGCCCAGTATATGGGAGACATTCAACAAAAGTTTATTTCCCTTTTTTAATTAAGACCACACTATACTTTCCCTCTCCACCTCACTGGAGCAATAACAGTGAAACCTCCTCTCAGGAGACCAGGAAATCTCTGATAAGACTTCCAAGTGAGTTCTTGAAAAGATTTCTAAGAATGAGTGACATTCTGTGGAAGTCATTAGAAGTAGGACAGTAATAGGCCTTAACAGCTCTCTTGATAGCTTTACTCCCTAATGCCTTTTAATGTATTACCCTCCCTGGAGTATTTGCATTTTAAATTAGGATTTCCGAAAATAATATGAAGAACTTAGTGCCCAGCTGAATTTTAATCAATCTTGTGGTTGACTTCCCTTAACCTGCCCCAGGAAATATGAGTCTTTTTGCAATATAGCCTAACTGGTCTACGGAATTCAACTTGGACTCTTCAAACAATAATGGAATGTGGGATCATTGTTCCTACAAGGACTACAAAGTTCAAATGAAAGGAACACAGTGTTGAGACTGCTTGGAGCCTTATGAAAATGAGACTGCTATTTTCTATAGATGTGAGTGTAAAAATCACTTTTCATGGAAATATATATCTATCTTTAGATGTGTTAGCTCTACCTACCACAGGGAGTATCCAATCAAAGTTAAGTGACTTCACAGAGATCCAAAGTGCTGAGATTTGCTGATCACAGCTGGGATATGTCAGACTTCTTAGAGCCAGCTCTGTGCTTTCAGGATCATAATAAATGATATCTCCCTTTTTTCTCCCTGGATGATTACCAGGGGATTAATAGCTATTTAAATGCACCAATATTATGGCTTTCTGCCAGTCTTAGATCCCAACATTCTTTCCCAAGATAATTTACCCTCCCAATTCTCAGGGTTATATTTGCATCACAGAGTCAGGACCCATGTCTTATTTGTCTGTGTATTTGGTAGCATGAACCTTTGTGTACATGGTGCTGACCATCTATTGGCAAATGCCATAGCCTTAGTGTAAAATAGGAAATTAAGGATGCAAATTCTCTCTTTACAATGTGATTTGATTACCATCCTGGTAGTTAACAATTTGCATTTTACAATTTACCCGAACTATGTGGTAGTAGTAAAAATAATCACAGCAGATCCTGACTCTTAATATATATGTCCTGAGATATTTACAAACTCCTCAAATCACAGATTCCATTTATAGTATAGAATTTCTCCTGTAAAGTTCAGTCAAGTATCACTAAAAACTTTTAATTGATCCGTTAAGATGTTTATTCTTCTATAAATAGAAGACTAGACTCATTTATAAAGCTAACAGTATTAATTCTGTCTGGAAAATTCATTGAAATAGTTTGTGAATTGCTTTTTCTTATTTCTTTATAGAGCACATGGTAAAAATACTCATATCATGGATCCCAGCCACTGCCAATGTAGCACTCCCTCTTCATAATTTATCCCAAACATCTAGTTCTTTGTGTAAGCATCATCTATTTCCTAGATTGGTTAACTTTCTCTTCACACCATGCCAACACTGTTTTTTAAAGATTGATTGATTCATTGACTGATTGATTTATGAAAGAGAGAGCATAAGTGAGCAAAGGGAGAAGCAGAGGGGGGGAGAGAATCTCAAGCAACCTCAGCACTTGCACAGAGACAGACACAGGCTCAATCCCACAACTGTGAGATCATGACCTGAGCTGAAATAGAGTCAGAATTTTAATCAACTGAGCTACCCAGGTGCTCCACTAACACTTCCTATTCACTGGTTGGTTTTAATTGTCCATTTTTGTTTTCCGTTTCTTTGTTTAGCATGGGCACTCTCCATAAAATACAGACTTTCTTGCTTCACAGAAGGTGCATCGATGTGGGGATAAGCTAAGAACCGTTGAGTCAAGCTGAGATGCGGATGTTTGTCACTGGATAGGCTCCATCTGAGGAATGTGACTCACTCCTGCCAACTAGCCCCATCTCAGTGTGTAGGACTCAATTGTGTACCTCAACAAAATTCAAACTATTACATTCTGTGGACCATTGGAATTATTTAGCAATAGTCAAAACTGCACATTAATTCTCCGAATGCCAAAGATCTTATAGCAATTTTTAAAATTCTAATATAATTTGTGAATATACAGCCTTTTTGAGAGAGAGGGGGTAGTAGACTAAATTAGTGAGTCCTATTGTTAGTAAGGAACTAGTTACTTGCCTTATACTCTAGAGACATGAAATCATTTACTTATCCCAGAAGCTTTATGAGGCAGGTAAATTATTCCTGGTTTTACAAGAAACTAAAGCTCTGAAAAGATTTCTACTTGCCCAGTGTTATACAACTAATAATTCGCTGGGAAATCATTCAAAGCTGGGTCTGTCTGACACAACAATGTTATTTTCACTGGAACCTCGCTGTTCAAAATGTCCACAGCATTAGTGTCACCTGGGAGGTTGTTGAAAATGCAGGATATCTGATAAATATAAACCAGTTTACAGATAATTCAGATTGAGGTCTGCCAAAACTCATAGGTGCCTAGAAAAGAATGGAAAATAAAGAAACTGAGGCATACAGGGACTGAAAGTGTTGACAGAGTTTAATTCCCTACTTAGTTACAATATAACCTTTGAATCTGTTCCCTTTATCCAGGAACTCTGTATCCATGTGTTTTGTTTCAGGGGCAAATTTATGTCCCTGCATGTTTCACCAGCAATTTTTTTTTCACCAGCAATTTATTTAACACAGTTTAGTTGCGGGAGTTCCACAAGCCAAGCATACAGGATAGTATCTCTTAATAAGCTAATAAAGAAATAATACGCTTCAAGCCAATGATAGATTAACCATACTATTTTTCCAGGCAAGGGGAGATGAAAGGAATAAAGCCCAAGTTCAGTTAAGTTATATCATTTAGAGGAGAGCTGATGTCCAGCTGTTGGCACAAGAATCCCTTGTTTCTAAAACATGTTGCTAGGGAACGTGGGCCATGGTGTTGGTGTTGCCCAGAGAGGTCTGTGAGGGCCAATCCATGTCCTCACCACTGCAGAGAAGAGTCACCTTTACTGGCAGAAGCTAATGAACACCTCTTGGATAGTCCTCACAAACCCTCAGTATTTATAGTCTAAATGTCCCCTTGCCATAGTTGCTTCTTCATGTTTTTATTCAGCTGCTGAGTGTTTATCACCAGCAACAGATGGAGATGACAACACTCTGCCACAGTGGACTTCACTATCACAGCAAAAACAACTTTACTCTTAACAACTTTAGTTTTATGGGATCCCTGGGTTGCTCAGTGGTTAGCAGCTGCCTTCAGCCCAGGGCGTGATCCTGGAGACCCGGGATCAAGTCCCACATCAGGCTCCCTGCATGGAGGCTGCTTCTCCCTCAGACTGTGTCTCTGTCTCTCTCTCGGTGTGTGTGTTTCTCAGGAATAAATAAAGAAATAAAATCTCTTTAAAAAACAATTTTATTTTTATCATAAACAAGTGGATTTGAAACCATATCAAACCCATATACAACCTTAGGTTACTATAAATTCCTTCTTCCAAAAGTATTCCTCTAACTGGTCTTTCCTAGTAGTGACACTGCCCCCATTGTTCAGAACAGTCCTAAGGATCATCGTTATTCTCATTTCATTGTCCTACATATAATTTATCACAACTTCTTTTGGATTCCCCTGCAAAATATATACTAAAAGTCAACCATACTTCACCATCACCACCTCCTCCAAAACACCCCATCTTTTTCCTGAGTAACTATATGGCCTCATAATTCACTTTTCTTTCTTTTTTTTTTAATTTTTTTTTATTTATTTATGATAGTCATACAGAGAGAGAGAGAGAGAGGCAGAGACACAGGCAGAGGGAGAAGCAGGCTCCATGCACCGGGAGCCCGATGTGGGATTCGATCCCGGGTCTCCAGGAACGCGGCGCCCTGGGCCAAAGGCAGGCGCCAAACCGCTGCGCCACCCAGGGATCCCTCACTTTTCTTTCTTATTTTACTCTTTAACGCCTACCAGTCATTCACTACACAGAAGTCAGAGTGATGTTTTTAATTACCTCTCATATTTTCTCATTGAATTCAGAATAAAATTCAAATTCCATGATCCAGCCGCTCTTTCTACTAGCCTTTTCCTTACTAACCATGCTTGAGTTAACACTGGCCTTCCTTCTTTTTCTGAAACATGCCAAACTCATTCTCACCTCACAGTCTTCATGTGTCCCCATCTGGAATGCTACTCCCTCAATTCTTTCTATGCCCTTTCTCACATTCACACATCAGTTCAAACATCAACAGCTCAGAAGAGCCTTACCTGACCATCTTAACTAGAGCAGCCCCTCCTGGTACTGAAATTTATTTCACCACAGTTTTATTTTTTTCATAGCACTGTTGCAGGTTGGGTTCCCTAGGAACCAGGGCAGTGGTTTTGCTTGTAGGAAGCTTATTAGAGATTCTCTTGATCAACATCTGATGAAAGAAAGGAAAATAAGAAGCTTGGACAAAGGGAGAAGTTGGGCTACTACAAGTTCAGTCTCAACAAAGGCCTCAGCCAACCCCACAGGGAGCTCTGAAGCTGCAACGGCCCTTTAGAGATAGATCAAGTTTCAGCAAGAGGGAACACATTTTTATATCCCCACATCAACCAGTTACTGGCTGCCAGCTGCCCCAAGGAGACATAAGGGCTTTCTTCAGTTGAGACAGTTCTCAAAGAAAGCTGACAGCTAACGCTATCTTTTTGTAACATTCCAAAGAGCTTCAGAAGCATGTTTTTTTGTACTAAATGAAGATCTGGTTAGCACCTCACAGAGTTCACCAGTCTCGCTTTAAATCCACTGTTCCATATGCAATCTGAAAGCAGCTTTGTTAGGATGTTTTTTCTCAGGTAAAACTTAGAGAGGTTTAGTGGAATGAAATACAGCCCCAGCCACTGCAGTCAATCTTAGGATCACATGTGAAACTCACCGTCTTACTTACTATCCTTACTTAGTTTTCCCCCCAACCTCATCTAGCATCTCTGTAAGTCTAGATGTCTTACCTGGTGGCATGACAAGCCCCTTATCCCTGGGGGGTCTAGGCACTATGTTTTGCTCTGACTATGGCTTCTGATATCAAAATTGGGCAAAGGAGTACTGAGAGGCACCTAAATAAATCACTTGGGTGCCAAATATATTCTTCCCTATCTTAATTATATAACTGTCATCCAATTTCCTGATACCAAAAGGCACCCCTTTCTTGACTCTTGGTCTCTGAACACTTTGGGTTCCTTGTGCCAAATTCTAATTTAGTGTCTGTTTTCTTGATCCTGTGATGGTACTAACTATTGCAGGTCAGGGCTCTCAAGAAGCAGACTGAGGCAGAGATTAGTAAGCAGAAGTTTATTAGGGAGTTCTCTTGGGTCCTTATCTATAGAAGAGAAGGAAACAGGATTGGGCAGAGGAAGAAGATAGGCCATGATGGATTAGCAAAACCCCCAGATAACCCTACAGAAAGCTGGTATA
The DNA here is from genome assembly GCF_048164855.1 of Canis lupus baileyi. Lineage (NCBI taxonomy): Eukaryota > Metazoa > Chordata > Mammalia > Carnivora > Canidae > Canis > Canis lupus. The sequence continues at coordinate 54,482,445 of NC_132854.1, read as the reverse complement.
GACCTTTAGAGTTGTTCTGAGCTAACATGAGGGTGTCATTCATTATATCTCTATGTTGACCAGTAATTGGATATGGACTACCCCAGAAAAGGAATGTGACCTTGAGCAAGATGACTCTCTTTAGGTAAAGTAATTCTCAAAGGGGGCTGAGAAGTGAGGGCCATCTGCTGATTGCATTTCCAGTGGAAATGTCTAAGAACATTAGACCTAAAGAGGTATCTGGAAAGGTCATCATAGAATTAATTATAAGCTTATGTCATTATCTGAAATTATTTTGCTTTTAGAATGTTCTCTCATTTATTCAACATCTCCCTCAATTAAAACTAAACATCATAAGGCCAGATAACTTACCCATCTGGCATATACTATGTGTTTCTCAACAAATAGCGTTGAATCGTGAACAAATGAGTTAAAAACTGATTATAATGGGGGTGCCTGGGTGGCTAAGTCAGTTAAGCATCTGCCTTCAGCTCAGGTCATGAGCCTGGGGTCCTGAGATCAAGTTCTGCATCTGTGGTGAGTCTGCTTCTCCCTCTCCCTCTGCCCCTCCCTCCACTTGTGCTCACTTGCTCTCAAGCATGCACAGTCTCTCTCTCCCTCTCATGCTTGGGCGTGTGCTCTCTCTCTCAAATAAATACATAAATAATTTTTTAAAGACTTTATTTATTTATTCATGAAAGGCAGAGAGAGAGAGAGGCAGAGACACAGGCAGAGGGAGAAGCAGGCTCCATGCAGGGAGCCTGACATGGGACTCGATCCCTGACATCCAGGATCACACCCTGGGCCGGAGGCAGCACTAAACTGCTGAGCCACCCGGGCTGCCCTAAATAAAATTTTTGAAAATAAAATAAAACTATTATAATGCCTATCAAAATACCCAAAGATAATCTATAGAGTGTTATTTGATGGAGCAATTTCACTGTTAAATTGGGAGTTTTGGGGTTTTTTTTCTTTTTTCTTTCTTTCTTTTTTTTTTCTTTTTTTTTTTTTTTTGTAACTCAAAGACAATATAAAGGCCTAGAGAAATAATAACCCAATATTTCAAGGTCATTCTTTTTTTGTATGCCAGCTTCAGAATAACAGATATTTGAGGAAAAAAAGAAAGAAGAAAAAAAAAAGAGGAAAAAAAAAAAGGACCTCCATTGATATATACTGTTTTACTCCAATCTCAAATCATATTTTAAAGAAAACAAAAGGAAAAATTATATTCCTTAAATTCATTTATTATGTGGATTTGCTAATTAGATAAAAAGCTCAATGCCAGCCTGTTGCCCAAGCCAAGTGGAATTGAGAGGTTAGATTTTACATATAGTTATGTAAAGAAAAACACATATAAATATGCTTAATAGTTTGTGTGTAGAACTAGCTATATATCTAGGTACAGTGACATATATAGATATATAAGGATATATCAGAGGTCAGCTGATTTCCAGATACTGAAGTTTATGAGACCCAATTGAAAATAATACTCTGCAGAGCCATAAATGTTTACTCAATTGCTAGGACCAGTCTATCCAAACACACTTTTAATAATGGCATGAGGTATGTGGGACATGGAAGGAAGAAAAATCTTGCAAACAGCAAATGCCAAAATCAAACTGAAAACTCAAGGCATGCCAAACTCTAAAAGGCTTTATATATGTATGGAAGAAAGCTGAAGTGGTCAGCCAGGCTCCATGAAATAGCTCTCAGCTCAGCTGTAAAGTCCAGGATAGGATTTTCCCATCTCTGTTCTTTATTCTTTGGTTTCTGCATGAACCTAAATAAATACATTCTTTTTCTGGATGGGTGTGTCTCTGCCTTCTGGTGTGGGTCTAGTTACTGGTTTTAGAGAGGAACTGAATATTGAAATTGGCCATGGAAATCTTGGTTCACATTGCCTCTGAGCCACAGTTTTGTTTGCTCAGGGAGAGGAGCTGGCTGCAGGGAGAAGGCACCTTCTTCCTCTGCTGCTGAATTTCAATGAGCAGAATCAATCAACAAAGTCAGGACACTGTAAACCCTGACAGGCTCTGGGCCTCCTCTGGGATAAGGCCAGACTGGGGATTTAAACCTGACACAGAACTTGTTACATTTAATATTAAAGAAACATGAAGCAATAGCATGTCCCCAGGAGGCTCTTTCTCCCTGACACAAGAGAAGACGTTATGGCCACATGGCCTTTTCTTTTCTGCCCTGTTGTCTGAGGCTACTCAAAAATAAGACACCTTCTTTTGAAGAGAGTTATGGAAACAATATACAATAGTTGCTAGTTATACGTTTTACCAATATAATTAGCAAACAAATGCCATAGGTTATAAATTGGGAATGTGTGAATTTAGAATTTCATTTTACCATAGCTTTCCCTTCCTTGAAACCTGAAAGCCAGTATATTCAGCTGCCAAAATAAATCAACTCCACATTTTGGAGGGTTAACTTCAGCACAGTCACCAGGCAAGTGAAATTCAAGGGTTTGCCATAGATCCTGGTATGTTTCTGGTTTCCCACTTGTGCATTGCTGGGATAAAGTTTAATAGTAACTCCTTCAGTGTTACTTCTCCCAGGTGTCTCTGATTCCTCTAGATTTATTTCACTGACAAAAACCATGTTTTTAATCTGTCTGTATCTATGAGCCAATTGAGAAAAGACGGAACACAAAATGGCCCCCATTTTTTGTGAATTACTGAAACACATTGTCAGCAACTCTAAATCCTACCTCAGAAGCAGGGGAGACAACCCAATCTGTGGATCCCAGTGGAAAAAAAGAAAAAAAAATCATTTCTTGAATGGAAAATTGAAGAAACCCCTATTTAGATTTAGAATATGGATTTGGGGGAGCTATTCATAACCCAAAGTAAAATTAACCAAGAAGTCCTTTTTTAAATGGTTGGATATAGTTTCACACTACTTGTTTCTCTTGTTCTTTCCCTCACCTCTTACCTGGTTGGGATCAGAGTCAACTAAAGTGATTTAAATAATGTTTCAGAGGAAAAGCTTGTGGGCCCTTAATACAGATACCTCTTACACCTTCTGTGAAAAGGTGTAGAAAAAAATAGTGTACAAAATTTTTTTAAAAGTGTATAAAATAAAACAAACTCGCTATTTTAGCTACCAGATGGAACTAAAATAAATGGTACTGAGTATTTTCATGGAGTTCATTTGAATCTCATTCTCCCTGTCATCAGATCCAATTTATCATCTATGCATCCAACAAGCATTTGTTGGGGCCTCTCAGTAATTTCCTCTCCATTCTTTTTGAAGCACATATTCCTGGGAAGGTATTTAGAACTTTCTGGCCAGCAAGAGGATAAGAGAAAAAGGTGTTCAATATGGTGTTAACTAACATTTTTCTGTTGCATTAATTTAGGAGTTTGTTTTCATCTACCCTATACTATTAAATACCAGGGGGTAGCTAAATATTAATCATGTATTTTGTTTCAAGAAACAGCATGAGCTCCACAGATTGATTCAGATTGGACTCGTGGTCCATTGTCTTCAGGTGTGAGATCTAATACTTCTAGGCCTTGTGTAGGAGAGGCCATTCCCCTCTCTGAGCCTCAGTGACCTGAGTTTGTATGACCCTAAGAGTGAATGCCTCCTTAAGGCTGACACCCCAAGCATCTCACTCACAGACCCTAGATCAGGCTCTGCTTTGGTGATACTACTTTGATGAGCTTTGTGATTCCAGAGACATCCTGGGTAGAAAGAGTTTGTCTTTATTCTGTCTCCTCATAGTGAAAGAATGGTGAAAATTTAAACAGACTCACCTTGATTTCAAGATTCATCATGTCCCCAAAGCCCACACCTAGTAAATGTTTTTCAAAGGGGCTGCCCCAAGTTAGGGGTAAGGCAATCACACCAATAGTGGTCATGAGAGTAGCTTCTGAATGCTGATAATGGACATTCTTGCTCAATATTGATTATTCTTTTGGCTTCTTCTTGTGCTTTAGCCCTAAGCTTTGCTAAGCTTTTGGCTGTGGTTCCGTTTGGGTTTCTTCCTCCTGGCTTTTAACTTGTCTCAGCAGCAAACTTCCAGCTCTGACCATTAGCTGTGTCCCTGATCTGGTTTGTTGCATATCCTTAACATCTCTTGTTCTCTTTCCCCATAGACCTGAGCTTAGGTGCTAGGGTCATTTCAAAATTCATGGCCTGGTTCTGACAGCATGTTCTGGAAAAGAGAAAGGAGACCAGAAAACCTTGTCTTATAATGCTCTTTCCCTAACCTGAAAAACAGATTAAAAAATGCATTTTGTACTTCTGGACTGCATAGGTGTGTTATAAAGATTAATATCCATGGAGCCTATGTGGATTAATGTGAAAAGCAGCCATGTAGAAGACTGCCAGGCTATTGCCTTGGCAATATCTCCACATTAGGAAGAAACCTTTAACACAAGCTGTAATTATAAACTATGGAGATTGTTTTTGTTTTTATTAAGCACACCAAACTCTGCATTTCCAGGTGCCTCTTGGCTCCTTCAAATTAGCCATTGTGCAAAACTGCCACTTGTTTCACTGATTTAAGCAATTAATCTTTGCTCAAAAAATTGTTTGGAACAACCTTTTGGTATTTCCACTAGGCCTGGTAGATATAAGTCTTCGCCCTATTAGGGTGGCCCTGAAAAGGCCAAATGTAAATGGAAAGTTAGCCATTAATCTAGGAAATATGAGAGAGAGAGAGAGAGAAAATAGACCCTATCAATAACTATAACCATATACAGAGAGAGACCTGATTCTAAAGTATTAGGGTGGATGTATGTGTACAAATGCATGCATGTAAGAGATGGGAGTGAGTGTATATATGAAAGAGAGAGAGAATATCCTAGGTATTCTAGTTTGTTGGTAGAGTAGTGACTTTATGTTTCACTGAACAAAGAAAGCAAATCTAACAGACCATGAATTCTACAACTTCCACCCCATCAGGAAAATTTCTCAGTCTAGATTGGAAGCACACACACAAAATTATTTTTGGAAATAGGTGATGCTTTCAGCTAGAAGGCAAAAGGTCCCAAGGGGCACACCATGGGAACAACTTTCCTGCACCTAGGATTCATATAACCTTGTCATCATCTCCTATCTGCTGCTACAGAATGATCAGCCAAGAGAACTGGATGTACAGACTTATGAATGCTTTCACAGTTGGATTTTTGAAGAAAATGTTACTTTGCAAACTGTCAGCCAGCCCCTAAAATGCAAGTTCTCCTCCTCCCCATCCACTCTCCCCTTTTTCCACTGCTGCTAGTCCCTATTCCCATTATTCTTTCCCTCAGGCCTCTTTCTGCCTTTATAAAGATAAGCAATTATTTTCAGCTTCAAGAAGGATGCTGCCCCTTAGGGTCTTTCCAAATGTAATAAATCTGGGAAAGGTGGATGATTTACAGATCAACAACTACCAGGCAGCTACTGCATGATATTTTACTGTCAACACCAAGGGACTGATAAGGATACTTTTGCTAGCCATAGAAAATTTGTAAGAAAAAAAAAAGAAGAATCAAAGCTTTTTCTCTCCTTTTAAAAAGTCTGGTTGCTTCTTTCCTTCCCACTGGCAGATAATTTCATTTTTAGATGTCTACAAAAGAGACAGAAACATCCTTTCTTTGTAAATTCTGGTATTCTTAATTCATTCTGTATGTGATTGCTGATCAATATTAACAACAGACAGGATTCCTGGATTTGTAATGTTTCCTGGATCCCCAGGTCAGTGTGTCTATACATGCGGAGGTGGGGAGCCTGACTATCAGATTCTACTGAGCACCACTTGAGGCCAAGTCAGGACATGGGAGCTCAGTTTATGTTGTTGCTTCTCATTCTCAGCAGTGCTAGTCACTTCTCACCCTGTAATTAATATACCTACCTTCTCACTTTGCCAGTACTGACAATTTGCCACATTTCAGGAAATGTTTTCATGTATGCCACAGTATATTCAGGCCCCATGTTCATAGCTTTTTTTTTTCTATTTTAATCCCTCTGGTAGATTATTGCAATATTTAGAGTGGATTAGTTGTATCTGTTTTACTCTGTTGTCTAAATTCAATTCAGCTTAACAATCATTTATGGAATCCTTACTAAGGACAGATATAAATACTGCAGAAGATAAATAAAAAGTGAAGACATAATTCACAATCTAATTAGATATATAATTCAACCATAGAAGGGAACATAACATAAGGAAGAGTAAAACAACAACAACAACAAAAAAAAACAAACAAACAAACAAAAAAAAGGAAGAGTAAAACAAGTGTCTTAGGATACATATGACATCATCCCTTTACTATTATCTTCTTGAATGTTGGCCATCAGGAAAAGGGTGGTGATGAGAAAAAAAAAAAAAGAACAACAGAGATCAGGAAAGGAGGCTCTAGAAAACACTTCTCCAATAAGTAAGTTCAAATCTGAATTCTGAAAAGGGCCCGTGTTCCTCTGGCTATATTGGAACCCTCTGAATAGTGAGTTGCTATATTGGTAAATCTGTGTTTAGAATGTTAAGTGTAGAGAAGCTATTATTTATTAAGAATTTTTTAAGGATAGTTTTAGATTTATAATGAAATTGAGAGGAAGCCACGGAGATTTCCCATATGTCTCCTGAATTCACATATACATAACCTACTCTATTATCAACTTCACTCAGTAGAGTAGTACATTTTGTAACAAGGATGAACCTACACTGACACATCATAATCCCCCAAAGTCGATAGTTTACCTTAGGGTTCACTCTTGGTATTGCAAATTCTGTAGATTTGGACAAATGTATAATGATATGTATCCATCACTATAATATCACACAGAGTATTTTCACTGTGCTCTGCTTATTCATTTTCTAACCTTGGCAACCATTGATCTTTTTATGTTTTCCATAATTTTCTCTTTTTAACAATGTCAAATAGCTGGAATTATATAATTTGTAGACTTTTTGGGTTGGGTTTTTTTTAGTAATATGCATCTAAGGTTCCTCCGTATCTTTTCATGGATTGATAGCTTATTTTCTTTGTAGTGCCAATAATATTCTGTTGTATGGGTATTCCACAGTTTATCCATTTACCTACTAAAAGAAATCTTGGTTGCTTTCAAGTCTGGACAATAATGAATAAAGCGGGATGCCCGGGTGGCTCGGCGGTTGAGAGTCTGCCTTCAACTCAGGTTATGATCCCAGGGTCCTGGAATCAAGTCCTGTATTGGGCTCTCCACAGGGAGCCTGCTTCTCCCTCTGCCTAAGTCTCTGCCTCTCTCTCTCTCTCTGTTTCTCATGAATAAATAAATAAAACCTTTTAAAAAATAATGAATAAAGCTACTATTAATACCCATGTGCAGGAATTTGTATGCACATAAATTTGCATCTCATTTCAGTGAATATCAAGAAGCACTATGCTGAAATATATGGTAAAACTATGTACATTATATAAGAAGCCATCAAACTGTCTTGCAAAGTAGTTGTACTGTTTTGCATTCCAATCAGCAATATATGAGAATTTCTGTTGCTCCAAATCCTTGCCAGAATTTGGTGTTGCCAGTGCTCAGAATTTTGGCCAGTCTAATAGATGTGTAGTGGTATCTTGTTGTTTCAAGAGAAGCTGTTTTGTATGTGCATTTGTTTAGAAAATAATGGTGGAATTCACAAGTTAGAAGAGACCTCACAGGCCATCTTACCCAACCCTCCAGAAGAAGAAGCTGAATTTCTTCCCCTAAGAGAAAGATTACTCTATCAAAGACAGACAGTACAACATTTCTCTAAATAGACCCAGAAGTGATTCATTTACTTCCTCCTGACCCAGTAACCTATTCTTTCTTCAGACAAATCTGTTCATCTTTCTTACATCAAGAGGAAATCTACTTCCTTGCAATCTCCACCAGATGAACACCAAAACCTTTCACCTTGAACGGCCTGGGATTTAGGTATCACGACACATCATCCGTCAGTTGCTCACTGTACTCCTCCAGGCCATTCTCTTCTGCAGCTCAACTCACCTATCCTCTCAATAAATATTACCTCATAATTCTTTTATTTTGTTTGAATGCAAAAATAATCGATAACTATAGTAGAAAATAGTATTAAGGCTTATAGGAATAACTCTAGAAGCTTGTGATCTCGTTAGAAAGTTAATGTATGATATGGATACTATAAGAGGACAAAAGAAGGACATCTGAATGAAACTGGGTGACGATGACACTGAACTGATTGCTAATGGATGAGTAGAAGGATAAGAAGCAGATCTATAGAAGATGTTTCAGAGAACATCTTGTGATGTCCACAGCTTGTGCCATAGCCCAGAGGTTGGAAAGTGGGCATATTTAAAGAATGGCAGAAGGACAATTTGGCAAATGATTTGTAAAACGAAGTCATAAAAGATAAAACTATGAAAAAAAAAGTATGGAGATTTCTCAAAAATTAAAAAATAGAGCTGCCATATAAGCCAGCAATCCCACTCCTGGGTATGTACCCAAAATAATTAAAATCAAGACCTTAAAGACACATCTGCATTCCCATGTTCATTGCAGCAATATTTATGACAGCCAAGATATAGAAATAACTCAAATGTTCATTAACAGACTAATGAATTTAAAAAGTGTGGTATATACATACAGTGGAATATTATTCAGCCTTAAAAAAAGAAGGAATTCCTACCATTTGCAACAACATAGATAGACCCAGAAGTCACTATGCTAAATGAAATAAGATATACAATGTTTGGAGCCAGAGGCTAGTCTATGGAAAATTCCTCCAAATTTTACAAATTATACATGAAAGAAACTTTACTGAGGTTTTCAAAAATTTGATAATATTAAAAATGCATGTGATCATTCCTATAATGAGTTGTAAAACTAAAATAAACTATGCTTAAACACTATCAATAATAAAAACAATTTTAATTAACCACACTAGAAGACAAAATTATCTTTCTATTATTTTTATAGAAAATATTACAAAAGTTATTATTCTAGGAAGAATCAAATGGTAAAAGGATATGCAACCCAAATATATTTAGGCAGTCATTTAATTAAAAACATATTACTTATTTCTGGATTTCCTGATGTTTGTGGTATTTGTCAACTTTCTAAAATTTGCAATTTAGTATGATCTTAAATAAAAAGTAAATAGAAAAAAACATAGATTTAAATTAAACAATAGCACTAATTATATCAAATGTAATTGGTCTAGCCACATCAAATAGAAAGCAGACATTGTCAGATCAGATATCAAAAAAAAACCTAAACGCTCTCTATAAGAAACTCACTTTAAATATGAAAAAGCCGATAGGTTAAAAGTGAAAGGATTAAAAAGACAGTTCATGTTAACACTAATTAAAAGAAACTGGAGTAGTTGTATTAATATCATACAATGTAGATTTCAAAAGAAAAAATATAAGCAGGGATAAAGAGGGTCATTTTATAATGACAGAGAAGGAATTCATCAAGAGGGCTAATAATTCAAATGTGTTCATACCTCTTAACAGAACTTCAAAACACATGAAGCAAAAACTGGTAATACTGGAAAAAGAAGCACAATTCCACTGTGGGAGCCAGAGATTTCAATACTGATCTCTCAATAATTGACAGAGGCAGACAGAAAATCATTAAATATGTACAATACTTGAAACAGCACTGTCAACATACCTGATCCAATTAATATTTATAAAAGACTTGATCCAAAATCAGCTGAATATATATTTATTTTACAAATGTACATGGATTATTTACGAGATGTATTAGTTTCCTAGGGCTACCAAAAAAAAAAAAAAATATATATATATATATATATATATATATATACATACATACCACAAAACTAGGTCACTTAAAACAACAGAAATTTATTCTCTCACAGTCACTGAGAGATAGGCACCCTAATGCAGTATGACCTCACTAGATCCACAAAGACCCTGTTTCCAAATAAGGTCACATTCACGGGGACCAGGTTAGGACTCAAACTATCTTTTTTGGGGACACAAGTCAACTCACAACACCAGATTAGAACACATTCTGGACCAATAAGCAAGTCTTAATAAATTTAAATAGTATAATGTGTGTTTTCTAACTCCAGCTGAATTAAATTAAAAATCAATAACAAAATATATTCAGAAAATCTCCAAATATTTGGAAGCTAACAACACACTTTTAAATGACCCATAGGTCAGAGAAGAAATCATAAGTGAAATTATAAATTAAGCTGAATGAAAATGAAAATACAGTATTTAAAAATCTGTTGGGGGGATCCCTGGGTGGCACAGCGGTTTGGCACCTGCCTTTGGCCCAGGGCGTGATCCTGGAGACCCGGGATCGAATCCCACATCGGGCTCCTGGTGCATGGAGCCTGCTTCTCCCTCTGCCTATGTCTCTGCCTCTCTCTCTTTCTCTCTCTGTGACTATCATAAATAAATAAAAATTTAAAAAAATTTAAAAAATAAAAATAATAAAAATCTGTTAGATCCAGCTAAAGAGTGCTTAGGAGCATCATATATTCATATTAAGTACTTGTAGCATAATATGCTTATATTAGGAAAGTAGAAGGGCTGAAAATGCATGACTAAAGTATACACCTCAAGAAGCTAGAAAGGAAGAGCAAATTAACCCCAAAATAAGGATAAAAAGGGAATTAAAATGGATACAAACAGAAATCAATAAAATAGAAAACAGAAAAGCAATAGAGAAAAATCAGTGAAAACCAAAAAATATATTTTAAAAATATTAATAAACTTAATAAACTCTGGATAGACTGATCAGGTAAAGAAAATACATAAGTTACCAGTATCAGGAATGAAAGAACCTTGCTAAAGATCCTACAGTCATTAAAAGAAAAATTAGGGGACACTTGGGTGGCTCAGCGGTTTAGCATCTGCCTTCGGCTCAGGATGTGATCCTGGAGTCCCAGGATTGAGCCTCACATCGGGCTTCCTGCATGGAGCCTGCTTCTCCCTCTGCCTATGTCTCTGCCTCTTTCTCTCTCTCTCTCATGAATAAATAAATAAAGCCTTAAAAAGAAAGAAAAAGAAAAATTAGGAACAAGCTTATGTCAAGAAATTCTTAACCTGGATGAAATGAAAAAATTCCTTCAAACACACAAATGACCAAAGCTCACATAAGAATTAGCTAGCCTAGATTACTTGTATATCTTTTAAAGAAATTGAATTCATAGTTAAAATTCTAAACACATACAGCTTTTTAAGAGTTATGTTTTATAACTGATTTACATATTTTATTTTTTTTGCCCCTAGTTGCTTTTAAAAATCTCTATCTTTGGTGTTCTGTGGCCTCACTATAACGTTGTCTACTGTGTTTTTTGGTATGGGACCCACTATGTTTCCTAAATCTGAGGATTTGTAGCCTCCATGAATTCTGGAAAATTCTCAGCCATACTGCTAGAAGTGGAATCTTCACCATTCACTACTTACTTAAGTAGTGTTAGGCTGTTTTTTTCTCTACAACTGCAGACCATATTTAGGCATGCAGCTCTTACCTTGTTCAAATTCCAGTTCTCCTAGGCACTCAATTATTATGACTCTTTCAAATTTAGATAGACTCTTTCATAAATCACCAATGCTCTTTCTCTAATTATTGTATTATTGAAAACTCCAATCCTGGAGTTCTTTCTTTGTGATTGGTCTTTCACGCTCAACGCCTACTGCTCTATTTGTACCGCATTAACTCTTCTCCATTAACTAAGCAAGTCGAAACAAAGATGGGTGAAGGTCCAAACTGAGTTCCTTTCTTAGAATTTAGAATGAAGGGGCAGCCCGGGTGGCTCAGCAGTTTAGCGCTGCCTTCAGCCCAGGGTGTGATCCTGCAGACCCAGGAAGGAGTCCCACATCAGGCTCCTTGCATGGAGCCTGCTTCTCCCTCTGCTTGTGTCTCTGCCTCTCTCTCTCTCTCTCTCAAATAAATAAATAAATAAATAAATAAATAAATAAATAAAATCTTTAAGAAAAAAATAATTAAAAAAAAAAAGACTTTAGAATGAGAACACGGGAGAGAGAGTCACTTAATGGAAGGAAAGGAGAAAGAAACCAAAACAAATGAAGCTGAGGCTTTTTGAAGGAAGTCACTACAGGTAGGACCAGAAAGTCCAACTAGTAGCATCCCCAGAGCTGACATTCTCTTCCTAAAAGGGTTAAATTCTACTAGATTTGAAGCCTCAAAAAACGACCCAATTTACTTATGTGGTGTGGGGATATTCTGGTTAAGCCAGAAAAATCAGTATCCTCACAGAGGACTCCAGGATCATGACCTGAGCCAAAGGCAGACACTAAACCGAGGGAGCCACCGAGGCTCCCCTCTCATATTTTTATAACAAATCTGACTCCATCTCTTAGCAGAAATGTCCCTGGAAAAGTCTTAGATAAGACTAGTACTTGTAGTTGTAAATATGGGATTAGCAGGGCGTATTAGAAAATTTCATTCCGAGAATCCACTGGAAGGATAATAATGATACATGGTCCTATTGCCTCCTTTAGATACTAAATGGTAGGGTGTCCTATAGCACTACCGAGGATCATTCCTGGCTCCCAGGTTGATTTGCTCAGTGACCACCAGAATTATTTCACTTCCTGTTCTTCAGTCTCAATAAGTAGAAATAATAATTTCACTTCCTGTAAGGGCAAGAGTTTTAATAAGGATGTGCTGGTGAGGCAATTTGAGGGCTCAAATGATTGAGCGGTGAGGGAGAGGTCAATCTATTAGTCCTGAAAGGAAAGGAAGGTTATTATAAGAGATTGAGGAATATCTGCTTTGCCTTCTCAGCAGTGTTGCTGAAGTATCAGAAAGCAGTGCCTACACATCGCTGCCAATTTCTGATTATTTCACCAATGCAGGAGCAGTTAGGCCAAGATATGCACTGATTTTAGAATTAGAGAAAATGAACCAGTTTATAAATGTAAGCAAAACTCATACTAAATTCATGTAATCTAACTACAGATGAGCACTGCATACCAGGACCATAGTAGGGAGGAAAAAGAAGGCAAACTAAAGACCTTGGTACAGGTACTAATAGCTTCACAGAATTCTCTTAGCTAAAGAAAATTACAGTGAATGCATGCTGGTATTATTCCTGCACATATCTGATTCATCACCCCTTCTACTCGAGTCTATCATCCTCATAAATGGTTACACATAAAAGTATCTTAATTGCTTTGCTTTCTCAGAAAGAAAAATATGAAAAGTTTAATTCGTCACATTTTAATTGAACAATAAATAATATTAAATCATAGTCATATACAAAATTTGTTCTAAGTTACCTTTAAAAATTCCCCTTTAGTCCCAAGTACGGTCCATTAAGGAGGGAAAAGGAGAAAAGGGAGTGAGGAGGAGGCAAAAGCGAGAGAGAGAGGAAGTAATAAATAGAGAAGAGAAATAAAAAGGAGAAAGATAAAAAATGAGGGAGCTAAAATGTGACAAACAGGGAGTCAGATATACCAATAAAAATAAAAGAGGAACAAGTGAAATGAATCTGGATAACAAACTCAATTTTTTTTTGTTAAAAACTGAACTAATTATAAAATAACTCTCCTTCCTATTCCTTTTATCTAATTCTTTACTGAATTTGTGATGACCTTCTTATATAAATGTTGACAACAGGAAACATAAAAATTTTAATTCTTTAGCTTTAATTTTTAAGTTTGAAAGACATAAAAATATAGTTATCTAGAAAAGTTATCTAGAAATTTTCAAATTTTAACAAGGTCTCTTTTGACAAAATACACTAACATTGCTTTTTGCATTATTTTGAAAGGCATCATACACAACAACTTTGCAGAATTGAAACATAGAAGGACATAGGGTAAAAATTTGTGGGGTTTTTTTGTTGTTTTTTACTTCCAAAGTTCCTATATCCTTTTGACCAGAAAATAAATCCTGAGCTTGTATTCAAGGTCATGACAATTGTCTCTCCGAAGCAAAGAAAGGAAAAAGGATTACTACTTCCCAATTCCTGTTAGTTAAAATACCATGAAGCTCTTCTTTTTCCTTCCATTCTTTCCTTCCCCTCCCTCCTACCCTTCCTCTTCTTTCTTCCTTCCTTCCTTTCTTCCTTTTTTTCTTCTTGTAGAAGGCTTAAATGATCAGCCAATCTGTTTTTGTCAAATGAGTCTGTCAAAATGTTAAATCAAGTGAATAGACAAGGAGGAGAAGTTGCTGGATATTTGGCCATTAATTCCCTATGTTACCCATAGCAGTGATTAGAGCAATATTACATCTGAAGAAAGTTTGAAGTCATCAAATAAAATCTGTATCAAAGGGCCCATCCTACATTAAGATCATGCCTAGTACTACTCCAAATGGTTCAACTATCTAAACTTTCATTTCTTAATAGGTCAGATTTTCCTCCTCTTAAGTTTATATAACAAACTATAATATTCTTATTTTGTTACTCTGTAAAAACTTTAATGTAGCTGTGGTGTTGAGATTTAAGCACAGTTTCTCAGCACTACAGAACAGGACACCAAGAGGAGTGTCCCTTATACAGAGTGGGGCTCCCCAGGTCAAGTTTGGAAGAGGCATTGATTAATATTCTATCTCCTAGACTAATATTTCTCACTTATTTAAGTTAGGAATTCCTTTCCATGGAAATTTTTAAAAATCCATATTATTTTATCTAATAAAAGCATACAACTAGACATAAATTCCTTACACTTTAAATACTATACAATTATGAAACCAAAAGAAATTTATACTTATATATTGTACATATTAAAACAAAATTAGGAAAATTCAAATTTGCTGCATTTAGTTTAATGTATAGTACTGATTTGCTGAAAGTAGAACTCTGATTTAGAAAAATGTCAACTCAGATCCAGGTTTAAAATATACTCTCTCTAGAATGGTGTTACCAGGGTTTTGGAGGTAGAGGAGATGAGGAGATGCTGGTCAAAGGGTACAAGCCTTCAGATATGAGATGAATAAGTTTGGGCATCTAAGTACAGCACAGTGCCTATAGTTAATAATACTGCCTTATGCACTTGAAATTTGCTAAGAGAATAGACTTTAAGCATTTTTACTACACACAAACAAAAAATGGCCACTATGTGAAGTGATGGATGTGCGGTAATCATTTCACATAGTACACGTATGTCAAAACATTATTACTTTCTACACTATAAATACATGAAATGTTGTCAATTATACCCAATAAGCTGAAATTTTTTATTTATTTATTTATTTATTTATTTATTTATTTATTTATTTGAGAGTGAGAGCGTATGCCCATGAGCAGGAGAGAAGAGCAAAAGGAGAAGGAAAGAGAGAATCTTAAGTAGGCTCCAAACCCAGCACAGAGCCTTATGCAGGACTCTATCTCATCACCCTGAGATCATGACCTGAGCCAAAATCAAGACTTTGACAGTCAACCAATGGAGCCACCCAGGTGCCCCAAAATTAAAATATATGTATATACTCTTTCCTACCATGAAAAATATTATGTACAGCATAAAGCCTAACTCCTTAACATGGCATTCAAGACCTTCCAAACAGACTCCTTTCTAACCTCTTTTCTTTCCATATTCCCCACTCAAAATTCACCAACTTCCGATTGGATGACTTGCCACAATTTGCCATTTTCCCAGAAAAAATGGGAGTCCTTGCACCTGCCTGTGACTTTGCGCATGCTATCTTCTCAACCTCTACTCTACACTGTCTATGACATTCTAATTCTGCTCTCAGATTCAGCTCCAATGCCTGTACTTTATAAATGCCATCTTCCAGCCCTCTTGGACTTATCAACTGCACCTTCCCCTGGGTTTCCAGAGTGCATTGTTCATATCTATTTCACATTGCCCAGTATCATGTTAGCTGTTTATATGTCTGTCTTCTTCACCATATTGTTAATCTTATAAAAAGTAATAACGTTATTGAGATTAATTCACATATAATACAATTCACCCATTTGACATATGCAATTGAATGACTTTTAATATAGTCACAGAGTTGTGCAACTATCACCACAAAGAGTTTTAGAACATTTTCATTACTGCAAAAAGAAATCTTGTACCATCAGTGGTCAGTCTGTACCCCCCTTTACCCCAGCCCTAAGCAAACCTTAATTTTCCTCTTTGTCTCTGTATATTTCCCTCTTATGCACATTTTATATAAATGGAACCATCCAATATATGGCCTTATATGTGCTTGTAAATCTTTTAAAGGTAGAGACAACGTTCTATTCATGGAAGGAGGAGTTAATGAGCAAGATATGTGATATAAGAGGAGAATGAGTATGGACTCAGGCAGATCTGAGTTAAAATCTCAATTCAGCCATTTACTAATTATGTAACTTTCACTTCATCTCTCTGAGAATCAGTTTACACATCTATAAAGTGGGGATAACAATTGCTCTCTTGAAAGATGGTTGTGAGGATTAGAAAGAGGATATGAAAAGTTCTTAGAAAAGATTTTGCTCAATAAATGGAAGCTGTTACTTGTATTTATCCCTGCATATCCACAGTACCTGGCATAGTAAACAGTAATGCATATTAATATATTAATTAATGGATTAATGATGAAAAATTCTAATGCATTTCCTATAGAGTGCCAATGAACTTTCAACAACTTAGGTAAGGACATAGAGTTTCTAGGGCCAAATCTGACCTGGAAGATCTAAACTTGCTTCTTTTTTATTCTTAATCATTGTCTGGCTCAGAGACTGGTCAGTAAAGAGAGACAACAGAGTCAATAAACAAATCTAGGATCTGAAATCAGAGAAAAGAAGTTACTTTCTGGCTCTGGTACTGGCATCTGAAGGTACTCTGAAAGACAGCTCATCCATCTCAACCCCTAGTTTTCATTTGTATACACTTCTCCATTAAATAATCATTTCTGCTTTCCCTATTACAGGACAAAAGAAATGTGACTCACACCTGAAAATGGCTGAACTTCTACTAAAAATAGACAAGCAATACCATCTGAATCATGAGTAGATAAAAGTACAGAGAGAAAAAGCAGAGAATAGGTGTTGCTCCAAAAACAAGAGAAGTCCAACCACGATAAAGTGATTAAATTATATCTAGAGATGCCCAAATAAATTTGGAACCAACATAACAGCAACAAAGCTTCTTCACAGGAAAGAAAGGCACTAGGATACCAAACTAATTCTCAAAATAAAAGAGATTTCTTTTAAAAAGTCATAATAAATTTAGCTGAGTCATACTTATAATGGAGAATATAATGATTGAATCAATGGCCTGAAAGAAATCAAATAGTCTGCCTTAAAACAAAAAGGGTACACAAGTAATTCAATCTCTATGGGAGAGAAAAATGGCAGGATTTTTTTTTTTTTAAAGAAAGAATCTAATTTCTAAAAGATGTTAGAGTAAGTTACATGAGTTGTCTATAAGACTTAATTTTTAAAACCATAATCCTGCAAATCATGGGGATAATTAAGGATATAATCATTTAATTAGGCAACTGACTATTGAAGCAATGCAGTTTTACCAAACAAAGACACTTAAAAAAAAGGTAGAAATGATCTTGGAAACTATTGCCATTTTAACCCTTTTTAAAAAAAATACATAAAGAGCCAGAAAAATTACCTTCCAGCTAGAAGCAACTATGTGAAAATCAGACGGAGACATATCAAATTGGTGTCATGGAAATGCTTGACTTGATAAATTCCAGCCCTTACAAATGGGCAGAGGAAAATCTCAAGCACTGACATGAATATCCATTACTGGCATAAAAATAGGCTAAAGTGTTCCCATCTCAAATTGTTCTAACTCTTTAATCTATCCTTTTCCCAATAATTTATCCCAAGATGAGAGAATGTTTACCTTCCGATCCAAATAAAGGGGGCCAATGGGTTTTCTATCCACTTATCTTTTTAAAAATAAGACAAAAAGAGAAAATAACAGAAAGAAACTATATTGATTCTTAATGGGTTTAGTTCTTTATACGAGTGACCTGCTCACATACGTTCATGGAAAAATCATTCTAAAATCTCATACTATCACTTCACCTCCCTTTTATGTAAAAAAATATTCTCCCCAGGAGATACAAGCAACTTTGTTTCTATTTCATATATACACAGGTGAGAACAGTTCCTAAAACTCTCCAAGGATATTTGTCCACTATAAATAAAAATGTATTTGAGTATCTAGATCTAAAGTTAAGAGTGATGTATATTTTTTTTCTTGTCATTATTTTCCAGATTCTATCAGAGGTCCATTGAAAGTGAAAGGAATGGAGACACTCTATAGGAACAGCAACTTTACAAGTAATACAATGGCACTAATTTTGTATCTATCAAAAATTCTCTGAATATAAATGGATTAAATGCTCCAATAAAAAGACAAAGGGTATCAGAAAGGATTAAAAAAAAAAAAGACCCATCAATATGCTGCTTACAAGAGACTCATTTTAAACCCAAAGACAGATGGAAAGTGAGGGAATGGAGAACCATCCATCATGCTAATGGACATCAAAAGAAAGCTGGAGTAACCATACTCATATTCAACAAACTAGATTTCAAACCAAAGAGTGTAATAAGAGATGAAGAAGGACACTATATCATAATAAAGGGGTCTATCCAATAAGTAGATCTAACAATTGTAAATATTTATGCCCCGAACTTGGAAACAGCCAAATATATAAATCAATTAATGACAAACTTACAGAAGCTCATTAATAATAATACAATAATAGTAGAGGACCTTAACACCTCACTCAGAGCAATGGACAGATCATCCAAGCAGAAGATCAACAAGGAAACTATGGCTTTGAATGACATGCTGGACCAGATGGGCTTAACAGATATATTCAGAACATTTCATCCTAAAGTAGCAGAATACACATTCTTTTCAAGTATACATAGAACATTTTCCAGAATAGATCAGGTGTCAATAGATCAGGGTCACAAATCAGGCCTCAACCAGTACAAAAAGACTGAAATCATACCATGCATATATTTTCTACCAAATTTAATAGTTGGGAACTCCCTGAAGAACAGGCCCAACTCAGCTCTAATACTCAGCCATCAAGAAGGGGAATAATGTGTGCAGCTTTGATTGTGCTTCTGTTTGTATAAGAAACTCTCAGTACTAAGCACCATGGAAGGGATCCCTTTAGTACTGACAAGCTTGGGAATTGGGAAAGAAGAGGGAAAATTGAAGTAATAAAGTGTTGGCATCTAGTGTTACATTAACTATAACTGAAGTGAACCAAAATCCAGACCCTAAATAACCAACATGAAAGTCACTGCAAGAAAAGAACACAAACATCCTCCAGTGTAAATGATGGCAAAGAAAAAGTCTTCTGATTCACCAAACTTCCTTATCCTTTCTAATACTCATAATTATCCTGGTTCTTGCCCAAGCATTAAGTGTGCTCATTAGTTTCTGACAGGCCATATAAACTTAAGCCTTAGTGGTTGGATTTATTTTTGTGTCCTTAACACTCCCCAAAAGTTTTGTTTCAAGAGCCAAAAGTCTACTATCCAAGCTAGTAGTCACTAAACTCATATGCTCCAGTGGACTCTTCCAAAGACTTTTTACTTCACCCTAGTGAAGTTCTGGTTTCTCTCTCTTTTTTTTTTTTTAACATGGGAACAATAATATGGTATCTATAATATGCTTTAACAGGATTGTGGTGAATGTTCTGCAAACATTAGCTCATGGATATTCTTCTGAACAAATATGAAAAGCTATTTCATATTGAAACTGTTACTACACACTATTAAATATTGATATAGAACATTATAGTAATAGCTTCATAGTGGCTAACAGGGCTGAAAGTCATCATTATACATACCCTTCAGTCCTCAGGATACTTTATTACTGCCCATCATTCTTTTTACTTCTCAGGAATGGAAGCCCCAATGGTCCATTTAGTTTTTCCCTTTATCATTAAAATAATTTTTATTAACAAAAATTCAATCCACTAAAAGACTATGGCTTGTGACTCAGATATTTTAAAAACTGACCCAAGTATTCTCAAGCATCTCTGATCTCTATTAGCCCAGGATGGATATACAAATCCGGCTTAATGGCTTAAATACTGTAAAGGTTAGTTTGATGGGGAATCTAAGTCAAATAGTAAAAGGGGCAGATTTACATAGTAGCAGAAAACATATGTGATCCATTCTGCATCCACTATCATGGTGTTCAATTCACTTAGATGTTGGTTTTTTGCTGCCTTAAGGATACAAGGATTCAGCTTCAAGTGTAGTATTAGATTGAATCACTTTTGTGTTCATTTTCTGAGGAAGGATGTATAGAACCACAGGAAGTCCTAGGTTTTTAATGCTCGGCCCTAAAAAGGGGTGGGATTTCAATTTTGTCTGTTATGTAATATTACACAAATCATTTAATCCTTCTTAGTCTCAGTTTCTTATGTATAAAATGAATAATAACACTAACTCTAGAGAGTTGTAAATGCTTTTGCTGCATTCATCACATGAAATTTTGATTTGCCTATAGGTTGGTCTCTGAGCTTCTTTTTGTTTTAAAGATTTATTTGAGAGAGAGAGCACATGCAAGTGGGAGGGGCAGAGGGAGAGACTGTTAAGCAGATCCTGTACTCAGCGCAGAGCCTGATGCAAGGCTAGAACTCATGACCCTGAGATCATGACCTGAGCCAAAATCAAGAGTTGGACGGTTAACCACCTTAGCCACCCAGGTGCCCTAGTCTCTGAGTTTCTGAGAGTAGGGACTGTCTTATCCGTCTATATATCTTGAATACCTAACACACACCAACAAATAAAAGTCACTCAATAAATATTTGTTAAATGGTATTGAGTCAAATACTTGTGCTGCTTTGATAACAACATTCTGAATATTATTGGAAGAAAATACCAATTTTAAACTCAGATGGTAGATTAGATCACTGTTTACCAAATATTCACCCTTGAGCAGCTCAGCGGTTTAGCGCCACCTTCAGCCCAGGGTGTGATCCTGGAGATCTGGGATGGAGTCCCATGTCGGGCTCCCAGCATGGGGCCTGATTCTCCCTCTGCTTGTGTCTCTGCCTCTCTCTCTCTCTCTCTCTCCCTGATGAATAAATAAAATAAAATAAAATAAAATATAAAATAAAATAAAATAAACAAATATTCACCCTCATCCCTCTCCTTAATGAGACTATATTTTCTCACTCCTTAAATTTAGGCTTGGCCATTTGCTTTCCTTTGGCTAATAGGGTGTTAGTGGACATGACAAGAGCAAAGATTCTCTTGCCTTTCACCATAAGATAAATATGACTTGGGAAGCCACTAGCCCAAGGAGCATGAAAGACACTTGGGATAAGCCTTGGAGTCTGGGGGTGGTTTGATAATCACAATTTTTAAAAAGTTCTCAGGTGATACTGATACCAATATATATTGTGCCTGCAGATTACACGTTAGACAAATGGAAAGAAGTGTTTGAAAAAACTTA
This sequence comes from Canis lupus baileyi, assembly GCF_048164855.1. Lineage (NCBI taxonomy): Eukaryota > Metazoa > Chordata > Mammalia > Carnivora > Canidae > Canis > Canis lupus. The sequence goes on along the minus strand of NC_132854.1, from coordinate 54,461,134 downwards.
CCAGCCTAAAGTATTCATCATGGTACTACATCAGTCAGTTTTTTAAAGAGAAGGTAATGAGATAGAAGTAGTGAACCTGGTGAGTCAATTAAGTAGCAGTTTGGTTAAGAAACCTCCTACTTTCCAGTTCATATAGTTGCTGTAAATTTTCATTAAGGTTATGACTGTAAAATAGCATGGTGCCCGACATATGAAAGTACTCAATAAATGTTATCATCATCATCATCATCATCATCATCATCATCATCATCATCATCACTATTCTAGTTTTCTTTGTATTAATTTTAAAACTCACCCAACACAGGCAAATATTCACCTCCGAATCTTCATGTAAGTTATTTAATCACATGGTCGCTGAGTTTATTCATCTGTAAAACAAAGTGGTTGGAATAAATGATCTTTATTGTCTTTCTCTAGATCTAAAAGTCTCTGGTTTTACATTACCAGGAATTCATCATACCTGTCTTAATTAAGGTTTTATATTCATTGCGGATGCTCCCTCTTTCTGATCACAACTGTGATGTCCCGATAATCTTGTTTCTTACTTAACGGAATTTCTCATCCTGTAGAACACTTTTTTTTTTTTTTTTAAGTACATTGGACTTTAGGTCAGTTTCAACCCCTATCTATGCCTGAGAACTGAGAACTGAAGTATTATAAAGAGAAAAACCCAAACAGGAAGGGTTGTATTTTCTGTTCATAGGGTCATACTTTTCTACCCATTTGGGTTTTCTCTGAGGGTTTCCTCAAGAAAACTAAAGCACTATTAGCAGACATGCTACAAAAAGAAAGCTGCTATTGCTTTAACGACATCAGTCTAATTAAAATAATGTGATAGTTTATTTACCATACACCCATGAGGAGTGTACATTTCAAGTTTTTCTAGGATTAGAGTCTACAAATAATTCACTAAGATACCATTGACTTCACTGAAGGGGGCATTGTCTAAAATTCTGTATATTACCATTCTCACTATCAGTATAACTTCACTTATATTATGAATAGTAACTTAATGATAAGCAAAACAGAACAGAAATGAAATGCACACTTGCCAAAAATGATTAATTTACCATTTCCTATTTGCCTTCTTTTGCAATGCCCTAAGTCTTTGGCTGAAAGCTGTGTTTTTACTGGAAGAAATGTGGTCTGTCTACACACACAATGAATCTCGCTGCCTCTTGCCTATATGATAACCCCTCTCTCTTGCATCGCCAGTTTTCTCTCTGCTGCATCTTTGTTCTTTGCTCACAAAAATGGAGTCTTCTTTCTCCCATTTTAGAAAAATCAAAGCTTTTCTTCATCACAGCCCTTTCTAGGTACTGCTCATTTTCTGTTTCCTTTTGTTAGCAAAGTACTGCAAAGGCATTGTGCACATTTACTCTCCCTTTCTTCTCCCAATCTCTCAAGTGGACTCCTATCAGGGTCCCCTCCATTTCAACAAAACTAGTATTTCCTTGGTCACCAATTAACTTCTAATTGCCAAATTCAAGAGTTGATTCTTGGTCTAAGCTGACTGTCCTCCTTTTTGAAATACTCTCTCAATTCGACTTCTAGAACACTACACTCTCCTGCTGTATTGTCCTTCTACCTCAGTGACTATTCCTTCTTGATCTTTTCTGAATCCTCCTCAGTTCCCTACCTCTAATGCTGGGATGTCCCAGGGCTGAGTTCTCAGACATTTCTTCACCAAGTACATTTTATTCTCTACATGATCTCACTCGTCTGTCCTATGGGTTTCAGTACCACCTATATGCAGATGATTCCAAAATGTCTCTAGTCCAGGCCTTCCCTGCCCATTCTTTCTAAAATAGCACTCTCTCCTGTTATTTTTTTAAATTATTTTTAAAATCTATTCTCTTAATAACTTTCAAATATATAATAGACGTTACAAACGATAGTCACCATAATGTACCTTAAATCCTTGGGACTTATTTATTTTATAACAAGTTTGTACCTTTTGACTATCTTCACTCATTTGGCACTCACTATCTTCACCCACTTCTGGCTATCACTGATATGTTCTCTGTGTCTATGAGCTTGTTATGGGTTTCTTTTTGGCAGGGAGAGGTTTGGGTTTTTTGTTTTTGTTTTTTTGTTTTTTTTTTTTAGATTTCACATATAAGTGAGATCATATAATATTTGTCTTTTTCTTATTTCACTTAGCAAAATGCCCTTGAGGTCCATCCATGTTGTTGCAAATGGCAAGATTTCCTTCTTTTTATGGTTGAGTAATATTCCATTGTGTTTGTGGATCCTCTTTATCCAGTCATATGCTGATAGACACTGAGGTAGTTTCCACACCTTGGCTATCATAAGTAATGCTGCAATCAACATAGGGGTACATTTATCTTTTCAAATTAATGTTTTTGTTTTCTTGATATAAATACTCAAAAGTAGAATTGCTGGATCATATGGTGGCACTATTTTTTTTCAACCACTCAAAGACTTTTATTATAGCACATGAGCTGGGACTGATGGGGAAGGGTAGTTGTAGTGGGCAACCACTGCTCTGATTAGCATCAGATGTCCATTCTGATGGCCATGAATGTGCCAAAGGTACCACTACTCTATATCATGGTATTCCCAATGTCACACATCAGTTCCCAATCCTCCCAATTTGGACCCTGAGACAGGAAAAAGTGCCAAAGAGCAACCCAGTCACTATGCCCATTGCTCAGCCCATCATAAAGCCCATCTTCATGTGATAGAAGCAGCTTGGCTGGAACTGCCCTTAGGGCTCCATGGCTACTGGCATCTCACTAGAGGCTCCAGTTGCTCAGTTTTGGTGGCTGTATTTTTAATTTTTTGAAGAAACTCTATAGTGTTCTCCACAGTGGCTGCACCATTTTACATTCCTACCAACAGTACACAAGGCTCCCTTTTTTCACATCCTTGCCAACACTTGTTATCTCTTGTCTTTTTGATAATAGCCATTGTAACAGGCATGAGGTGATGTCTCTTTGTGGTTTTGATTTGCATTTCCTTCGTGTTAGTGATTTTGATTAATGATGTCATTTTCTATTCTCTTTCTCTACTTTGTTTCTTCACAGGACTTGCTTTTTAGCAGTGATTTTATTTTATATATCTATTTTTGTATTTGTTTATCATCTTCCTTCTAGACTAGGAAGTAAACTCCATGGAGAGCAGGGACTTGGTCTTGTTCCTTGTTGTATCTCTAGCACCTGAACAGCATGTGGTAAGGTGTACATTAGGTACTCAACAAATATTTGTCAAGTGAATAATGACAAAATTCATTTTTTCAAATTGTTCAACACCAATCTCTTTTATGTAACAGTGAAACGCAAACAATAGCTTTAGCTCTCAGAGTGGGGTTACAGCAGGATGCCTGAGTTATACACAGCCTGCTAGGATGAAAGGTGATGAGCTGAGGTGCACAAGTAAGGGGCATCAAGTACAGTACCCCCTGTACAGGGGTAGCAATTCTAATTGTGTCCAAATCAGGGATGACAAATCCAGTCCAGTCCAATGCTGGTGTTAGTTTTAGGGTGGAGAAACAATGGGATGGGAAGGCCTGAACTGTGTAGGGAGACAGCTTTATAACTATCAGGTAAACAGTGTAGACTGTAGGTCTCTAAATAGAAGAAAAGGTTATCCAGGAAAACTATCAGATGTTCTGAAGCAAAAGAAAATGTGCTAATCCCACAGGAGACCTACCACCTTAATGCCTGTTTAATTTCATGCTGGATCATGGCTGCCTGCAGATGGCTTCATGCTCAATCCAGTATCAGATGTGAGATGAACTGGGGCAGATATTGTGGAAAATATAAAGATAAATAAAATTTCTACCTTCAAAGTACCTGTAGACTTACAGAAGATGATAAGAAACACCTAATAAAAATAAGAGCATTATATAACATGTAACCTGCTCAGCAGAGTCATGGAATCATAGCAAATTATATCTGTAAAGAGGCTATTTCTGGATTGTGTTTAAATATAGAACTAGTCTCTTGAGTATGAGAAAAAAGAACAATTTACCAGTCACAAATCTCTTCATCTGTAAAATGTAAGCTTTAAACAGTATTCTTTATGTTTCCCTCCAGATCCAAATTGCTATCATTCTTAACTCACATCCATGTAACTCTATATGCATATGCATATTTAGATAGATAACAAAATCTCATTAATTTGGACTTTGCTAATCTGGAATTTATGATCAACCATCAGAGTGAGCCTAGTTGAATTTTAATTTTGTTCTAATAGAGACATCAGCAGCTTGTTCAACAAACAGTATAAACAAATTATAAAAGGAATGCTCACAAAGTTTAAAGAACAAACTGTTTTCAAAGCATTCAGAACTCCTATTTGTGAACAAATAACTGAAGTGGACATCAGCCATTTGGACTAGTTTTTTGATATACTTCATACATATCCCTGGGCCAGGACCTAATGGACAGAAGGGGGGTAACAGCAGTTCCCTGACTCTCACCTCCATTCAGAGCATAGAAGTCAGCTTGATTTGACTGAAGGAGAAAACAGAGGAAATTATACCCAGGACTATGGCCTTGCTGCTTATCCCTTGAGCCTCCTATGTATTTCTTGTTCTGATAGTAAAAAGTGCTATCCAAAGTGTACATCAGAAAGGATGTATTATTTTTTAATTTACAGGTCATTATGTAAAATCCATTCACTTGGAAAGATTTATCAAATGTCTACTGTGCAGGAGGCACTAATACATATCCCTGTCATATGACGGATTTTTCAGTGCCACATGTCTATTTGTCCATAGCTCTTGAAAATATGCTAGAAGATTATCTCATTATTATACAGTTAATTCTAATGGAAATTTCAATTATATTGCCTCAAAAGGCTGCATGTGGACCTCACAGGCAAGTGGGATTGTTACCAAAAATAGTAACTAAGGTGATTAGGAATATAAAATTTAGCAACACTTTTAGGTTGAAGGTCAGAAAAGCAGAAATTCAGAATGAGATGCAAATTGAAAAAAAGGAATGGAATAGAAAAAGAGATTATGGAAACCATATAACTAGAAATCTTCATTATAACTCAGAAAAATAATAACAAAGTGAATCATGAAGAGGAGGTGGATATGGGAAAGCAGGAATAGGAGTCATACAACTTATCAACCACTCTCTGTGGCTGAGTCAAAAGACAAATCAAGATAGGGCATGATCTTCAATCTCCTTTGAACACATTGACGTCGTTTCCAACTCAGTCAGTGTCTTTCCTAATGCTGCTCTCCTCATCCGCTGCCTGACTTTTCAGATACCGGTTATTCTTTAGAGCACTGCTGTAATTCCAGTTTTACCTTAGTATAGCCCTCTCTAATTCCTCCTTCTAAAAATGATAGCCACTCTCTGAATACCCCATATAAAGCTTTATAACATTGAAGTTTACTACTAAATGGTTCTTTAATAAATGTTGAGTTCTTCTGGGTTAGACTACAGTTTTCTTATTTGCAGGACTCATGCCTTAAACCTTTTAATAACTTATGAACTTATGGAAAAAAGTCTTACAAGATATAAAACTTAAATCACATTAACTATACATTTAATGAATTGCCTTTATCGGAAGTAATAGTGAAGGAAAATGAAACTATTGTGGAAAATTTGGGATGTGTGGTCCATATACACAATGTGCTTAACTCCTTAGAAGACATCAAAGAAGCACTAAAATTTTTTTGACTGACGTATTGATTGATGAACGCTTTTATATACACTTTTTCTTTACTGTGATCTTTCATTCTAGTCTATATGGTTGGCTTCTCTTTTTTAAAGAATGAATGAATGAGGGCAGCCTGGGTGGCTCAGTGGTTTGGCGCCTGCCTTTGGCCCAGGGTGTGAACCTGGAGACCCGGGATGGAGTCCCGCATCAGGCCCTGCATGGAGCCTGCTTCTACCTCTGCCTGTGTCTCTGCCTGTCTCTCTCTCTCATGAATGAATAAATAAAATCTTTTAAAAAATGAATGAATGAATTTATTTATTTATTTATGACACACAGAGAGAAGCAGAGACATAGGCAGAGGGAGAAGCAGGACTCTATCCTGAAACCCCAGGATCATCCTCTGAGCCAAAGGCAGACACTCAACCATTGAGTCCCCCAGGCATCCCATTCTAGCCTATATGTTAATAACACATGAGGCTGATTAGTGCAAATAATCAGATAAGACGTCCTTAAGTAAACTCAAGACATTCATCACCCCCCAACCCCCCAAAAAACCTGCGTGGCTTCCTGTATTCTCTTACTTAATAACATCACATTCACCCAGTGACCTAAGCCAGGAACCTGGTGGCCACTTAGCATTTTCTCCTTACTCTCATATTTTATTCTTCACCTAAAGGTTCTGGAACTAATTCCAATTTGTACAGAGAGCAATTTTCCCACACACCACCAAGCAATTCTCAGACACCAGCTAGGTGTCCTATAACTCAACTCAGTCTGACACTACCTGGATAGAGTGTCACTTCTCATACCAGTCCCAAGTCCAGGTCGTTGCAGTTAGCTATAGATTGCAGGGTCCCACGACCTCTCTCCTCAAGTTTGATTAATTTGCTAGATGGCTCACAAAACTCACAGAAACATTTTACCTAGTAGATTAGCGGTTTATTATAAAAGAATATGACTTAGGAACAGCCAAATGGAAGAGATGCATAGGGCAAGGTATGGAGAAAGGGCAGGGAGCTTCCATACTCTGGGTATGCCACTGTTCCCAAATCTCCATGTGTTCACCCATCTGGAAGTTCTCAGAACCCCATCCTTTGGGGTTTTTACAGAGGCTTTATTACATAGCACAACTGATTAAATCATTGGTCATTGACCATTGGTGATTGATTCAACCTCCAGCCCCTAGCCTCTCCCCCTTCTGCTGAGGTCAGGGGTAGGAACATAAATTCTAACCCTCTAATCTTTCTTTGTTTCTCCTGGCAACCAATCCCATCCTTTGGTTACAGTTTTCCAAAAGCCACCTAATTTACATAACAAAAGACACCTTTATGACTCTCATCACTTAGAAAATTCCATGGGTTTTAGGAGCTCTCTGCCAGGAAAAGGGACAAAGACCAAATATATTATTTCTTATTATAAATCACAATATCATATTATCAAATTCTGTTTGTGCTTTCAGATCCAGCCCTGCCTCTCCTTCAGCACAGTTTTTACCTTGGTTCAGGCCTTAATATTCCCACTCAGGTTCCATAGTCATTTCCTCACTGGTTGCCTTGCATCTGGTCTTACCTTTTCCTAAGCCTTACCGCATACAGCTTGGGGTGATCTTTCTAAAATGCAAATCTATTTGTGTCATCTCCCTTCCTAAATATTGTAATGACTTTTAATGTTTTGAGGATAAACTCCTAACTTCTTTGCATGTCATTCAAGGACCCTCAAAATCTGGTCCCTATCCTTTTTAACATCATTTACCTATGTACATCATACCTTCTAACCATGCTAAAATTGTCAGACTTGGAAATGCCATGCCATTTCATCTCACTCTATAAAACCATCTTTGACTGTATCCATTTAAACTATTTGAATTACATCCAGACCTAACTCAAGAGCCAATTTCTTTCTTGACCACCCTGCAAGGCTGATACTTTGGTCACCACTTGGCCTAGTAATTGCCTTCAATTTGTTTACATACCTATTTTACCAACTAGATCTTTACTCTCAGGATAGAAAGAGACATAGCAGATTCTGGTATGGAAATAGAATACATAGTTTGGTATTTCATATTTAGCATCATCATAATAATCACTCAAATGTTTGCTGAACACAAGTAAGTCAATGATGAGTTTATAAGAGAAGGAATTTCAGGGATGAGAACAGCAGGAACAAAGGGACAGAAGTAGCAGTGAACCTGCAGTAGAGGGATCCCTGGGTGGCTCAGTGGTTTGGCGCCTGCTTTGGCCCAGGGCGTGATCCTGGAGTCCCGGGATCAAGTCCTGTGTCGGGCTCTCGGCATGGAGCCTGCTTCTCCCTCTGCCTGTGTCTCTGCCTCTCATTCTCTCTCTGTGTGCGTCTATCATAAATAAATAAATAAATAAATAAATAAATAAATAAATAAATACATAAATAAATAAATAAATAAATATTAAAAAAAAAAAAAGAACTTGCAGTAGGCTGAGACCAGGCCAAAGTGTTGTTTTCCTGACATTGTGAAATTTCAGGTTTTTATAAAGGAGCTAAACGTGAGGGAAGGAACCAGTTTGAAGAAACATTGACTCACTAAGTAAAACATGAAATGAAACAGAAAATAAATCTGATTGCATATTCAAACCAGTTCTCAACATCTGAGTTTGAAAAAAAATGTCTAAGAAGGAAAACTGAATGGTTACCTACAAACTACCTAGAAATGTCCTTGCCAACCTGAGGGCTTATGCCACCTGGTGGCAGTTTAGGCAGTTTACCCAATTTTAGATTCAACTCTTTAAAGTAGTATGAACTATTCAGAATTGTACCTGCAAACCATAGCACAGTGCCAGGAATAGAGCAGCTACTTAAGCATTTTTTGTTGACTTGATGAAGGAATTGAATGTATAAGTCGATGATTAAACAAGGCAAAGCTCTGTGGTGAAAAGAGCTCAGACTTGAGGATCAAGAAAATAAACATAAAGCTCCTAAGAAAGTCACTAGGTCTCTGGGTCTTAACACTGGTGTCTGTAGAATCTCTAAGTAGATTCTCAGATAGTATCATTATTGACTTTATATTGGCACTTTAGTATGCTCATCTGGAAAAAAAATCACGTGGTTAAAGTTGATGATATGTAAAAATCCCTTAACATTATACTATTTGATTTTTTTAATAAGTATAAATGGGAAAGGGGAAAAGTCCATTGTCAGGCAAGAGCCACAGAAGAGATAGGATACTAAGTGTATTGGAATTAAAAAACAGGTTGGGGGAATTTAGAAAGGGCATGTGTGTGTTTAAGGAGATATGAATAACTCTAAAATGGTGAAGGATGAGAAGACCATGAAGATCATCTATTTTGCAAATGAGTGTGTGAACATACTGGGAGGAGAGAATGTGTTGAGAGTAAATGGCAGGAAGCATTAACATTATTAAAATCTCTGTAGTCACTTTTAGGTAGGAGCTTGAATTCAGACAAAATTGTTTCTTATGATTTGATACCATGGCTATTTTCCAGATTAAAAAGTTTGACATATCTTAAATTTAGTTGGGGGGGGGGGCGCTGCGGGGCGGGGGGGGGGGGGGAGCAGTAGACAGCGGCAGTAGACAAGAGACTAGAAACAGTATACATTCTTGAGTACATATTGCCACCCAGTGGATGAATGTGGATGACACACAAAACATTTATAAGGAGAGACAAAGGAAGACATTAAGAGGTTGTGACCATGATGCTAGTGTTAAAGCTTTGTTTACGCTCAGTCAAGGCCAGATATCATAGGTGATCCAAACCTGAATCACCACTCTTTTAGAACGCCAGACTAGATTTTGAAAGCATTAAAAACTTTAATATATATTTTAAAAGTATTCTGATAAACATTCAGAGGCTTTCAGCAATGAGAAATATATTATGAGTACTCTTACCTCTGCCTTAGACACTAAAGTCTCATTAATGCTGATGAAACATGTCCATGAATTTCCAATAAAACAGGTCAGAGATACTTAACTTACAATAAGGCAGAAAGAAGGTTCTCAAGGCAGAGATTAGAGATTCAAATCTTGATTTCCCAGGGTGCTAACAGCTTTGTTACAAAGTCTAGAATCAATTACATTTTTGGCATAATAATCTTGACTTTCCTTTCATCCGAAAGGAGATAAAGATTTATTAGAATAGGAATATAGAGAGATAATGGGTGGAAGTTGGGTCATTTATGTATTGAGGGATTTCCTAGTGGTTCAACTTGGAGGGGCACAAAAATATCCTTCTCATCAGACAACTCCATAAGAATCTTATGGTATTCTGTTGACAAGTCTAAACCTATGTACTATGTTTTCTAAAAGGAATAATCGTGTTATCGTGTTTTGGTTTTTTTTAGATTTTATTTAAGAGAAAGAGAGAGAGTATGAGCAGGGGGAAGGGCAGAGGAAGAGGGAAAGAAAATCCTCCAGCATACTCCCCACTGAACCAGGAGCCAACACAGGGCTTGATAGCAGGACCCAGAGATCATGACCTGAGCCAAAGGCAGATACTTAACTGACTGCGCCACTCAGGTGCTCCAAAATTCATGCCATCATCATGACTTTAGAAGTCCAAGGAAAACTAATCTGGGGCTTCATTTCTTGCTGCTTATGCGGTATCCACATCAAGAGATTTATCCATCCACTTAGAACACCTCTAGATAGGGAGCCCAGTTACAAATGTGCTTCTTCTTTGTCTGGGATTTATTTATCTAACTCTGCTTATAAGCTAATAAATTAACCTATTACTGTTTCATGGATGTTGGCAGAAGACATGAGATGCCTGAGTCAGTGACAAAAGACTTCATTATTCATAATTAGCAGGTAGTATGAACACTACATTTTAGTATTCCCTAGCTGCCCAAGTCCCGTGGCGGCACCACAGAGGAACTCATGTGCATTCTTATGTACACAGGTTCATGTCCTAAGAAAGAATACTGAATTTGGGCAATCTACCACTTTTAATAAGTGGTAAGGAAATATGCCTTTTCCGATGGGATCAAGTAATGCCCATCTGGTCCAAGTTGGGAGGAGAAGCAGCTTTAAATTTTGATTAGATTGGACTCAATATTCTCAAATTTATTATAAGTTGGAAACAGGAAAGTCTAATGATGGGTTAAAAAAAACATGACTGAAAACTCTAAGACAGATTTCTATTGCAAATGTTCTTTCTTTACACTGCATTAATATACCATTATTTAAACATTCAATTAAATGAAGATATAAAAGTACCCGTATCTTTATAAAAGATATAAAAGTCCTCGAAATTGGCTTTGAAATGCACTGAAGCCTGGTCCTAACACTCCCACCTGTTATTCTAATGAATTGGTTTGGGTTTTTTTTTTTTTTTTTTATAAATTTTTATTTATTTATGATAGTCACAGAGAGAGAGAGAGAGGCAGAGACACAGGCAGAGGGAGAAGCAGGCTCCATGCACCGGGAGCCCGACGTGGGATTCAATCCTGGGTCTTCAGGATCGCGCCCTGGGCCAAAGGCAGGCGCCAAACCGCTGCGCCACCTAGGGATCCCGGTTTGGGGGTTTTTTAAAGATTTTATTTATTTATTTTAGAGAGATAGTGCACAAGCAGGGAGAAAGAGGGGCAGAGAGAGAATCTCAAGCGGACTCTACCACATCGACCACAGAGCCCAAAGTGAGGCCTGATCCCACAACCCTGGGATCGTGACCTGAGCTGAAATCAAGAGTCGGATACTTAATCAACGAGCCACCCAGGCACCCTTGGTTTTGGGTGTTTTTAAGACTTACCAGGTATTCTATTAATATACCAAGCTTGATACTGCTCTAGATATAGTGTCCACCAAAACAAAACAATTTTGCTACTTTACTTTTAAATATGAACAGAGCTATTGAAAAGCTATTTAATTTTCATGGAAAAGACCTTCCTGTTTGATCTTTACCATCATAGTGATTTGATTAAACGGTGTAGTCATTTCATTAACAAGATGTAAATTAGTAAGTTCCATGAGGTGAGGCACCAGAACTCTTATATAAAATATTAAAATATACTATTACAGAAGTGGAAAAAAAGCAACAGTTTTGCAAAATACATACTGGTCTCTAAAATATAGCATTCCTGTAAAAGACATGAATTTTGGTGATAATTAGAAGTTTATATTGTTACACAAGTTGGAAATTGGAAATTCTAATATTTTTAAAGAAACATGACTGAACACTTCAAAATATGTTTTTTTTGTTTTGTTTTTTAAAGATTTTATTTATTTATTCATGAGAGACACAGGCAGAGGGAGAAGCAGGCACCATGCAGGGAGCCCAATGTGGGACTGAATCCCTGGCCTCCAGAATCACACCCTGGGCCAAAGGCGGCGCTAAACCGCTGAGCTACCCGGGCTGCCCCAAACAGATGTTTTTAAAAATGGCATTAATGTATCACTATTTAAATTCAACTAAATATTGAAGATAGAAAACTATTTAGCAAAAAATGACAACACACACACTCCTGCCCAAATGGTTTATTATCTTTATCCTTTGACTTTGTATTGGATCATGAAAAGATTCCTTCCCTTCTCCCTTTTTCTTTCCTTTTATAGATGTTAAGTGATTTCAATTGTTAATCTTTGCTAGATGTTAAAAATATGAAGATGAGTAAGACCTGGCCCTTACTCTGATGCAGCTTACATTTACTAGTAGACAAGTAAACAGACCAACATTTAAAAATCAGTACACTGAGGACGCCAAGAAATGATGCACAGGACCTAGTGAGGAAAATGATCAAGGAAAATGTTCTGGAAGAGATGACCACTTTGCCTGAGTCTTAAAGAATGGTCAAAAGTTATTCAAAAAAAAAACGAGTTTGAGAATTATGCATACAGAGCCAGCAATAGGTACAAAGCCAGGAGGCAAGAGAAAACATTACTATGGAAGATAGTAAGACCTGCTGTGAACCCAATGATACACCAAAAAAGAAAAATTGTTTTTAGATATAGCAAAATTTTGTTAGATGGTAGATGGTAGACCTTTGAACATTAACATGGCCCCTCACCTTGCCTAATAGAACAAAATCTGAGCTTCTATATATGACCTGTCATAGTACTCACTGAGTATATACTACACCTTGATAACTGAATTTTGGTCATATCTCCCTAAGGAACAAAGGAGACACTGGAATGCTAGCTATATTCATTCACTTAGATGTTTATATGTCTTTGGTGCTACTTGTTTTCTAATTTAGTAGAAAGCTTAAATGAAGGTAACCTTAAACCTAATTTTACTTCTAGTCAGTCTTTGAATGCAAATCAGCCTTTGTGGTCTGACCTAGCTTAATGGTATATTCTAGGAAATGAAAGAAAAAAAAAAAAAGAATGGCTAGAATATGTGATACAGAGTGAGGAGTGGTAGAAATTGAAAGGTAAGCAGGAGTGAGATCATAATAGTACTTATAAACGTGAGTAGGCCTTTATCTTGGAGACAGTGGATAAGCCATCAGAGTGATGTAAAATGATCAGACTTGCATTTTAGATCAATAATAGCAGTAAAAGAAGGGATTCAATGAAGGACTACTTAGAAGGTTGCTCAAATGATGCATGTGAGACATGATGATCTGAATATCTGGCAGTTGAGATAGAGACATAGGAACAGAGGATAGATTTACAAAGTCAGAAACGTTGGAAAAAGAAGAGGTGAAGGAAAGGGAGACATTCAGAAACATTCTAAGATTTTTGGATGGGCAACTTCATGATAAATGACTTCATTATCTGAGATATGACATGAGAGGGGAATAAATTTTGGAGGGAAAATGGGAAGTTGGAGGATATTGTTTTGAGGGGCCCACAGAGTATGTCCAGTAAGGAACTTTATATCCAAGTCTAAATATGTACTTGAAAGTATAAAACTCAAAGAAGTTACCTTATGAATATGAAACATCAATCATGAAAACAAGGATGATGGGTGGGGGGATAAGAAACAACTCTAAAACGTGCTTAATGAAAATAAGGAATAGAAAAGTATGTGTAAGATATAAACTGAAGCAATGTGCAATGCAAGACTAAGAATTAAGAAAATGTAGGATATTAAAAACTCAAAACTCGTTACCATGAACAAATCTATTTTCTACAAATGTTTCTCATGAAATGAGAGTACTCTTGTTGTTAGAAAGGAATTTGACATTTTGAGCTTAAGAGTCTGCTGGAAATTTTAGTTGTTTAATAAAATACAGTAACAGGACACCCAGCCTTCTGAAAATAAAACAAAAAGCCTGCTCCAGATATAGAAAAGGACATAACCGACCACTGGCACTTGGCACAAGGACATGGGAAACACGATGTAAGCATTTATTTCTCCCTAAGAAAAATGCATCTAAGGAGAGCATGAAAAGTTTGTCTCCACAATATTGACATGTGATCATCATGAGTCCAAACTAAATGTGTTAATCTAGTAGTACTGGCAGATTTTATGTCCTTCACTAAGCAAAGATCTAGTACAGAATAATGCATTACTTGCAATAGCTGCCCCATCTATGAAATTACAAGCTTAAAAACACCGCCTACGATGGAAATGTAGGTGCTCTAGACCACAGTTCCCATAAACATACACAGGAAGTGTATAAACCACGATTCTCATTATTTAATGCACAATTTACAAAAACTTCATTAAAAAATCTATAATCCCACAGCATCCAATGTGTTTTGTGTGATTTACATTTGGGGCAAAGAAGCTATGTATCATATATAACACATATACATTTCTTGCTTGCCATTGACCATGAACACTGAGATCCACACATACACACACACAAACACATAGATAACTGAGCAGTACTTCCTTGAAAGTGCTGGACTTCTGCAGACTGGTGGCATTCTTTAAGAGTTTACATAAAAAGTAGGATGGATATATTCTAACTTTAGGACAACCAAGTGAAAACCATATCAAATCCACTTTGGTATATAAAACGATGTGCTTTATTTGCAATTGACATCTTACCCTCTAGCTTCTGAATCCATGGCTAATGTTTGTTTTTGTCATGTGTCATAGAATAAGCTTCTGTGAATTTCTCCCCAAAAAATCTACTTATAGAAAAAGAGTTACTAGAGATTCTGTAGAAGTAAGGTAGTTTTAGGTGGGTGAGGGTTCCTAAATGCTTTTATATACTTGAACATTATATTGAATATAAAGTAAGAGTAATACATTCATTAACTTTAAATGCCCCTTTTTTTCTTTTTTTTTTTTCCTTCAGTACAAGTAAATATAGAGAATAAATTGGTTCAACTTTACATCAAGAAACAGAACAAAGCTATTTGTAGACATACTGACTCCTACTGGAAAGATCACTTTTTTATTTGTTTTATAAAGCACCAGAGTATACCATATGTAGTCACTATGCTATTATTGACAATTTTTTTTTAATTTTATTTATTTATGATAGTCAGAGAGAGAGAGAGAGAGAGAGGCAGAGACATAGGCAGAGGGAGAAGCAGGCTCCATGCACCGGGAGCCCGACGTGGGATTCGATCCCGGGTCTCCAGGATCGCGCCCTGGGCCAAAGGCAGGTGCTAAACCGCTGCGCCACCCAGGGATCCCCTATTATTGACAATTTAAAATTACAATTAAAGTTTAGTTTGATACTCAGTACCTCCAAAAGAATGTCATGAACTCTCACCTGACTTACACACTTAATTCCTCTTCTTAATAAAATGACAACCATTATTTCCTATATGCAGTTAGTAGCAGTGCTTAGATTGAAACAAAACTTACTAAAAATAAAAATCATCATTGTGGTTGTACCCCCAAAGTCCCAGAAACCTACATATAATAAAGACTGGGAGAGAGAGATCTTACAGAGATGATAACATATGATTACTTAATAACCTAGTCATTCTGTTACTGAGTTACTGAATCAATATTTTCTTATTTTTTTTTAACATTTATTTGAGAGAGAGAGATCACGAGCAGGGGGGAAGGGCAGAGAGAGAAGCAGACTCCTCACTGAGCAGGGAGCCTGACAGGCGACTCAATCCCAGAACCTTGGGATCATGATCTGAGCCAAAGGCAGACGCTTAACCGACTGAGCCACCCAGGTGTCCTGAATCAATATTTTTCACTCAGTAAAACAGCAAGGAGATTTTTCATTAAATATTCCAGAGCAGATAATCCAAAATCACAGATAATCAAATATAATTTTTATTTGGTTTTAGAATGTTTTGGTTCATAAAGTGAAATACAGCCACCTAATACTTTTTTTTTAAGATTTTATTTTTTTGAAAGAGAGAGAGTGAGAGACTGAGAGCAGGAGGAGGGAGAGGGAAGAGGCAGGGGCAGAGGGAGAAGCAGACCCCCTACTCAACAGGGAGCCAGATGCAGGGCTGCAACCCAGGATCCTGGGATCATGACCTGAGCTGAAGGCAGAGGCTTAACTGACTGAGCCACCCAGGGGCCCCTGTCACCTAATATTCTCATAAATTTATAAATTTCAAACAAAATAATGCACAGTGAAGAACTGGAAAATGATCAGCCTTTGTTAATGTGTGAAGTTATCCTTAATCTTTATAATTAACACTAAACAGAAAGATTTTTTGTACAAGTTTGAAATTGTTGTCCTATGCTTTGTGTTTAATGTCTTCCCTCAACTGGAAGAAATTAGGTATTTTATTTAAATTTTATACTGAGCTACAAGTTGCATAAAAGAATTCAACTAAACAAAGTATCAGGTTGTGGCAACCTTAGAACACAAATCACAGTATTGAAATTGCTGTTTGCCACCTTTCACTAGATATTAAACATCTGAAAGGCTACAAACTGTATTTTTTAAACCTATCTTAGTATTTCAACAATATTTTGGCTGAAGGTATGAGTGGATGATACTAACAGAAACTTGAAAATAAAATTTAACTTAGATAGCTTTAATTAACTACAAAATCTGAAATGAGATTTTAGGTCACAAGATACAGGTTCAAATCTTACCTTACCACAAATTGTATGATTTTAAGCTCTACCTCAATCAGACTGTTTTCTCATCTGAATAAAGAGTAACAACTCTTTTGACTGACCTATGTATTTCATACCCCATGTATTTCAGAGTGGCTAAAAGGTAAAATGAGGTAATGTATATAAAAGTCCTTTGTAAATAACCATCAAATGTAATTTTCCACTATTCTACTACATGTTCATGTAAGAAATATATGTATAAGATGTTTTAAGATGCAATGTAATTACATTAAAAATACACGTCACATATACCATTTTCTCCCAAGTGAAAATAACTTGACTCCTCTCTTCAGCCTACAAATTTACTTAGAAGCACCAATGAAAAACAAAACAAAACCCTCCTTTTAGAGCCCCCAGTGCTTTATTTTCTCTAGTAAGTATTATCAAAGATGAATGGACACTTATGCATCCTCCTCCTCCTCAATGCACTGAAATCAGACTCTGCCACCATTGCCTATAGAACAGTTTTGATATGGTTAATTCACTGGTTTCTTCTCAGTATTCATTTTATTTTATCTCAGAAAATTTCTTGTACCTTGTATCTCTGGAAATTCTGAGTATCTCTCACATCCATATTGGCTCATTTCTTCAAATTAAGTATATTCTGTTTTTTCCCTTATTTCTAATGATTCACCCTGTTGTATGTATGTGTGTGTGTTTACTGATTCAGCTCATTTTTCAAACGCAGGTATCATACAAGGTTTCACCCTTGAACCTCTTTCTCACCCTGTAGGTTTGTCTAGATGATTCAGCTTGTTACAATGGAATCAGGGCTCATCTCCATATAGCCAACTTCTAAATCTCTTTCTCCCAGTTCCCACCAAGATGCCAGGTCTGTATTTCTAGTCATTGACCAAATACTTCCTTCTTGATATATACTTTAGTCTGCATGTCAAACTCATTATCCTTCTCCCTTTTCCCAAACATCTTTCTTCCCCTTGTTGCTGTTCTTAGTAGCCAAGCAAGCAGAAATCTTCGGGTCATCAGTGACTTCTCCACTCTTCTTCACCCGTCATCTTCATTATCTATTAAGAGGATCTAACTGATTACAAGTCTGAAATATCTCTCCATCCACTCTCTTCCATCTTAATTTCGACTTTCTTCATTTAGGCCTCATTTTTTCTTTTTTAAAGTATTTTGCCTCTTAAAGAAGTCTCTGCTTTGGTCTCTCACAATTCAAATCCATCCTGTTACATATGACGCTAAGGAAATAAAAACACTCCCCTACGTTTTATGCCTACCCTTTGCCTGGAAAATCAACTCTAAACTCTTTGACATGGCATTTGAGACTAACTAATCTCTTTCCAACCTGTTTTTCTAGTAACTTCTGCTTACACCCTTCTCTCTCTAGAACATGTTACACACTTTAAATTTCATGCTCTAGTTCATGGTGTTGTTCCCTCTACCTGTTACGGTTGTTCTTCATTTGTCAAAAGCCTGTATATCTTTTGGGCTCAGTGATCTATCACTTTCTCTACAGCACTTTCCCTACCCTGCCTTCCAAATACAATTAACCCTTCATTCTTCTGTACTCTTCCACTTCTATCAAAATTAAAGCATTATAAGTATTTATCTCCTCCACTGCATTAGACTCAAGGGGAAAAGGTCTTTTGCATTTTGATTCACTTATGTTTCACACAGTGCCTGACACATAGTGGGTACCCAGTAGGTACTGAACAGACCTATTCCTGATTTATGTAGTAAACAGAACAAACTTTAAGAATAATCCTCATTTAGGTTTTGCTAGAATCAAATAAAAGTCATTTGGCTTTGGATAATAGTGAAAATATACCTAAAGATGAATTATCCATTGCAATCCTTTCAGTTTTAAGTAAATCATATAGCTAATTTCTTTCTTGTCAGTTTAGAAGGAGGCAGGAAACAGTTGTATAAAAATCCAGTCAAGTATCTGTAAAAATACATAGAAAACAAATGTAAGACCCTTACTAATACTATTACAATATCAAGGTAAGGATCATTAAGTCTACTAAAGTCTTTTATATATTGAGTCAAAGACATTGTGAAGATTAAAAATAATATTAATTCAGTTAAGAGTAAACTTAAGGAAAACTAGATGTATGCTAAAGGGTCAGTACTAAATCACTGTTCATTGGATGTCTTTGCATAAGTCTAACAAAAATCATATGAAATACTAATTTAATGAAATTATACTCAATCTTACTCTGTGACTATAGATTAGGTATCAGTAAATTACGGCGTGTGGGCCAAACTTCCCTGGAGCCTTACCTGTTTTTGTAAATAAAGTTTTATTGAAACAGTCATACTCATTTGTTTGTGTTGTTACTGTCTGCTTTTGCTCTACAATGGCAAAGCTAAGTAGTTGAGATAGAAACTGTAGGTACCACAAAGCCTAAAATATTTACTATCTACCCTTTAAAGAAAATTGGCCAACCCCTGTTATGGATAATCAGTTAGAAATTTAGTTGAAAACCAAGCCAGTTTGGATATGTAAGGACTTTTTATTATCCTAGATTTAGAATCTTTATACAAAGATTTCTTCTCAAAAATCGAAAGAATAAAAAAAGAAAGGTATAAAGATGTTATGATGGAAATATACTGATGTCAAGTACATAGGAGATAAATGGTATACATACAAGATTTTTTAAAGAAAACATAATTTTATTTTTATACATATATACTGGCCTGATTATTCTTCATTAGTTAGGAAAAGGAGTGGCTATTCTTTATATTACAGCATGGTCATAAAAATTAAGTTTTCTAGGGACACCTGGGTGGCTCAGTGGTTGGGCGTCTGCCTTCTGGCCCAGGGTGTGATCCTGGGGTCTCAGGATCGAGTCCCACATCGGGCTCTCTGCATGGAGCCTGCTTCTCCCTCTGCCTGTGTCTCTCTCTCTCTGTGTGTCTCTCATAATAAATAAAAAAATATTTTTAAAAATTAACTTTTCTATCTCTATTACTCCACTGAAAAGTAGAAACTTAATTCTTCCTACAAGAATAAAGGGGTAAAGTTAAATATAATTAATTATTTTTAAAAATAAGGGGAGGGAAAGTTGGGAAAAGGGGAGAGCTAAAAGGAGAGAAAGAGCCTACTGACCTCATTCTCTAATTGATATGAAGCCAATCTGTGTACCAAAATTAAGGCCATCTCGGACATGGGAGAAAAACTTGTCAGGATGGCAAGATGTACAGAGGTTAAGATCTTGGTTCAGGTCCTGAATATTCTGTGGTAGAATTCCTCCTCGTTCTAGAAGAATCCTTAGGATAAAGATTTTTCAAAAGACACTAAGAGTTTATTTTACCAATAGCCAAAGCAGTTAAAAAAAATATATGGATATTGGCATAAAAGAATTCTGGGAGAGATCTGCTTGAAACAATGCAAACTGGTTTTCAGATATAAAACATGAACAAGTCAGGAAATCGTAGATTTTATCACTTTAATCACCTAAGTTCATTTATGAACTGTAAAACCTTCCATATTGTCTGGCAGACATGACCTGGGTCTAGAATTTTATAATCAAACTCAAGCACTTATTTAGAAGAAAATTCTAAAGTTACCAGAGTATTTGCAGATAAGATTCATTTGATTCAGATAGAGCATGCTTTTTATCATTTGGCCCTCCCATCTCTTGTCCTATTAACAGATTTTTCACAGATAAGTTGCTTCTCCATAAACACTTTACAAACATGAAGTATGACTATAAATTAATGATACTAATTCCACAAGTCACATTTAATAATCAATTTCAATCCTTTCTACTTATGTGCTAAGTGAGGCAGAATCTGGGCAAGGTTTTGTTGACTGGAATCGAAATACAATTCAAATCAGGCAATTTTCTTTTGTAGAAATGACAAGTAACAGCTATTAATAGCAAAACTTCATAATTCAAAATTGCAAGGGAGCACTGAAAGTTGAAAGTGACTACATACTTATATTGTCTAACATTTTTGCTAAAAGAATATATTCCTCTAATTAATTACAGAAGAAAAATACTATCTTCCGGATAGTTTATTATATTTAGATTTTAGCTGAGGAAGGGCTACGAAGCACATGGCAACTTTTCTATATGAAGTTTAAGTAGATCTCTCAAAACCAAATGCCAAATATTATCTTCCTTCACTTTTAAGTCAATAAGAGATAACAGAAAAATTTCTGTTATTTAAAATTCAATGAAAATAGGTTTCCTAATCAAAATAAGTTTTTGTATATATGTGTACATCAGCTACTTATTTATGTACCACTTCAATTTTTCTTGGAGTTACTAATTATTGTCTACAATAATTTTCATTTTAGAAACAATAAGCAATATCCAAACTTTCAGTTCTGGAATAAAATCAAACATACCTGGTGGCTTTACGAATGTCAACATAGGGATCTGGTGAATCAAATAACCGTACACATTCAGGATCAAGATTATGAAATTCCTTTGCTGATTCCCTTGGCAAAGTAAAACAGCAAGGTCCTACTGAAGGTCCCAGTACAACAATGATGTCTTCCAGACTACAGCCATATTCTGTGACCATAGCATTCACTGTAGCCATTGCAACACCTAACAAAGTACCCTTCCAACCTGGTAAATAGAAAGAAAAAGAGGTAAGGGAAGTTAAAATATAACATTTCACAGTAATTTATTTTCTAACTTAAAAAATGAGCAACTTATATATTTTTCAAACCCCAGGAATAGCAAATAAATCACCGAATCAATTAATTAAGCTATATAATCAATTAAATAAAATACTCCTTTTTTTTTTAAAGATTTTATTTACTTATTCATGAGAAACACACAGAGAGAGAGGCAGAGACACAGGCAGAGAGAGAGAGAAGCAGGCTCTCTGCAGGGAGCCTGATCTGGGACTCGATCCCAGGACCCTGGGATCATGACCTGAGCCAAAGGCAGATGCTCAACCACTGAGCCACCCAGGAGTCCCAAAATACTCGTTTTTAAATGAGGTACACTATGCAAAGCACCTGATATGGGAAAGACATTTAATGGGAGGTCCTTCCACTTTCTTTAAAAATATTCTACTCTTCCAGTTTCCACTGAGATTATACCTTTGTAGTGTTCTCTCTCTCCTTCACTTTATTTTCACATTTTTAAAAATGGGGTGGGGGAATAAATAACATAAAATTTGCCATTCTAACTATCTTCAGTAGTGTTAAATATATTCACATTTTGTGCAACCAAGCTCTAGAACTTTTTCATCTTGTAAAACTGAAACTCTATACCCATTAAGTAACAACTCCCCCTTACCACTACCCCCTCAGGCCCCTGGCACCCACCATTCTACTTTGTTTCTATAAATTTAACTACCTGAGATATTTTATGTAAGTGGAATCTTACAGTTTCTTGTGACTGACTTATTACATTTAGCGTAATGTCCTCAAGGTCCTTATTTAAATAGGTGTCAAGATTTCCTTCCTTCCTAATGCTAAATAATATTTATATCACATTTTGCTTATATATTCATTCATCTATGGACACCTGGTTTGCTTCCACCTCTCTGCTATTATGAATAAACCTGCTATAAGCACAGGTGTGCAAGTATCTTGTCGCAATCCTGCTTTTAATTTTTTTGGATATATACCCAAAAGTAGAACTGCTGGATCATATGGTAATTCTATGTTAAAATTTTTGAAGAACCACCATACTATTTTCTATAGCAGCTGCACCATTTTACATTTCCACCAATTGTGCATCAGGGTTCCAATTTCTCCACATCCTCACCAACATTTGTTATTTTCTTTTTTTTTTTTTTAATATGAGCTATCCTAATACGTGTGAGGTTATATCTCATTGTAGTTTTGATGTGCATTTCCCTAATTAGTGACATTAAGCATCTTTTCACAAGGTTGTTGGCCATTTGCTTATCATGTTTGGAGAAATGTCTATTCAAGCTCTTCATCCATTTTTATTTGGGTTATTGCTTTTTTGTTGTTGTTGAGTTGTAGGAGTCTTTTATATAATCTAAACATTAACCCTTTATCCGATATATGAACTGCAAGAATTTTCTCCCTCTCTATGGGTTGCCTTTTAGCTCTGTTGACTGTGTCCTTTGATGTACAGTTTTTAAATTTTGATGAATTCCAATTGATCTGTCTTAACACAGCATCTAAAAATCCCTATCTTTGGAGAATAAAGGCACTAGACCATAACATATTAAACTAAATGCTGTGTTGCTTTGCTTGCTTTTTCTTACCTCCATACCTTTACTCAGGATGCTGCCCCTTCATCTTCATGAATACCTTTCTCCAGCATGTCTTATCTTCCTATTCCCCATTGCTTAGACTTCAAAGGTTTTCAATCAGAGGCAGTAACACACTCTTTGGAGTGTTTTGAAAAGCATCAAGGGTTTTTTGTTTTTGTTTTGTTTTTGGTTATTATAACTGGAGGAGCTACTGGTATTAGAAATTTTGAAAGCCAAGCAAACTGCAATATAAGATTATCTTGTCCAAAATGTTACAGAAAATGCTGAGAAACACTGGCACCTAGTCAAGTCCTACAACAAACTCCTCAGGAATCATCCTGGGTACTGCTTCCTTTGGGAATTCTACTTTGATTCATATAACTCAGGTACTGCTTGTATCTGCTCCTGTAATAAAAATATGCTGGCTCTACTCCTATTTTTATACTTAATACCATGTAAAGTAATTACCTGTCATGCCCACCAGAAATAAACTATAATTTTTCTTGTACTATAAAACTGGTAAAATCCTAAATGCGTAATTAAATATACTTACCAGAATGGGCAACCCCACATGCTTTTTTGACAGGATCAGCAAAAACAATTGGCATACAGTCAGCACCAAGAGCTGCTATTGTGACTCCTCTCTGATTTGTGGTGATTCCATCGTAAGATTCAGGTTCCTTCCTTCCCATAATCCAGACGTCATTGGCATGATCAGTCTAATACCAAAGATGTTTGAGAAAAATATTTTGAAAGTAGAATTTCTCATACCATAAGCTTTTTCTGAAGATGTTCTTTTGTACAAAATTATATATCCAGTATAATATTACTAGCAAGCATTAAAAATATTACTTCTATATATGGTAAAACATCAAATTTACTTGTCATTTAACTTCTGATATTGTAATCTCTGCATATTTTACTCCAAGGAAAGCAAACTTTAACACTTAAAAATTTAATACAGTCCATCATGAATATCTCCTACTAGAGATGAAGAAATCTTCACCTGTAGCACTTTCCATATAGTACTATTTATGGAAAGAAATTAATTACCAAATTAAAGATATTTTTTATTTTTCCTGACCCAAATAATGCTAGGACTCTCTACGAAACAAGGCATCAGTAATGATCCTAGTTCTTCCTAATGTTGATTTAGAAAATAATGGCCTTTTTCTCTCACCATTCTGGAATCTTCCTTCTAAATCAAAAAGGGTAGTGCTACTATACTCTGAGAATTAACTGTACTTTTAGACACAAGGAGATTCAGGTAAAAGATGTCTGTCATAGGATTGATTTTTAGACCATTATTGTACAGATCTAGGAAAAACAACCATAAGCATTATCCTAAAAATTTGGGATAAAACACCAGATGCAAAAGTTAAATAGCTTGTTTCAAGTCCATGTAGTCATTAGCACAGTCAAGAATATACTTTAGATCTTCTAAAACGTGAAACAAAATTTTACCTTTATTCGGTAAAATTTCTCCACGTTAAATCCAGCAGCATTCCCCAACCTACGCAGATTTTCTTGAACCACCACCTTGGGATCTCTCCGTTTGGAACTACTGAAGAGATTGAATGAACTAAGAGTTGGGATGTAAGATATTCCACCTGTTCTTGTAGTAAATCCATGTAAAAAAATATCTGCTGAATAGAAGTAGTAAAGATTAAAAATAAACCATGCAAAAGACTATAAAATGTTACAAACCCTCTGATTTCTACAGCTCCCTGTACCTCCATGTGTTCTTGTTACATATGACTTTGTGTTTGCTTTACCTTCCCCATGGGATTATTGCTCTTCAAAGAGTATCCTCTGTCCCACTTGTCTTTGTTCCTAACAGCATATAGCCCACGGTAAATATTGTTTAACCAAAGAGTAACACTGACTATTTAAAATTTCATTCTTGGGGATCCCTGGGTGGCTCAGCGGTTTGGCGCCTGCCTTTGGCCCAGGGCATGATCCTGGAGTCCCGGGATTGAGTTCCACGTCGGGCTCCCTGCATGGAGCCTGCTTCTCCCTCTGCCTGTGTCTCTGCTTCTCTCTCCCTCTCTGTATCTCTCATGAATAAATAAAATCTTAAAAAAATAATAAATAAATAAAATAAATAAAATTTCATTCTTCTGTGAAGGTGCCAATGAGTTAAAGTATCAGAATTTTTAAATAAGAGATGCTTAGTGTCATAAATCTCTTTTTAAAGGAAGGCCGGGGGGGTTGTCGTAAAGCTGAATTTGCATAAAGAAAATTTATTTATCTAGGGGGGCTTTGAAGGGACCATCCCTTGATATCCCTGACCTCTCATATTAGTGAACTCAAAAATCTTATAGTTGGGATGCGGGGGTGGGGTGGGGTGGGGTGGAGTGGGGGGGACTTAGCAGTTGAGCGTCTACCTTTGGCTCAGGGCATGATCTCAGATTCTGGGGGGGCGAAGGGGGGATTGTGGGGGTGGGAATCAAGTCCCACATCAGGCTCCTTCCACCTGGAGCCTGTTTCTCCTCCCTCTGGCTGTGGTGTCTCTGCCTCTCTTTCTGTGTCTCTCATGAATAAATAAATAAAATCTTAAAAAAAAATTCCTATAGTCTACAAGAGAAAGGTGGGAAAAAAGGTGAACAACCTCTAAAGAAAGACTGTTTCTTCATGTATATAGTAAAAACAGCATGGTGTTCAACATACCTGAGATCAACGGAGATGTGATAATGGTTAACTCTCCTTTCAGTGCTGGCAGAGTTCTCAAATACGTTTGTATTTCATTCTGGATTGCTTCTACTTCTTGAGCTGTGATCATGCTTACTTCAGTGGATTGTTTCAAAAGACCTCCCCTCGAAGTCACCTGTAAGTCTTCAAATTCAAAATTGTAAACACTGGTGAAGAGTTGATCAATAAAAGCCTTCAGTAACGTCTTCCGGTGCATGGATACAATTACCTTAATGCTGCTCAAATTTTTTTCATCAATTTTTTGCTTAATAGTATACAAAGAGGCAGCCATACTAGGATTGCTAACAGTCTCAAATTCTCTCAAGAGAGTTGATAATCCATTGCTTCCTTCTAATTCACAGTTATTATGCGCACCATCCCTTTCACAGCTGATGTTATTGTAACACATTATGCAAAGAAACTTAGCCTTGGCAGCATGGTGGAATCGGACAGCGTCCAGTGTCTTCAGCAAGGCTTGATGACTATTTTTCTGAGAGTTAAACTGCAAACCAAAGAAATCAACCAACACTGCCTCTGCCATCCTTCCACGAAGGTGCAAAGCTCTTCAAAAATGATTTCTGCGCCTCCCAGGAAATCACCTGTAAAGAAAAATTAGCCGAAGAACGCAAGGTCGTATCAATCTTCTTATAGTTACAACAGAAATTTGTACCTACGTTTAAAAGAAAAAGTTTCACTGATCTAAAAAAACATAACCTGGGTGGCTGGGGAATCCCTGGGTGGCTCAGTGGTTTAGCACCTGCCTTTGGCCCAGGGTGTGATCCTGGAGTTCCCCGGATCGAGTCCCACGTCGGGCTCCCTGCATGGAGCCTGCTTCTCCCTCTGCCTCCCTCTCTCTCTCTGTCTCTCATGAATAAATAAATCTTTAAAAACATTAAAAAACAAAAAAATAAAACCATAACAAAATAGTCCATTATTTGCCTTAAGAGAACCATGAGACCTGAACCATCTCTTAATTCACTTCTCAGGAAAGTGATTTTGTGCATCTTTCCAGCAGAACAACAGTTCCAGTTTCTGTGTGGAAATTCTTTTTTTTTTTTTTCCCCTTTTTTTACACAGCAAATTCTAAGTAGGGAATTACTGGACTTAGACAAAGTCCTCTTTCTAATTACAGGGTGTCAACTTATGTTACAAGACATCATTAATCCCGACGTGACTGGCATGTTGGGTCCCACCTCTTCCTAAGAAATAGGTTCAATGGAGCTGCACCGAGAATGCGCGCTTTTAAGCGGGTAAAGGCTGAGACGACCCCGCAGTCACAGGGCACTCCGGGTCGGCGCCGGCCCGGACGCGCGGCCCCCGCGGCTCCCGCCACAGGGGGCGCCCCCGCCCCGCCCGGCCGCGACCCGCTGACCCGCGGACACGCCGCCCAGGCGGTTTCCGCCCGCCCCCCGCCCGCCGCCCGCCGCCCGCCGCCCGCCGGCCCGCGCCCGCCTCGCCGAGGACCCCCGCCTCGGGCCCCGAGGGAACCCGGAAGCGACGAGCGCCGCGCTCGGAGCCCTGAGTCCGACCCCGCGACGCCCGCCCCGCCCGCCCCGCCCGCCTCACCCGCCTCACCGCCGACCGGCCACGGGCGCCCCGCCCGGCGGGAGCTCGACGGCCGCGGCCCCGCGGCTTCGGAAGGCCGGGCCGGCCGGCGCCCCGCAGGGAGGCGCGGGCGAGTTCGGGGCCCGGCGAGGCCGCCCTCCGCCGCCCGAGGGAGGGAAGAGAAACAGGAACAGAGGCTCGTAGCCCGAGCGAGCCCCGTCAGCTAGTGGGGGCCGGGGGGCGGGCGGAGCGGGCCGGCGGGCGGCGAGCCCGGGCGGGGGCGGGGCGGGGCCGCGAGGGGGCGGGGCCGCGAGGGGGCGGGGCCGCGAGGGGGCGGGGCCGCGAGGGGGCGGGGCCGCGAGGGGGCGGGGCGGCCCACACGCCCGCGGGGCTTCTGACGTGCTGGCGGGCAGGTGAGGGCGCCGGGCGGCTGGAAGGCGGGCCCGTGAGGGAGGGGAAGGGGGCGGGGAAGGGGGCGGCGGGCTGACAGGCCAGCGGGGCTTCCGACGGGCTGGCGGGCGGACCCCTGAGGGGACCGGGCTGCGGGAGGGCGGGCAGACCCTCGAGAGTAGCCGGGCGGGCGGCGGGGCGGCTGACAGGCTGGCGGGGGGCCCCTGAGGGGGTGGGGGGAGCCGGGCGGGAGCGGGACGGCGGGAGGGCGGGCCCGTGAGGGAGCGGGGCTTCTGACAGGCCGGCGCGTGGGTAAGGAGAACCGGGCGGCGGGAAGGCGGGCTCGACCCCGAGGGGAGCAGGGCGGGCGGCGGGCGGCGGGCGGGCCCGCGAGGGGGCGGGGCGAGGGGCGGGCCGGCGAGGAGGTGGGCGGGGCCGGCGAGGGGAGAGCCCGGCGGCCTGAGGGCGGGCCGGTGACCCGGAGGCGCCGGCGGCTGACAGGTTGGCGGGCTGGTGAGGGGAGCGGGGCGGTGGGAGCGACGCGGAGGCCAAATCGCAGACGACCGTTTGCGGATGGGAGTCCTCCCCGCAAGCGCGCTGCCCAGCCCTCGAGCGCCAGCAGTGCGGGCCGGCCCCTTGGTTTAACCACCGGAGCCCATCCATCCCTGAGAACCGGCTCGTGTTAGCGCTTGGCGACTCGCCCCATCCAGGTTCCAGTAATCGGCCTCGGGGTGGAGTTCGTTTGTAGTTCTTGGGGTTTGTTTTTTTTTAAGTGCGGTTTTTGTCGTTGTTGTTCCCAGAAACACTTGGTTGAACCTTCCTTGCTGACCGGACCAACACTCCTTACAGCTCCTTTCCTTGTACTGACCAGGTCTTACGTGCCCATTTAAAAATATGGACCCCTCGTAGAAAGCTAGAAGGCAGTGACTCTTAGAATTGTGATAAATTAGCACCCTCGGCTAACCTCGAAGAGTACAGGTGTAGCATACATTTAGAAGTATTGAACATCTACTACGTGGAAGGCAGATGCTAAGGTAAAGGGGAGATGTGTCCAGCCCTCAAGAGTAGGGGAGAGGGGATCCCTGGGTGGCGCAGCGGTTTGGCGCCTGCCTTTGGCCCAGGGCGCGATCCTGGAGACCCGGGATCGAATCCCACATCGGGCTCCCCGGCGCATGGAGCCTGCTTCTCCCTCTGCCTGTGTCTCTGCCTCTCTCTCTCTCTCTCTCTCTCTGTGTGTGACTATCATAAATAAAGAAAAAAGAAAAAAAGTAGGAGAGAGAGTGCTTCCTGTGCAACTGGTTGTGATGGAAAGAGAGACCCCTTTTGTCTTCATTGTTGCTCAGGTGATAAATGCTGAAGAAATTTCTCCTGCAAGAGAAAAAGTCCTAGGTACCTGGGAGTTTAGAAAAGCACTTGGAGATGGGCAAGTGCTCCATTCTATTTGACGAGGGGTAATGGGATCACAAACCCAGGATAGGAATATGCTGTTCATATCCCTGGCAGATATTTTTGTCAAAATTTGTGTTTTCATGATTTTTGTAGGGCATTTGTCAAGAACCCTAGCAGTAGATGGTACACCTGATCAGAAGGTGCACACTGCACTCTCTGAGTCTGTTTTATGTTAAATATTACCTTGAGCAAAATAGAGGTCTTTTGAGTTACAACGCTGGATTAAAATATTTATCCCTGTTTTTATAGACAATGGTGGGAATTCTTTTTTTTTTTTTTTATGAAACAGTAGGGGCAGTAAAAATTTTTAAAATATTTCAAAGTGGGAAAGCTGCCAGGGAAGAGATTGTTATTGTGTTATATTTACATACTGTTTCCTAGACTATCTAGCCTCATCTCCTAACTCTTCCCTCATCCTCATTCACCCCACTCCAGTGGTTCTCCTGGCTGCACATCAGAACTACAAGTAGAACTTAAAAACAAATCTAGGGACTCCACTTGATATACATTTGAAATAGAATCTCTGGGAGTCAAGTCTGGGCATGTTTTTCTTTGCTGTTTATTTTGTTTTTAATCTATACAGATGATTCAGATGCATAATTAGGTTTGAAAAAACAACTGCCTGACTCCCAAGCCACTCAAACTAAAAAAGGCTGTTACTTGGATGAGCTACAAGATTTTAGCCTTTACATATGCTATTCCTTGTACTTAGAACACTCTTCTCTTTTTACGCTTACTTAACTGCTACTTGTTTAACATCTTTCAAGCTCAATCATAACTTTCCTTGAATCCCCATTCTCTCACCAGAATTAATTGCTTCTTCCTTAGCATTTTGTCCATGCAGATGAAGGCCTCTCATTGATGCAGTCTGGACCCATAGCCTAATAATAAATTGAAAAAGTCAATTAATCATTGAAGTGTATGCTTTATAAGGATGAACTTGATAGTACATAAATTTTTTCTAAGTTTTTTTTTTTAGAAGTCATTTTAACCAGCACAATAACAGGTACAACTGGCATAAACAGGTTTGGGAACAAACACAGGTAACTCACTGTCAAACTGTACAATTCAACTGATAGGAGCAGAAGTAGGCAGATTCACTGGAGAGTGGTTTCCTAACCGTTCAGCATGATGTGGAAATTAGCAGCTTATGATTTACAAAGAAGATAGAATGAGTTAATTGATTAGAGGTTAAGTGCAGGTAGACTAACAGAGTGACTACTATACATCTACATTTGAATTATTTGACATGGTATCTATCTCCCTTAAAGAGACCTAGAGCATTTTGAGGACAGAGTTGATACCTGGCTGTTCAGGAAACCGTTGGAGAAATCCCCAGAAGTTCTTTAATTTTTATTTTTATTTATTTGAGAGAGAGAGCATGTGCACATGCAAGAGGGGACAGGCAGGGAGAGGGAATCTTAAGCAGACCAAGCTGAGAGTGGAGCCTGGGGCAGGGCTTCATCCGATGATCCTGAGATCATTACCTGAGCCAAAACCAAGAATCAGATGGTTAACCAACTGTGCCACCAGGCACTCTGAAATCTCCAGAAGTTGTTATGTCACCATATAAATCTTAAAAGAACAAGTGGAATTTTCAAAAACTGTAAACAGTTGTTTTTAAGCCATTCACACTAAGATTCATGGGTCTTTCCAGAAAAGTAAATATAATATTGCAAATTTCCTTGTTAAAAACCTTGTGTTAACTTCCTAAGGCTTCCATAGCAAATTACCACAAACCAGATGGCTTAAAGCAACAAAAATGTGTTCTCTCATAGAAACAGAAGTCTCAAATCTAAGTGTTGTCAGGGCCATGTTCCCTTCAAAGTGTCTCATTTTCCTTGCCTCTTCCAGTTTCTGGTGGCTCCAGGTGTTTGTTCCTTAGCTTGGAGCTGTGTGACTTGGGACTCTTATATCTTCATCCTCATATGGTTTTAATGTGTGTCAGAGTTTCAAATCTCCCTCTACCTTTCTGCTATAAGAACACCTGTGGAAATAATGACCAACCATATGAGAACAAGCAAAGGTTATTTATTCAGAGTTTGCTATGGCAGGAGAATCAGCCATCACTTTTGTGTTGGCAGAGTAGCAAAGTTTCATAGTGGAGAGAAGGAAAATCTTCAATGATACCCCAACTTGGGGCTCTTGGCATGGGAAAGCTGTAGGTAGGTTAACTAAAGCAGGACATCCTATGTGATTGGTTAAGAGTGTGCATTTTGGCTTTCTCTGATTGGTCCCAAGTTGGAAGTGGGGACAGAAATTAGGGAAGCTGTTAGTTATTCATCAAACACTGGTTATTTGGGGCCAGTTGTTATAAGACTTATTGTTTAGCTTCTGGAATTGTTATTAGAGATAGTGGTCTGGCTTCCTATGAGTCTGATATAGATAGCTGGATGGCTTCCTGCTCTGGTGACTTTAGATAGCAGGATGGTTTTCTGAGTTGGTTGCTGCAGGTTGTGGGTGAAAGTGCTATATATATATATATGTCCGGCCACTGTTTGCATAGTCAGTCTCTTAGCTGTCACTGGATTTAGGGCCCACCCTAAATCCAGGATGATCTCATCTCAAGACTCTTAACTTATTTACATCTGCAAAGATCATTTTTCCAAATAAGACCATATCACAACTTCTGGAGGTTAGGAATGGACATCTTGGCAGGACAAAGGGACACCATTCAACCTACTACAAGCTCCTTGTGGTTTAGAAATCATACTTACAGACTAAAAGAAGACCTTCCTTCTTACTGTTTCTGAATAAAACAAGCAGGTAGGTTATGACTGGATTTCATCATAGCCTATCATTTCTATTTGAAACAGTGGCCTAGCTATCCCTTAAAGCTTGGATTCAAGCTGCTGATCAGTCTCTATGTTTATACTTTAAAACGAGACATTTGGTAGTCCAGTCCTATTACAACATCCAGAGAAATCTCACTTTGGGTAGAAAGCTAGAAGCAATGTGGATAATGTATTGTCTTTGATAGGAGGTTGCCTATATCTTTGATAGAAGTTAAGGAACAGATCCTTTGAGTTTTTTGTTTTGTTTTTGTTTTCAGCATCTTGAAACTTTAATCTTATTGCCTAGTCAAAGAAGAGAATAATGCCTAATTTTAGCAGATCCTAAGACACAAGTATATAATAGGTATTAATAAATTTTTAATGATTCAATAATTAATTCCTTTGGAAGACTCTGCTAATGTTGTAACTATGGTCTTTTTTTACCTGAAGTATGTATCATTCTTACTCATTTATACAATGTATCACGTTTTTCCCACTATTATCTTTACTTGTTGGAATTGAACCACTCAAATTTGATTTCATCATGTTTGTGACAAATATAGGCCATAATTTAAAATTTGCTTGATTCCAGGAACTCTTTTATCTTATCTTTCTCCAGGCTAATTTTTTTTAGCTTTCTCAGTTAAATATCAGCTTTAGAAATTAAGGTACCCTGCCCACTTAGAAAACAAAAACAATTTCACACAAAGAAAAATTATCTGTTTTTTGATTTCTATTCTAAAAGGGTAGAATGAAATTATAAACTTAATTACTTTAACTACCTAGCAGGTTCACATGACAGCTTTTCCCATTCAGAATGAAAAACAGTGCTTATGTGATGTGGGTGCACATATACAATTGCTTCCTCTTAATTCTTCTAAGCTAAAAGCTCTCAAAAGCCCCAGAGGAGTTTGACAGCCTTGCTTTATTTTGCTCATTAACTTAGACGAGGTACCAGATGATGAGTTTCCAAAAGCTGGAACCATGGCCTTTTTAAATTCTCCCAAGAGTCAAATAGAGGGGCTTGCCTCTTCAAAGCAAAAGAGATAATGTACAAATCTAAGTGCTTAATAAATGTTAATTTGGATACTAATTGTTTCAAATTCCATCTTTCCCACTTGTTGGATGTAAGGCCTTTGGCTAATTTCTTAATTTCTCCAACTCTTAGTTTACTCATCTACAAAATATATGTAAAAATAATATCCAGCTTATAGGATTGCTTTGAGGGAAAATAAAGATAATTAATGTAAAAACACTTACAAAAAATGCTAATTATTTGTAAGTACTCAATAAATGTTGACTATAGTTATAGAAGAATGGTATTTTATTATAGTATTATTATAGTATTTGCATTACATTGTTTTCTGTAAGCTAACCTTTTTTTAGTTGAAAGTATTTTTTCTAAATGATTGTGTTTTATACGTAAGTTGGACATTTACCATTAAATACTGTAGATACTGTTTTTTTCATTAGACATTTAATTCATCTTTTTTTAATATTTATTTATTCATGACAGACACAGAGAGAGAGAAAAAGAGAGAGAGGCAGAGACACAGGCAGAGGGAGAAGCAGGCTCTGTGCAGGGAGCCTGATGTGGGACTCGATCCCTGGTCTCCAGGATCACACCCTGGGCTGAAGGCAGTGCTAAACCGCTGGGCCACAGGGGCTGCCCTTAATTCATCTTTATATTCCTCACAATACTTTGCACATTACATGTATCCACATATGTGGTTTGAATGAAAGAGTAATTAATACTGTCTAGTCTCTAAACTCTGATTTTCATTGATTTACACATTTTTAATGAATTATCAGTAGATGGCAGTAGTTTGTTTTCATTTTTATCTTTTGTCCATTCTCCAGTAGAGATCCAGAAGAAACTTAAACTTTGCCAATTTTTTTTAGATTTTATTTATTTAAGAATGAGAGAGCACAGGGGAGGTAAGGGGAAAGGAACAGAGAAAGAGGGAGAAGTAGATTCCTCTCTGAGCAGGAAGCCTCACTTGGTGCTCAATCCCACACAAGACTAGATCATGACCTGAGCCAAAGGCAGATGCTTAACTGACTGAGCCACCCAGGTGCCCCTAAAACTTTCCCACTTTAAAGCAAATATCCTTTCACAAACAGCTTAAATAAATGTCACTCAAGAGTTGCTTCAGAAATAGAGATCAAGAAGTGCTAGTTATATTTTTATTATTAAATCTAATTTTTTTATTTTTATTTTTTAAGATTTAATTTATTTATTCATGAGACACAGGGAGAGAGAGGTAGAGACACAGGCAGAGGGAGAAGTAGGTTCCATGCAGGTAGCCCAATGTGGGACTTGATCCTGGGTCTCCAGGATCATGCCCTGAGCCAAAGGGAGATGCTCAACTGCTGAGGCACCCAGGCATCCCTTTCTTTGTTTTTTAGATTTCTTCACCAAATTTTTTAGGGAATCCAAAAACAAGACCTTATATTTGTCTTCCTGGAGCTTACAGTTTAACGAACGAAGCAATGTAGTATAAAATAATGGAAATAATAAGATAAAAAACTGTCGAGTAGCAAGAATTTGCTAAATGCTGTCATGTAATTTTTTTAAGATTTTATTTATTCAGGAGAAACACACACACACACACACACACACACACACACAGAAGCAGAGACACAGGCAGAGGGAGAAGCAGGCTTCCTGCAAGGAGCCTGATGTGAGACTCAATCCTGGATCCCGGAATCACGCCCTTGAGCTGAAGGCAGATGCTCAACCGCTGAGCCACCCAGGTAACCTGATGCTGTCATAAATAATTTTATTTTAGTCCTCACAGTTATTCTAATGAGTTAGGTACTACTATTATTTCTGTTTTATAAAGAATCTGAGGCCCTGCTTGGTAAGAATTTACCTAATAAATTAGTAAGTTGTACAACCTGAGTTCAAAGCTAGCTCTATCTTATTCTATGACCTAAATTGTTATCATGGTATAATAGAGATATAGAAACAATTGTACTAAAGAGAGGGAAGGATCATATCTAGCAAGAAAGATTAAAAAAAAAAGACTTCTTAAAGAAGATGCCATCTGTGATAGAGTTAAAGATTGGCTGGAATGTTGACATGGTAGGAACAGTATTTTAGGAGCATAAGTCTATCATTAGAACAGGGTTAATTGGAGTGGAGACAGACTACAAATAGACATCTATTAAGTAAGTGCCAGATACTGTTCTAGGTCTCTGCCCTCATAGAACTTACATTAATAAAAGGAGATAGAAAAGAAACAAGTGTATATAAAATACCAGTAGTGACAAATGCTATTAAGAAAGATGAGGCAGGACACCTGGGTGGATCAGTGATTGAGCTTTTGCCTTTGCCTCAGGGTGTGATCCTAGAGCCCTGGGATCGAGTCCCGCATCGGGCTCCCCACATGGAGCCTGCTTCTCCCTCTGCCTGTGTCTCTGCCTCTCTCTGTGTGTCTCTCATGAATAAAGAAATAAAATCTTAAAAAAAAAAAAAAAGAAATATGAGGCAGAGTAAGAAAGTGGAGAATGAAGAAGGGGAGGTCAGGTCATGTTTTAGAGAAAATTAATCTGGGAAGACTTCTCTACTAAGATACTATTTAGAAATGGTAAGCAGTGACTGGATTCCAATATAATTTAAAGATAGAACCAATAAATTTTGCTAAGAGAATTACATGCAGCATATAAAAGTCAAGATTCTGGCTTGTCCTTTGGGTAAACA
Source organism: Canis lupus baileyi (assembly GCF_048164855.1). Taxonomy (NCBI): domain Eukaryota; kingdom Metazoa; phylum Chordata; class Mammalia; order Carnivora; family Canidae; genus Canis; species Canis lupus. Next base: position 54,425,840 of record NC_132854.1, on the reverse strand, counting down.
ATTAGGGCAGAAGTCCAGGGCCACATACTTGGAAAATGTCTTACAGACGCCTTGAAACATCAATAATGAGCTCTTGTTTATGATTATCTTGGGCAATTCTTGTTGAATTGCCATGGGCTCTACACTCTTCTAGAGACCTCTTTGCTAATGTCTCCAGGGTTTGGGGGCCTGAATAAGAAAAACCTGTAATTTATTGAAAGGAGGAGACTGAAGGAGGAGATTTAGTGATCGTGATGCAGTGAACAGATATCAAGAGTTCAGTGTGGAATATATTAAGTTGAAATTCCTGTAAAAATCTAAGTGAAGATATCACATAGGCAATTTGGAATCAGTCTGGAGCTCAAGAAGGATGTTCAGGTTAGATATATAAATAGGATAAAACCTGTAAGTAGATTTTAAAGCTATGCAACTAGATGACATCACCTGAAGAATGACTATAGAGAACAGGCCTCAGGACTTAGCACTGGGACATTGACATAGATGAGAAAGCTGAGGAGGAACTAGCAAAGGAAACCCTAGACAGAGTCCATAATAACTAATGACTCACTATATATGTAGTATATATGGTAACATACTATGTAATATATATATATGTATATATTATATACACACACACTATTCTAAGCATGCTACATGTATTACTTTAATTACTTAATTTTACATTACTTGCTACATATATATCTTTAATTCTTTAATTTTATATTACTTTAATTATTATGACAGCCCTGTGAGGTTTTGCAGATGAGGACCCTGATCAAAGAAGTTTAAAAACTAAAAAAAAAAAAAAAAGAAGTTTAAAAACTTGCTCAAGATCATAACAGCTAAAAATCAGGAGAACCAAGATTCAAATAGAGTGCTATTTTCCTCCTAAACTTTCTTACTTAACCATTGTGTTTTAATTCTTGGAACTAATGATGAAATATCATTGCCATCCCTGTGAGATATTAGACAATTAATTTGTTTTCAGGATCACCAGGTTATATGACAGGGGAATAAACAAAACTGAAAAATTATCAAAATTTTTTATTTTTGTAGGCATAAAAGAGGTGAACCAGAAAGGGAGAAAGACAGTAGAATGTCAGGCAACAAAGAAAGGAAGAGTCAAGGAGTTCCTGAAGAAGGTAATGAAGCAATCTCAAGAAATAAATAATTGAAAAATAAGCAGCAACAAAAAAGTAGTATGATAGAATAATTGTGTTAAAATATTTAGCCAAATAGAATAGAAGGAAGCCTTTAAATTTCTCCAGGAAGAAACTTACATGGTGTTTAGAAAAGGCATAACAACCTGAAAATGCAGGCCTATAATGAAAATTCATCAACTATAATTGCTATATAGTTGTTACGGTAGCACTGTAATTATGCATATGTGTAAGTGGTCTGGGTAAAAAAAAATGAGGATAATCAAAATATTTATACTGTTCCACACAGGAACAGGTTTAACATTACAGTAGGGATTTCTAAATTGTGTATTGTTAAAGCTTTTGATTTCGGTTTTGTTTATAGTCAGGGAATATTACTAACCCTAAGTCTACTTTATTAATGAGAAACATCATATTTTTCATGACTTTGAGTGAAGAAATAATATCTTTCTTAGAATGTTTGCACTTAAATTTTTATTATGTACTTTATTCTTTTGTTCAGCTCTGGCTAACCAAGGCACATCTTCATTAACTGATGCAGTAGAACAAGTTGCAAAGCAACAACAATCACAAACATCAGAAATAGAAAAAAACAAAAAAGTTCTATTACATTTGCAGGTAATCCACCTTATATAGTCCTTTAAACGAGTTATTACTTTCTTCAAAACGATATTAAATTGTTAACAGGAAAGTTATTAAGGATACTTAATTTTGAGAGGCTTTTTGAAACTCCTGTTTTTCATGTTTACTCCTTAATTATTCTGTTATCCCAAAGTAAAGTCTATGTAAGTAATTCAGTTTCCTGGAACATTTTACACACCCAATATATAAGGATTCAGCAATGTCCTTACAACTGTAGTATGTACATATAAAACCCAATGTATCACCTAGAATTATTTTAAACTCACTTCTACTGATAGTTTTTCCTAAAATACTAAATTGAAGGAAGGTTAAGTTTTTAAGCCAATGTTTTTAAAGCCATGGCTTGTGAGTTATAGTTGTCAGTGTACATTTCAAGTTGATAGGAAACATTTTTGTGTTCCTTACATTTCATAATATATTCATAATTACACTGCAGGGAATCTGGAAGCCATGCTTGTTTTTTTGTATGCAGCACAATTAGATGTAACTATACTCTGTTAATGTAGCTAAAGAAGCAAAAATGGGAATGGTATCTTTACTATGTGCTTTGTAAAGGTTATTATTAAATATATTATAGAAGTAACAAATAGGCTCTAGAGCCCAGCTGCCTAGTTTGAAAGAAGATTTGCTACTTTTGCTCCATGGTTTAATTTCTCTACCCTTCTTTTTTCATATTTGTAAAGTGGAGATAATTTATGACCTGCCTTCAAGGTTTTCATGAGGATTAAATGAATTAATATTTGTAAATATATGTAAAGTATCCTGCTGGGGCTCTGGTGGACAGTATAGAGCTGGATTTTGATGTTGGCTTTAGGTATTAATGCATCAGCAGATATATGATAATAATTATACTATCATGGTAATATGGTTCTCTTATAAATATTTGCATTGCATTTATCACTTTTAGAAAAGAATACTTTTTTGCAAGAATATAATACAAAAATAATAATGTCTTAGCTTTTATAAAGACATTTTATGTAAAACTTCTGTCTTCAATGAGTCTCACAGATGTTATTTCACTTATATTGAGGGCCTACTTTCTATTAAGCATTTTGCTATTGTCCTGACTTGTCTATTGAAGAGGTCAGAAAAAAATAATCATACTCAAGGTAGAAAAGTGAACAATAGAGGCATGAACACAGATTTAACACTGAAGGAGGAATGATCACAAAGTGATGTTTCAGTTGAGCTTAAAAGAAGACACTGGAGTTTACTTGAATAATTGGGTATCTAGGACAGGTTTAAGGGTTAGGGGATGAGGAGGATGGTATCCTAGACAAGATCCTGAGAAAATTCACAGAGGCCTGAAGTAGCATCTGATACATTCATAGAACTACAGTTGATCCTTGAATAATGTGGGTATTAGGGGCACCAACCTCTGACCCAATTAAACCCACATATAACTTTGTCTCCCCAAAAACTTAATTACTAATAGCCTACTATTGACTAGAATACTTACCAATAACATAACAGTCACTTAAGACATATTTTGTAAGTTATATGTATTATATACTGTATTTTTATAATAAAGTAAGCTAGAGAAAAAAATGTTAAGAAACCCACAAGGAAGAGAAAATAGATTTACAGTAACTGTACTATCTTTATATATATATATATATAAATATATGTATAAATTTGCCTATAAATGGACCCATGCAGTACAAATCTATGTTGCTCAAGGGTCAACTATATATATAGTTTGTTGGCAGTATAGCATAAAGTATATTTTGAGAAGTGGTGGGAGATACATACTTTGATAAGAACCCTGGACGTTATTCTAAAGGCGATAGGAAGGTTTCGATGGGCTTTAAGCAAGAGAGAAAATGATTACATTTATATTTTGGAAAGAGAATTAAAGAAGCACAAAACAATACTTTTAATAATCTAACATTCATTCATGATAAAAACTCTAGCAGGAGTAGAACTTCCTTAATCTGAAAAAGGGTATATATATCCCTTTATGAATCCCACAGCCAACTTCAAACCTCATAGTGAAAGACTAAATGTTTCTCTCCTAAGATCAGGAACAAGGCAAGGATATGTGGTTTTATCACTTCTATTCTTTCTATGGTACTAGTGGTTCAAGCAAGTGCAATCATGAAAGAAAAATAAATAAAAGGCATCCATACTGAAAGGAGGAAGTAAAACTGTTATTATTCACAGAAGTAAGTACAACCACTTAGGAAACAGTTTAGTTTCTTAAAATATTAAAATATATTTACTGTATAATCTAGCCATTAAACTTCTAGATATTTGTTTACCCAAGAGAAATGAAGGTATATGCTTAATGGAAAACTGCATACAACCCAAATACCCATCAGAACAAAGTGTGGTATATCCATACAATAGAATGCTACTCAGTGATATATCAGCACTGATATATACAACAATGCAGATGTATCCAGAAATAATTATGCTGAATGAAATATGTGAGACTAAAAAAGTATATATGATAAAATTCTACTTATGTAAAATTCTTGAAAATGCAAGCTTTAGTGACAGACAGCAAATGAATGGTTGTCTGGGAATGGAGAGATGGAGAGGGAAGGATGGATTGCAAAGTAGCAGGAGGAAACTTGTGGGTAAGGGATATGGTTATTATCTTTATTGTGATATCTCATGAGCATAAAAGTAAGTCAAAACTCATCAATTGTAAAGCTTAAATATATGCAGTTCATGTAAATTCTACCTCAATAAATCTATAAACAAGGAGAAGGAGGAGAGGGAAAGAAGAAGGGGAGGAAAAAGAAGGAAGCAAGAGGAGGGGTTAGGCATGAGGAAGAAGTAGAGGAGGAGGAGGAAAACAATATCAATGAATTCCAGGGAAAGCATAGAAATGAATTGAAGAAGGAATTGACTAAAGCCAGGGAAAAATATTAATAGTCTATTACATTATTCCAGGAGAGAGAAGAGATGATGACCAAATCAGTAGAAATACCATCTTTCACCAGAATGATCAATAGTGTCAATAACCTGATCTAGCTGGCACTGGATATATCCCTGTGCTTCATTCATTCAATCATTTAATATTTATTGAGCATCTTCATTGTACCAAGTACTATTTTAAGTACTGAGAAGATAATGGTAAAGAAGATAGACAAAGTTACTGCACTCATGGGGCTGACTTTCTAATCAGGGGAGGCAGGCAATAAAGAAATAAACAAAAAAGGTAATTCCATTAATTGATGTGTTACAAAGGAAATGCAATAATGTGTAGAGAGTAACTCAAGGGGGAGGATAGATGGTTAATTTATATTTTAATTCAGGGAAAACTATTTGAAGAATAATAATAAAGCTGAATTGTAAAAGACAAAGACCCCAAAAGGTAATAACTAGAGGTAGAAAAGTCTTAATGTTGAGAGAAAAATTACAAATACCCTCAAGATGGGAAGGCACTGGGCATATTTAATAAACAGAAAAGAGGCTGGAAGAGGGGAGACTAAAACATGGGAGGGAAGGCACAATAAATGGTGACTAGAGGATATATGACCTTGTAAGCCACATTAAGGAATTTGAATTTCATTATTACCACAATAAGAAATCATTGGAAGGTCTTGAGCAGGGAAGTAATATGATATGACTATGTGCTTGAAAGATTCTTCAGTCTGATGTGTGGAACATGATTGTGGGAGAGGGGGAAAAACAGAAATAGGAAGACAAGTCAGGAATCAGGCCACACTACAAAAATTGGTCAGAAGTGAATTTGGGATTTTACTTTAAAGGCCCAACCATCAAGCTTTGCTAGTAAATAGGTTGTGTGGTAGGGGCTTAGATAAAGGGAAGAATCAAGATGACTTGTAGGTCTTGAGTATTAGGTGTAAAGTGGTGCAATTTATTGAAATCAGGAAGACTAGGGGAGGAATGTGTTGGGTGTATATATTATTCTTTTCTGATCACATATAGTTTTATTTTTATTTTTTTTTAAAGATTTTATTTATTTATGATAGTCACACAGAGAGAGAGAGAGGCAGAGACACAGGCAGAGGGAGAAGCAGGCTCCATGCAGGGAGCCCGATGTGGGATTCGATCCCGGGTCTCCAGGATCGCGCCCTGGGCCAAAGGCAGGCGCCAAACCGCTGCGCCACCCAGGGATCCCTCACATATAGTTTTAGATGTCTGTTGGGTATCCAAAGAGGAATGTCAAGTGGGCATTTGGAATATCAGAGCTGGAGATAAAAATTGAAGTTCATCTGCATGTTGTATTTTTCTCTCTCATCTCTGCCAGGAAAAGGATAGCTGGGTGTGTCTTTTTAATACACTGACCTATCCCAAAATTATATATTTATTTAAAGATAATGATGATGTTAGGTAGAAGAGAAAAAAAACGAATGGATGATGGTCTGTGGAGTTGTTGTTTTTTTTTTTTTTTAAAGATTTTATTTATTATTTATTCATGATAGAGAGAGAGAGAGAGAGAGAGAGAGAGAAACGGGCAGAAGGAGAAGCGGGCTCCATGCAGGGAGCCCAACGTGGGACTCGATCCCGGGACTCCAGGATTGCGCCCTGGGCTGAAGGCAGGCGCCAAACCGCTGAGCCACCCAGGGATCCCCTGTGGAGTTGTT